>NW_005871086.1:3516567-3575926 GCF_000147115.1 Myotis lucifugus | reverse complement strand
ATGACAGGGGGCAGTCCCTCAAACACCATGATCGACCCTTGCTCTGTGCTAGACAGGGGGTGGCGCCACAACCTCCCCATCGACCCTGCCTTGAGTGTGACAGGGGGTGGTGCCCCAACCCCCCAATTGGCCCTACCCTGAGCGTGCCTCAGGGTGGCATCGCAACCTCCCAATCCGCCCTGCTCTGTGCATGACAGGGGGCGGCGCCCCAACTCCCCAATCGGCACTGCTCTGAGCCTGACCAGGGGCTGCACCTAGGGATTGGGCGTGCCCTCTGCCACCTGGGAGCAGGCCTAAGCCAGCAGGTCGTTATCTCCGGAGGGATCCCAGACTGCGAGAGGGCACAGGCCGGGCTGGTGGACCCCCCTCCCCCCGAGTGCACAAATTTTTGTGCACCAGGCCTCTAGTAATTTTATATCTAGCAAAAATACTTAAAAAAAATAAACTTCAAAATGACATATGTTACCAGGAATAAAATAAGTCAATAAATTTAAAAGGCTCAAAGTCATAAAAAATATGTTTACTCCCGGCCGGCATGGCTCAGTGGTTGAGCATGGACCTATGAACCAGGAGGTCATGGTTTGATTTCTGGTCAGCGCACATGTCTGGGTTGCAGGTTTCATCCCCAGTGGGGGGCGTACAGGAGGCAGCCAATCAATGATTCTCTCTCATTATTTTTTTTAATATATTTTATTGATTTTTTACAGAGAGGAAGGGAGAGGGATAGAGAGCCAGAAACATCGATGAGAGGGAAACATCGATCAGCTGCCTCCTGCACACTCCCCACCGGGGATGTGCCCGCAACCAAGGGACATGCCCTTGACCGGAATCGAACCTAGGACCCTTGAGTCCGCAGGCCGACGCTCTATCCACTGAGCCAAACCGCTTAGGGCTCATTATTTTTTTTAAAATATATTTTTATTGATTTCAGAGAGAAAGGGAGAGGGAGAGAGAGAAATAGAAACATCAATGATGAGAGAGAATCATGTACAATCAATGACTATAAGACATCTGAGGAGAATGTCTAAAAAAAATAAAATAAAGTGGAGAACAAAAGGAAAAAGAGGTTGCATCACTCTATACCTTCTGGATCAAGATTTTGGAGGTGGCAACTTTCTTTGGCAGCTCTTGCCACATGGCTCTCTTCCCTGCCTCTAGTCCTTGCCAGTTTCCTGTGATTCTGTCCCCACCCTTCCCCCTAGGGGTGAAAATGGCTTTTTGCCATTATTAATTTCCGGTAATCCCACAAACCCATGCTGGTTTTCTTGATCAGTCTGGACATGATCTCTTCATTAAGTTATTTGCAGTTTAAACCCTTTTGAATAGACATTTATTTTCTGCCAGGACTCTAGGGCAATTGTTATCAGTAACAACTGTTATCAGGAGTTTACTTCCTACCCTTTAGCATGCTTGTGTATTACTACTAAGGCATCTAGTGTGCTTGCTACCTGATGTTTACCATAGCCAGTGAGAATAATAGCAGCAATGTAATGGGCCAATGGGCCAGTGTAGATTTCCTTTCAGATTATATTATGGGAAAAGGAAAGTTGCCATAGCCTTAAAGTAAGGCAGTGACAAGTATACTGCCGTCTTTTCCAATTGAAGATAAATTGGCTGATATGAAAACAAAGCATTTTCTGAATCAATAAGTGCACATAGCTCCCAGGGGCTGTGCTGATATACTCAGTAAGTGAACCATATCTGAAACAGTGCTTGCAACTTGCACCCTTGTGTTTACAATAATCCAATCATTCTCTATAAGCCATCTGTCTTCTCACTCGCCCAAAGAAAATTTAAGCAGAAGTATGATATGAATCACCATCCCTGCATCTTTCAAATCTTGGATGGTGGCACAAATCTCTGCACTTATCCCAAGGATGTAGAATATACTTTCAACTCCTGGGGGAAATACGGTGCCATTCCTCCCTACACACTCAGATCTGGAAACCCAAAGTGGAGTGGCCTTCTCACTGTTATACCTAAAAAACCACTTGCATAATTTTTGCAACCTTGGGCTTGGTGGGTTTGGAAAACTCAGTGCCCAAAGGAGGAAATGCTTCCACTAGGGAACAAAGTCATGGTTGACTTAGCCAGGAAGCTGAGAGTGCTCCCAGGCCTTTTACGCTCTTATACATTAGAGATACATTTATTTGACTTTACTAGCATCGGTTCTCAACCTGTGTGTCTCGAACAATGAAAATACATCCTGCATATCAGATATTTACATTACGATTCATAACAGTAGCAAAATTACAGTTATGAAGTAGCAACGAAAATAATTTTATGGTTGGGGGTCACCACAACATGAGGAACTGTATTAAAGGGTCGCGGCATAGGAAGGTTGAGAACCACTGCAAAGTTTAGTGCCTCACTAAATAAATGTCTTTAGTAGAATATCTTGACCTGGACCTAAAATATTAAACTTCTGTAATCAAAGAAATAATAGTAAATGTTGAAGCTGCATATTTTGAAAAATAGTATAAAATGAATGTCCTCATATGAATATTAATATGCTAAAAAACACACACAAACTACTGTGAAGCTGCATATTTTGAAAAACAGTATAAAATGAATGTTATGAATATTAATATGATAAAAAAAAACACACAAACTACTGTAAAGCAAATACTTTCAAAGCTTCTTGGTAAACATTGGTATACATCCCTGAAAAGTTATTGACAATATATATCTGAAACAGGGGCTGACCAAATACAATACTCAACTTGTTTTTGTGCAGCCTTAAGCTAATAATGATTCTTTCATTTTTCTATGTTTAAAGGAGAGGAAAGAGGTGGAAGAGAGGCAGGGAGAAGGGATAGGGGAGGAGAAAGAGAATCAGCAGCAGCAACAGAGACCTATGAACTTTAAAGTAAAGAATATTTACTATTTGGCTCTTTACAGAAAAGTTTGCTAATTCCTATTCTAAAATGTTAACATATCCTTTAACCAGCAAGATTGACTTGTGTGAATCTATCCTAGAAAAATCGTTGTTTTGCTGTTCAAGATCTTTGTAAAAAATACATTTGTGGACCAAAAAGGGGGTTCTACAGAAAGTAACCTCACAGGATAATCTGATTATAAATTCCTAGATGGGCAGGTCATGGTGGGTAGTCATGGCCCAGGCATGTAACTTCTTTAGTAAAAAGTTTATCTTTGCCTTAAGCTAGCCCAGTCCATGGTTTTTGTGCATCTAAGTTAGCACAATTTGGAAATAACCACCCTCAAGAAAGCACATAATCTTAACCTTTTCTGTAATCCAATCCCTGCTTCATTTTCTCTCACCTTTATGTAATCATCCTTACTTTTCCTCCTTAATTTCAAATGCATATAAGAAATGCAAAACTCATCTTTTGAAGCATTTGAGATCTTGCTTCCTAGTAACTGTTGTCAGTTTGTCTCAAATAAAATATTATGAAATTTCTTGCCTTGGCTAGTATGGCACTAAGAGGTCCCTGGTTTGATTCCCCAGTTCAGCCCCTGTTTCAGCACATGCCTGGGTTGCAGACTCGACCCCTATAGCAGGCCTGCAGGAGGCAGCCAATCGATATTTCTCTTTCTCTGTCCCCCTTTTCCTTCTTCTGACTCTAAAATCAATCAAAACATATTTAAATTTTTTTTATAATTTTATTTTTATTGTCTAAAGTTTTACATGTCTACTTTTTCCCCAATTGACCTCCCCTAAAATTTTTTAAATAAAAATAAATCTTATGAAATTTAAGCTTTCTACATTTCTTACATCAAAATATTATAATTATAGATTGTCCATCAAAGTGTAATTTATGAAAGAAAAAAAGTAGGTAACTAAATGCCATAAACATATAAACCTTTATTGTAAGAACGGTTACTCTTTTTCCTAATATTTTTATTGATTTCAGAGAGGAAGGGAGAGGGAGAGAAAGAGAGAGAAACATCAATGATGAGAGAGAATCATTGATCAGTTGCCTCCTGCACCCCACAACTGGGGATCGAGCTCGAAAGCCGGGCATGTGCCCTGACCAGGAATTGAACCTGGGACCCTTCAGTCCGTAGGCTGACGCTCTATCCACTGAGTCAAACTAACTAAGGCAGAATTGTTACTCTTTGTTCAGTGCTCACTGGAAGCAAAAAGGAAGAGTGAGACAGAACTCCATTTCTCCAACAGGCTTCCTTTCAAGTTCAAATGAATAGTTTAATAAGTATGTTCTCTTGTTCTATTTTACTCATTTTGAAATATTTCTCTCTTTTTTTTCATTTTGAAACATTTCTGTTATCATTTTCCCTTCTGCTAAAAAAAACCAAACAAACAATAGACCCCAAATGAAATCACTTTGCTAAGCCCCACCAAGACTTAATTCCTAACCTAACTGCAGTGTCAGCCTGTCCTAGGAGTGGAATTATAGACCAACCAGTCTAGAATTTCTTGGTGGGCACCAGGGGAGGTAATCTGCCTGATAGATCCCCTAAGGGAAGGTGACTTGCCTGAAATAATCCACTCTTTCAAATTTCTTGTCCCACCATATTTCTGTCTATAAAAACCTTCCATGTTGTACAAGTCCTCAGAGCACTCTTCTAGTTGCTTTTTGGGATACTGCCTGCTTTATGAAACCAATTAGATCTTCAAGTTTACTTGGTTGAATTTTGTTCTTTAACACTTCAAACCATAATATGCCCCAAAACATTACAACACACCTAAGCCACCAAAATGAGTTTCATGTGGAATATTAGAGGAATCAGTGTTTGTTTTTTTTCGCGTTTTTTTAAATTTTTATTTATTGATTTGAGAGAGAGAGAGAGAGAGAGAGAGAGAGAGAGATTTATTTGTTGTTCTACTTATTTATGCACTCATTGTTTGATTCGTGTACATGCCCCAACCAGGGATCAAAGCTGCAACCTTTGTGTATGGAGATAACACTCTAACCAACTGAGCTACCTGGCCAGGAAGTGTCTTTTCAGAATGTTTTTTCAGCTAAGTTTATAATAGTTTCTTTTTCCTTTATACTTTTAACCTATTTGGTCAAACATAAAATCAATTTACTAAAAGAAAATTCACTTCATAGGCAAATTTTTCAGTAAAGCAACTGATCCATAAAGTAAGCTAAATCTATACTAAAAATAAAATGGAATTCATCATTTATTTTTCAGCCAAGAAGAACTTATCAATATACTCAAGTTCATGATAAACATTTCTCTGGAATGATTCCATCAAAGAAATAATAGAATAGAAACTTTTGAATCTATCATTGCTGAGAAATTATAAACAAGCACAAGATGGTCAATAAAAGCCTCAGAAGAGCAAAGAAAATCAGATGGCAACAGCACGGATGGACCTGGCAAACATTATGCTAAGCAAAATAAGCCAGCCAGAGAAAGATAAGTATCACATGATCTCACTCATTTGTGGAATATAATGAACAACATTAACTGATGAACAAAAATAGATACAGAGACACAGAATCATCTAACAGACTGTCAAACCTCAGAGAGAAGAAAGAGGCAGGTGAATGGAGCAGGGGATAGGGGTAAGAGATCAACCAAAGGTCTTGCATGCATATAAGCATAACCAATGGACACAGACAACAGGGGGGTGAAGGCCTGTGCTGGGGGTGGAGGCAGGCTGGGAGAAGTCAATGGGGGAAAAAGAAGACATATGTAATTCTTTCAACAATAAAGAATTAAAACACAAAAAGCAAAGAAAATTGTGCTGACAGGTATTTTAGGAGTAAGGTTTTTACTATGGGCTCACATTTTATTTACATACATAGAAGTAGACTTTCTTATCAAATTTTCACAATTTAAAATATAGTATGGGGCACTGTAGTGACTTATTGCTAATGAAGGAAAGTGCCCAATAATGGTGGAAATGTAGAAAATTCCTAGGGAAAGCTACAGCCACAGAAGTATGAGGTTAGGGAAAAGTAGTTATCAGAAGATTGAGCACAATTAAAACATGAGCTGCATCCAAGCTGACTCCAGCCACTGAGAACTAAAGAAAATAGAAACATAATTACTAGGGAAATTTGTAATACGTATCTATTACTATAGCAATGTCTTCCAATTAATTTAATTCTAAAAATAGTTCCGTAATTTGCCATGAAAGCAAGCATAGAGTGCATTAACTGAAAAGAGAAAATAGTAAGGAAAAAAACAGATAACTTGATGTAAATCAGTAAAGGTGTTAAACTTTGCTGAAGGGATTTGATGCTCTTTTCTTTGTAGAAAAAAATTAAAAACATTTCTATTTTTAAAATAATGCCATTTTGAACACTAATATTTGCACCATTAAAACAAAGAACAAAAGAATGTTGAGATTTCATTGTGATGGCTTCTGAGGTAATAAGCGGAAGGTAGAATGATCCTCTCCAAGGGTTAGTTCTCAGAGAGATAGTGGAGGTGCCCTGGGAGGCAGGCAGCATTTTATAAGCTGGGAACCGTCTTAAAACATGAAGTACATGCTCTGACCTAATGACCAGTCCATGATGCTATTTCACTGCTTGGATACAGAGGACCAATATCCAAGGGGTTAATAGCAAACGTTTTTATTCTAGTTCTAATGATTCTAGGCCCAATGCTGTGGGTGGTCTGGGTGTTTCATTACCAAATGGAGGTATGCTCCCACTGGACAGGGGTGGGAGGCAAGAGTCTCCTCCAGAATTAGAGACATTCTCTGGGCCATTTTTAGCTTTTCCTGTCAGGAAGTGAACAGGTAGAAGAGGGGCAGGGGTTATAATTAATAGCTAGCATGATTTATCCTATTAAAGGACAATAGGATTATTGGGGAATAATGAGAGGAATCCGAAGAACAGGTTAGCAGAACACTCTCATTACATGATCCAGTCTGTACTGTTGAAAGTTCAGATCCCTAAGAAATAAAGGATCTCCCATGCTCCAAAGAAATTCAGACCAGCTGAAATGCTGGCTAAAGCCAAGGACAATTTGACATGAGTAATGAATGGGGAAAGACCCAATGCAGTTCATGTGATTAGGTGGATAGGAAGGGAGGAGAGAGACACCAATGATGAGAATCATTGATCTGCTACCTCCTGCATGCCCCCTACTGGGGATTCAGCCCACAACTAGGGTATGTGCCCTGACCAGGAATCAAGCTGTGACCTCTTGGTTCATAGGTTGACACTCAACCACTGAGCCACACCAGCTGGGCTAAACCTAATATTATTTACATTTTCCTTTTGTTTTCTCCTTTTTTTTGTCTCACTACTATGCTCTATTAATCACAGTAAAAATATTCATTTGATTCATAAATTGCAAAATATTGAAATGGATCGTGATGGGAGAGAGGAGGAATGAACACTGCCCAGTGACTGGGAACTCAAAGAACAGTGTCTCCATAACATCACTTCTAGACCCAGTATTAGTTTGTGTCATCTCCTACTAAGGAAAAAGTATTTGTGTTTCCGCATGACAGAACTAGAGCAGAACTATTGAGGACCTATTTGGATGTACTATAGATGTTTAGAATAAAGAAGTGAGATCTAGAAGGTATCTCTTGGAATGGTTGCCTGCCCCTTAACTGTTCTCCCTTTTCTGGGAAATGCTCCCAGAATCAAAGGAGAGGCTCTGAGCAGCCATGCCTCTAATGCAATCTGAACTTTTCATAGCTGAGTGGTCAATAAACAGCTATCTGACCCAAGTTGATGCTAAATTTATGCTATATTTAAAAAATATATATTTTTATTGATTTCAGAGGAAGGGAGAGGGAGCGAGAGATAGAAACATCAATGATGAGAGAGAATCATTGATTGGCTGCCTCCTGCACGCCCCCCACTGGGGATCAAGCCCACAACCCGGGCATGTGCCCTGACCAGGAATTGAACTGTGACCTCCTGGTTCATAAGTCGATGCTCAACCACTGAGCCATGCCAGCCATACTACATTTTTTGTTGTTGTTGTTAAAAAAAAAAGTGGGAACAAAAAACTGAAAGAGACTGGAAGGGTCATTGGAACTAGGTCATGTAAATGATAGAAAAGATCTATGGAATCTTGGGGGAAAAAGTGTGGATGGTAGCTTTCTTTAATATGTACTTGGTTTTAGAAAAATGTATAAATCCCATCATTTGAATCTATTAGTCTTCAAAGGAATCTTGGATCCTATCGATGCATCACAAAGTCTTCTATCTTACCAAAACCAGTGGTCAATTCTCAATCCTCATGTCATGAAATTTAGTAGTATCAAGCAGAGTTGAACACATTTTCCCCCTTGAAATTCCTTTCTAGAAACCATATCCTTAACACTCTCCAAGTTTTCCTCTTGGTTCACTACTCACTCCTCTGTTACCTCTTCGTCATCTCTACTTTTAAATCAGGGTTCTTAGCCTCAGTACTATTGACATTTGGGGCCAGATAATTCTTTGTTGTGGGAGGATGTTCTGTGCATTGTAGAATGTTTAGCAGCATCTTTGGCCTTGACCCACTAGCTACCAGTAGCATCCCCCTGTCCCAGCCAATTGTGACAACCAAACATGCACCCCCCCCCGACATTACCAATTATAACCTGGTTCTTGAGAACCATTGCACTTAGCATTCCAACACCCAGAGATCTGTCCTGATCCCTCTTCTCTTCTTCATCTTCACTCATTCACTTGGTTACCTCATTTAGTATAGAGTTTTAATACTATCGAAACTAGTGACTCCCACATTGGTATATCCAGCCAGACCTCTCTTTCTCCTATCTCATATGGGCACTGACTACTCACTGCAGGGTTCAGATGCATCCCTCTTAACCTAGATTTTCCTCCTAACCTTGCTCGTTCTCAGTCTTTCCTACTTAAGTAAATGGCATCAATATATACAGTTTCTAAGATTAAAAATATGTTCCATCTGTAATACTTTCAACAATAAAGATAAATTTAATAAATAAATAAATACAAATATGCTCCATCTTTGAGTCCTTTCTGTCTCTCACATTTCATATACATTATATGAACAAGACCTGTTTATTCTACCACTAAATGGTATCCTAAATCTGACCACTTGGCATATGGTTACCACTCAGTCTAAGCCACCATCTACTCTCATCTGGGCAACTGAAATAATCTCCCAGCTCATCTCCTTTCTTCCACTCCTGTCCCCCATAATAGTCTCCAAAAGCACCCAAGGGATCTTTTAAACATCACACTATTCCTCAGACGAAAATCCTGCAATGGCTTCCCAACCTCACTCGTGCCTGTGGCAGTGACATGTGTGGTTCCTCTGCTGGAATTCTGTCCCCCAGATCATCACATGGCTGACTTCTATGCATAAGTCATATTTCCGTTCAGATACCCTTCCAAGAGAGGTTTACTTGTCACTGCCCCTCTGCCACCATTTTCTCTCTGAAGTATTGTATCCATAACTCTTATCATGACCTGAAACTATATAACTAATGAGTCTCAGACAAAAGTTGACTATAGCAATAAACGTTTTCAGATCAGTTTTCCTCTATACAGATGGCATTATGGTAGTCCCTCTTTTAAGAAAAAAAGAAAAATGCTAGTATATTTCAGGTGTTTCATGTAGGCCACTTCTCAATTACAGTAAACTTGAAATCCCAGAGGCATATCTGTAGATCTTATATTAAGGCAATAAAATAGGTTTTAGCTTGGAAGCCACATTATTGGGAGTGATGGCGAGAATGCAACATTGGCAAGAATTCTGAGGCCGTGTTCAGGCTCAATGGGAAAGAATCTCAGTGATGGATTAGCAATGACTTTCCTAACACAGGAGTAAAAGAGTGGTTGTGCATGTGCCATGTTTTGCCATCCTTTGACTAAACTCTCAGATTCTTCTTTTGTTTGCTCACCATCTAGCAGTTCTTACTCATTGGCATCCTCACCAACTAAACAAGAAAAGAGAAGAGATACGAAACTCAAACAGACAACTCAAATACTTGTGACTCTGGTAATAATTTTGATGGAGGAGGGGAAAAATAACCACATAAGTCTAAAGGATATGCTGAAATAACCAGAAGGTGTGAATCATCTATATCGTGCTTACTTCCCACAAGTAGAGAAAGGAGAAATGGCATAGGAGAGGGGAAAAAAAATGAATTCTAACATCGGTTTATAAGAGAATGGGATTATCTTATTTTCCTTGCGCTTCGAGAAAAGACAGATTGAATAATGAGATTATGAGATTACAATGTGAAGACATTTGAAGAATATTTGTCATTAATAAAACATGACTTTTATTTTCTAATTCCCTAACTCTGCTGTTAAATAATTAAGCAAGGACAGAGAAACTGAAGGTGGAGGAGAAAGAAAAAAAGTGAAAGAAAAGGTCACTATATGACAAAAACTTCCCAATCATCCAAACTCCCCTCCCCACACTTAAGAAAGGTCAACTGATAGCCTCTGACTCCTGACTTGTAACTATATCCCATTCCTCTTTTGATGTTCTCACCAAAAGGGATTTAACTGCCCTTTCCTTGATTCATTAGATGGCTACTTCAAAGAAACTCCAAAGAGGCATCATTTGCCCAAACAACTCCCCTGTCTTAGTAAATCCAGACAAAACCTTAAAAGCAATTAATCCTAAACTTCACACATTATTGTCTTTAGCCCCTGTCAGTGACCTCAGTCTACAATATTGATTACCACTCTGACTCCTAATATGAATCTTTCAGACGATCAATCAGTTTCCAGAACAGGGAAGAATTATAGGCATTCTAATACTGAAAATATGCCAAGGTCCACAATTAGCCCAAGAACAAACCAAACTTAGCAAACTTGTCATAAGTTTATTACCATTTATAATTCATTTCTTACCCCAAACTCAAGGAGGGAATGATCCATATTCAGCCTAAGGAGTGCTTCAAGAGAAAATGCATTTAAAATGAAGATGGGAAATAAGCCAGTTGGAAAAAGATAAATATCACATGATCTCACTCATTTGTGGAATATACTGTAATGAACAACAAAAACTGATGAACAAAAATAGATCCAGAGACAGAGAGAGAAGCATCAAACAGACCATCAAACCTCAAAGGGAAGGCAGGGGAGGGTGGGAAGGGGGAGGGGGTGAGAGATCAACCAAAGGACTTGTATGCATGCAAATAAGCATAACCAATGGACACAGAGAGTAGGGAGGTGAGGACTTGTGCTGGGGGTGGGAATAGCTGGGGAGAGGTCAATGGGAGGAAAAGGAGACAGATGTAATACTTCAAACAACAAAGAATTTAAATAAAAATAAAATAAAATGAAGATGGGGACTGCGTGAAAAAGGTGAAGAGATTGGGAAGTACGGATTGGTAGTTATAAAATAGTCATGGGGATGTAAACTACACCATAGGCAATATAGTCAGTAATATTGTAATAACTATGTATGGTTCCACGTGGGTACTAGAAATATTGAGGGCAAAATTTTGTAAAGTTTAGGATTGTTTATGCTGTACATCTGAAACTAATACAAAATAATATTGAGCGTAACTTGTATTGAAAAAAATTAAAAAAAGATGAAGACATGTACTTGATTTAGTAGCAAAGGTACTAAAACATTTTATTAAATTAACAAATATTTCCAAGTATTCTAACATATAAATAAGATTTGTGAGGCCTCTGTGAAAGGACAACATACAAATTCATGTTAGTTTCCATGTTTTATTAAGACTTTAAATGGTCAAAGGGCAAATAAGATAAGTGACCAATGAATACAGATAAGTGTTCAACATCACTATTATTAGAAAACAAATACAAGTTAAAGAAGCAATAAAATACATTTCCGCATCAAATCAGAAAAACAAAATCTTGAAAACATGCTATGTGGGGAACAGAACAGTAAAGTAGACTCCCTGCTCTAAAAAGACAGCACAATGCCAGCATGCTCTTTAGCCCCAGCCCTTCGTAGGGTGCCTGAACATAGCAAGTTCCCCTTTAAATATGTTAAGTAAGTAAATGAAATAGGTACATGGATACTTGGCTGGTGGGAGTGTACTGAATAAAATTTGGAGGAACAATTGGATAATAAATATTAACATGCAGGTGATAGTCATACTTTTGACACTGCAATTCTTCTCCTAGGAACCCACTATAAAGAAATTCTTTAAAAATGTAAACATCCTATCCAAAAATGCTTATCTACATTATTAAAACACTGAAAAATTATAAACCAGCCGAGATCCAAAATTAGGTAAATGATAGTAAACAGATGGCCCATTCTCTGTACAGAATATCTCACAATAATTAAAACAATATTTGTAAAATGTTTGGAAATATGGGAAAAGGTTTATAATATGTTAAGCCAAAAATTATGTATTAAGTATAGGAATTTTATTTAAGCATAGTAAAAAATAACTTTAAAAATGCAAATTTTAACAGTATTTTTTCTAAGCGTGGTGATAATGGAAGTGTGTTTTCTACTCTCATAAACCTCTCTATATTCTTCTCTGTATTAACAAATAGATCATCTTCTGAGGATTATTCTGACACACATCCCAAATAACAAATATAGGATATATCCCCATCAGGACTTCTCTCTTATTTTTCATTTTACTTATTTGTTTATTTACTAGAGGCCTGGTGCACAAATTTGTGCATGGGTGGGTTCCCTCAGACTGGCTGGTGATCGGGGCCAATTAGGGGGTCCAGCTGGCAGCGGGGAGAAACCGTGGAGGTTGGCCAGCTGGGGGGAGGGACCATGGGATGTGGGCTGGCTGGCCAAGGGGAGGGACCTGAGGAGGTTGGCCAGCCGCTGGAGGTTGGCTGTGGGAGTGAAATGTGGGAGCTGCCCCCTGGTGGTCAGAGCGCATCATAGCAACCAGTCGACTGGTCGTTAGGTCATTCGTCACTTAGGCTTTTATATATGAAGACTAGAGGCCCGATGCATGAAATTCATGCAAGGGTAGGCCTTCACAGCCCCAGCTGCCAGGGCCCTTGCAGCCCTGGCTGCCTTGCAGCTTTGGCTGCTGGGGCCCTTGCAGCCCTGCTGCCTCCCTGCCCTGGCTGCCTTGTGCCCCGCCCTTGCCCCACATCTGACACCACACAACCCTGGTTCCATAGAGGCCCCCAATTGATCGCCCCACAGAGGGTAGCCTGGGCCTGCCTCTTTGGGGCAATTGTGGAGCTCCCCGATTGATCGCCCTGCTAGCCGGTGGCCTGGGCCTTCCTCTGAGGGGCGATTATAGGGCGATGGTGGGCCCCCCAACCAATCGCATCACACCCACCTTGGCTGGCCTGGTGCCAGTGCATGTCATAGCGTGGTCATCCAGACGGTCATTCTGCTATTCAGCCATTCGGTCAATTTGCATATTATGCTTTTATTGTTATAGATTTTTAAAATATGTTTTTATTTATTTCAGAGAGGAATGGAGAGAGTGAGAGAGATAGAAACATCAATGATGGGTGAGACTCATTGACTGACTGCCTCCTGCACACCCCATACTGGGGATTGAGCCTTGACCAGATTTGAACCTGGAATGCTTCAGTCCACAGGCAGATGCTCTATCCACTGAACCAAACTGGCTAAGGCCTATTTTTCATTTTAATGTTTGACTATTATTCAGGAAAGGTTTTATAAGTGCAAATCAAAAAGGCATATTTTTTCATTTTCTTTTTATTGAATTTATTGGGGTGACATTGGTTAATAAAAATATATATGTTTCAAATGTACAATTCTATAATTTGTATATTGCATTGTGTGTTTACCACCCAAAATCAAGTCCCCTTCATCACCTACCCTGTTCTACCTCTCTCCTCCACCCCCGTTTCTCTCTAGTAATCACCATACTGTTTTCTGTGTCTATGAGTTTTATATGAATTGGTAGTATTATATGTTAGTGTAATTTTTTGGAAAGAACTATGACACTAACAAAATATTCATGTCTTTTTACTAGTTATATTTCTATAAATTTACTTAAAAAATAGCTTAATGGAAACAAAAAGCTATGTGAATAATGATGTTAACCACAGCATTTTCTATTAGTTTAACTTGGAAACAATTCAAATATCTAAGAATGGATTTAGTATTATGGTTCATCTACATACTAAAGTATAATCTCTTAAAATTATGAAGCTATAATGAATAAGATTGTAATGAAATATAAAAAGTTTGAAATAATCATAGATAAATATGGAAGTATATAATATCCTATATAATAAAAGGCTAATATGCAAATAGACCGAATGGCAGAACAACCAAACAACCAAACAACCGGTCACTATGATGTATGCTGACCACCAGGCAGCAGAGTGTGGAACATGGTGGGCCTCGGCCACGGCGGGATGGTGGAGCAGTTGAGCGGAGGTGCCAGACCAAGGCAGGGTGCAGACAAGCCTCTGGTGATTACTGAAAATTCTTTGCTCCTGCGCGCCGTGGTTCAGCCCGGCACTTGCATCTGCTGCCAGCACTGGCCCCACTTGCACCTGCTGCCAACGCAGAGCCACCGCTCACACCCGCTGCCGGCACCTGGCGCTGGCCCCAATTTCTTGGCACTGTCAGCGGGTGCAAGCGGCAGCTGCCAGCCCCGATCACCCCTCAGGGATTCTCCACCTCCCCCTGCTCCTGAGGGGCAATTGGGGCAGCAGCAGCCACTTGCACCCATTGCTGGCGCCGGCCTCAATTGCTCTGCACCATCAGTGGTGTGAGCGGGGCCGGCACCTTCAGCACATGGGAACGGTGGCAGCAGGAGCAGGGCTGCCAGCAGACAGGGGACCTGGGGCCATGGTGGAAGGGGCCGGGTGGGGGAGTGGAGGATGGGCCACGACCCACCCTTGTGCCCACTGCAGCCTTGCAGCCCACAGTTCCTTTCAAGGTGCACGAATTTGTGCACTGGGCCCCTAGTATAAAATAAATGACAGTAGTCATGTAAAAACACCTATCTATAAAAAGAGTTGAGATGATTGGATTGTGGAACATTTTTATTATTGCCTTTTTGTTTTTTCTAGTAGTTTTCTTATATATACTTTTTAATTAAAAAATAGAAATTGTTATTGTTCCTTTAAACCAGTAGTAAGCACAGAAACCAAATAAAATTAAAAGGTTCTCTGGAGATGCCTAATGAAAGAGCATTTGGTACATGTGGGGAAAAATTTCAGGCACCAGTTTTTACTTTCAAATCTATGACAAATAAAAACCAAAACACTTTCATGACATCAGAGGCAACAAGGTGGTTATAATGAGCCCAGTTCATTAAATGACTGGCACATATACCTCTGGTATATATTTATTATCTAGTGTTTTTCAAGGGCTGCTCAATCAATAGAAGTCCTTGTTCTCCCAGGGCTCACAACTGGAAGTGAAGGAATAGCTAAATAACTAGTACTTAAGTAATAGGAGTGTGCACACAGATGCTGTGAATGTGGTTTGCTAGGAAGTGATGTGGGGAGATGGCAAGAAATGAAGGACATTCAGGCAGAGAGAGGTACACCAATCTCTAGGGTTATAGCTACTGTGCTTACACTTTTGAAAGGTTTAGCCTTCACATTATAGCTACCCTCAGCAGTGCGGATGTACAAGGAATGAGTTGAAAGTAGAAAGATTCTTACTAGAATCTTTGCATTAGGTGTGTTGACAATAGGCCGTTAGGTATGTATGTATATATGTATATGTATGTATGTATGTATGTATGTATGTATGTATTTTGTAGGGAATGAGGCAACAAAGTCCTTATAGGCAAAGTACAATAAAAGTATTTAACACCCCCCAGGCACATGTACCTGAATGCTAAATAAATTTTTTCCAATGTCTACATTTATTGGTGTAATCTGGATACCACACTCCCAAAGCCTGACCTGTGTACAGTGTGATCGTCTGTTAATGAATTACTCACTTTCTGCAATATTCTTCCCCAGAGGTTAACTGTCTCCTTGACATGAATTCAATCAACTTCCACACAGGAATTAAACAAAATGAGTATCCCCATGAATTTTGACTTAGGTCCACCACAAACTTTGAATCATCTGTTGTTTTTAACTATCTAAGCATCTTATCCCTTCAATGAGTAGTTAATAAAAATGAGGCAACACTATGAAGCCAGAAAAATTTGGTTAAGATCCTTCCTATGTACCCTTTTTCAATTAACTGTTTGATTCTTCGTTATTCAGGTGGAATTTGCTTATGGTGAAGATTTAGAAAATACCTATGAGTAGAAGGAAAAACAGCCAGCCATGGACTCCATATTCAGGAATGACTATCACAAACATTTCAGTGAATTTCATTCTAGTCTTTCTAGACACAATCTTTGTTGTGACCCTGTATTATTTCTTTAAGGAACACAGCTTAAACACAGGTGTACACAATTATAAAGCCTATTTTCCCCAGTGACAGTTTGCTTCTTCATGAAGAACAACTCTGTTCCCCAACCTCCACCTCCAGTCAATACCTGGGTGTCTGCCGAAAACAGAAAAATCGCCCTGGGTCACATACTCGGGTACCTTCCTCCATAGTCCACACCATTCCCCAATGTAAAGGGTCCTACTGCTCACCTCTGCTACTACTCTCTCCCTTCTAGACAAGAGCCCCTGTGATAATACTACCAGTCACCATCAGGCAGACATACCACATCAGTTAGAACACTGCTCGTTCTTGTTGGATTTCTGGCATTCCATCTCAGAGCCAGTTCTAGGGCTACATCAGTTTCTTCAGCCCTGTTTCCTTCTAGACCAGCGGTTCTCAACCTGTGGGTTGTGACCCCTTTGGGGGTCCAACCACCTTTTCACAGGGGTCGCCTAAATACATCCTGCATATCAGATATTTACATTACAATTCATAACAGTAGCAAAATTACAGTTATGAAGTAGCAACAAAAATAATTTTATGGTTGGGGGTCACCACAACATGAGGAACTGTATTAAAGGGTTGCGGCATTAGGAAGGTTGAGAACCACTGTTCTAGACCATCACCTTATCATTCAGGTCCTTAAAGTACCACCATAATTCAAAGCAGAGCCTTCTTTAATAATAAAGCCCTGACTGAAAACTGCTCCTACTGTCCCTTTAATTATTCACATTTATGTTTTTATCTACAAGTGTGGGAAACAAGATAAACAGATCCTTAGCTCAGGAATTGCTCCTCCTCCCCCACCACACACAACCAAGTCCTAGTCAAGCTCCTCCCTGGTCAGTTCTCCTGCATGGTCTCCTAGGCTGGTTTCCTACCTTCCTGCTCTTCGAATAGTTTTGTTCAGAAACTCAATCTGGAGGTCCTAAAGTATACCACTGCTGGTGCTTGCTCTTCATCTCAATGCCCTGCAAGCGTGGACAGGAGGCTCCTCAGCCTCTGCCCAGTCCAGGCCTGTTGGGTATTACTCCTGGGAGTCCCTGCCTGTCCAAAGAGGAAGAATCAATCAGCCAGGACTCAAAGAAAGTACTGTAATAGGCTAATTTCAGGGCAGTGACGTAAAAAAAAAATTGGCCTCTCACTTCCTGAACATTTAGACCTAAATATAAATATAGAGAGATCATGAATATCTGAATATTTTCCAAGAAGTTTTCAGAAAAGAGTTTAGTACGTAATGTGTTGTCACTGGATTCCCAGAAACCCGCCTCTGCCACATCTGTTCCTTCTTGGGAACAAGTCATTGTTGCTTCAACATCTGAATCATCCAGCTGCTTATTTGTGTACACCACAGAACACCACGCAAACGTGAGTCCCCTCGCCTCATGACCGAAGCACTTAGGATTTCCTTCCCCTGCCACATGACCACAAGGCTCCTTTCTTAACCACAGTGAGTAATAAGTAATGGCTGCTGCGCTGTCTCACCCAAACTATAAAGTCTGTATTTCTCATTGCCTGAATGAAGACACAGCCCTAATACGCATAAATACTATAATTAAAAGAATGAAAGCGATCCTACTTTTACTGATCAGTGGAAGGTGTTTGACTTCTGGAAACCATCTCTTTTTTTTTCTCCTTTATTTTGCCTATTGTGTTAAAAAGATGCAAACATTTATATAGTTACTATTCAACCAACTACTGAAAAATTCAGGGATCTAGGTTACTGAACGTACCTTGAAAGGTAACTGACCTATGCTCATCTTTAATCCAATGCATGATCAGAGCATTGATTTAACACATAATATTTACAAGGTCATCAAGACTTCACTTACCCATTCAGTCAAAACACCGATTAAGCACCTACTAGGTCAGGTACTGAATCATGCAATACAAGTCCTTGCCTTCATGGAGGCCAGTAACCCAGGGGGAAAATGAAGAAATGAACAAATCCTTGGGATGTAAATGCTACAAGGAGAGTACTAAGGAAATAAAGAGCAGAACTAAGGCAGTTCCACGGAGAGTGGTGTGTGTGTGTGTGTGTGTGTGTGTGTGTGTGTGTAATGGGATACTTCTCAGAAGAAATAATACTTGTTACATGAAAAATAAGATTGTGTGTGTGTGTGTGTGTGTACAATGAGTTTATACATATATATTTCTAATCCTCATCTGAGGATATTTTTCCATTAATTTTTAGAGAGAGTGGAAGAGAGAGGGAAAGACAGAGAGAAATATCAATGTGAGAGAAACACATCGATTAGTTACCTCTTGCACATGCCCTGATCAGGCCCAAGCCTGGGAGGAGCCTGCAACCAAGGTACATGCCCTTGACCGGAATCTAACCTGGGACACTTATGTCCACAGGCTGACACTCTATCCACTGAGCCAAACCGGCTAGGGTGAGTTCCTATATTTTGAAGAATAAGATGTAACTTGGCAAATCGAAAAGGATATGCACATGTAAAAGAATGTGTATACTCAGCAGATGGCACATGTCTCACTATGAGTGGAATGTGGGCTGCTTGTGGAAGAGGCAGGTGAGGGCCAGGTGGCTAAGGCCCTTGTGTACAGCTGAAAAATTCCTGAAATTAAGGAAACTAAATTTCATCCTTAAGTCACAAAAATATTTTGATCAGAGGAGACCTGATGTCTTGTCAGCCCTCTTAACTGCCTTGCCCCTGCCTTTTAAATTGAAATGGTTTATTCTCCCACAAGCCACAATGCACTAAGCCTGAAATCCAGCTGTGGACTGCACCTGCATCAGGTAATTGTCTGGAACGGCTTACCTGTTTCCTTAGACTTGTTCTTCCTTACTTTTTTTTGCCTCTCAAATCCCTAAATCTATTCTTAGTTCCCATATTGCTGCTTCCTGCCATGTTTTTAGCTACCATTTAGGAGTTCTTTCTGCATCACATCTTAACTCTTGACTCTTTCTGGTCAGGTGATCTTACAGGCCTTAGCTTCAGGTTACAGGCATTCCCCATCACAGTAACCTGTGACACTCTGCCACCAGACCCATGGGTGCATCACTATTTCACTAGAGTCTCCCACACTCTTGCAATAATAATGTTTCTCAGGTGGTTCTTAGCTGTGTAAGAGTTTTCTCAGTGTAGATGGGGATTGTAGCCCCTTACCTTAAACACACACACACACACACACACACACACACACACACACACACAGACTAGAGACCTAACTATTAAGAAGGAGATCCCAAATTTTAGCTATGTCCCTGGTGTTTGGTTCATCCTATGACCTTCTTTAGCCCTAGTTACTGGAACCCCCATTTTATAGAGGAGATAACAATGGAGACCTAGATAAACTTTCTTACTGGAGTTCATCAAGACTAGAAGCCTAATTTTCTACTCTTCTTTGCATCTGGCTGGGAAAACCCTCTAGCTATTATAAAGTATCCTTGGCTCACATTATTTCTTGCTTCACCCAATGACAAAACTTGGAAAAATTTAGATTTGCATTCAACCTCCCATGATTAAATTATTCCTGTTCACTATTTGGCCCTCCATTCCAAACTCTCCCAGCAAAACTGAAAGATCTAATTTTGAGACTATTCCAGTAGTCATAGGGGAGTTTTTGGATGATTAATATAGAAAAAAATGTTTTTAACTATTGAATGTTGGCAAAGAACTTACTCCCCTCTACCAGCGCCCACCAGCATTCCACAAGTGATAAAAGCAGGACTGGAGAGGAATTCATATTAAAGCCCAAAGCTGCAAAGACAAGTGATACCAAATATGAATTTTTTTCCCTCATGAAAAATATAGAATAGTGAGAAAAGTATTGGCCTTGGATTCAGAAAAGTTATCATCCATATATTTGGGCAAGTTCTTCATCTATAAAATGAAGATAATAGAACCCCCCACCCCCAAGAGTTTTGTGAGGATTAAACAAGATGAAATAAAGTACTTTATATAGCACTCAAAAAATTGTTGTTAAGCCCTAGCCAGTTTGGCTCAGTGGATAGTGTTAGGTCTGATCAAATAATTGAATCGATACCCCATACCTGGGAACTGACCTTTAGGCCATTTCACTATGGACATTTCCTTTTGCTGAGACCACACTTTACTTGCTGAGACCACATTCCATTATCTCTCCCCTCTGGACCTGCACAGAGAATTCTCCGCCCAGGAAAAGGCGGCCAAAAGTCCTTTAAAAACCGCTGACTCCCATCACTGGGTGCTGGAGCCATCTGAGGCTCAGCCACCTGGTGTGTGGATGATCGAATAAATTGGTAATCCCTCACCATTCTGGCCTCATGCATTCCTCCTTCAGCGACCTAACAAATAGAGCGTTGGCCTGAGGACTGAAGGGTCCCATCCAGTCAAGGGCACATGCCCAGTTTGTGGGCTTGATCCCCAGTAGGGGGAGTGCAGGAGGCAGCCAATCAATGATTCTCATCATTTATGTTTCTATCTCTCTCTCTCCCTCTCCCTTCCTCTCTGAAATTAATAAAAAATTTAAAAAATATATTTAAAAAATTGTTGTTAATACTTCTATTACCATTAATACTATTAATATTACTTTTAGTACCACAACCAATGAAGTATGACACTAAAGTCAATGTCACATCTTTAAGATGAGCTAATGGATGATTCTGCAAGGATTTAGAAATATTCTATTTAAAACTAAAGTTAGGCTCCTATCCAGGCATATCACTTATATATCAAGAGGGAGGAGAAAGTATTAGTGTAAGGAAAAATTAAAAGATCTAATTTTGAGACTGTTCCAGTAGTCACAGGGGAGTTTCTGGATGATTAATATAGAAAAAAATGTTTTTAACTATTGAATGTTGGCAAGGAACTTACTTCCCTCTACCAGCACCCACCAGCACTCAGCACCCACTCCACAAGTAAGAGAGAGAAAACAAATCCAGTTGCCACTGCTGGAAGCTATACGCCCTCAGATCTGGCAATAACAACAAAAGCATTTGTAATTTCCTGCCATAAAGAAGACAATGCAGAAATCCTGCATCTAAGTAAGAGTAATTTAAAGTCTGGAGGTTATAAAAACTGTAACTGCATTTCGATTACTGGCATGCTGGGAAATACAGGGGTTGTCTGTGAGACTAACAAGATGCATTCATTTCTTGGAGTATTCTTACTGAACTAGGATATGTTATTAAACATCTTTTCCCCCAAATACATTATTTAACCTTAACAATTGCTGTTGGAAAATCTCAATATGAATTGAGTTTATTATTTGTTCCTTGCACCTCAATAAATTTGAGTTCGCTTCTGAGATCAAACTTTATAGATATATAAAATAACAAATTAAAGTTAATAAATTAATAAATGATTCCAATAAGTAAACATTAACTTCTGAAATGGGTTTCACCTACATCTATTAGAGATAATCATACTGCAAACAGCATTTTTGTATCATTTTGATGAGCTAGAAAGTGCTCACTTAATCTCCTTATAGGAAGAACCACTAAAGCAAATAATGGTCATAAAACATATTCAGGGTCATATAGCAAATTAGTGTTTGAACTAGGAATAAAATTCTGATTTGCATTCAAATGCCTATTATTCATCTAGTCTAGGTTATTGGTGATGGGATGGTAGTAGGGAAGGGAAAAAATATTCCCCTCCCCTTCATGATCCTAGAAAGAAAATCTTTGTTTTCTCAAATCAAAATAAACGTGTTACAAATTTAAACAGACTTTTTCTAAAACTTTCTGATTGTCACAAGATAAAATCACATGAATTCTGAACAAATGTGTATCTCTTTAAGAAATGCTTTTAGATCACAGAACACAGCTTGCAAACTTAAAATTATTTGATTCACTGCCTAATATTCTCCATACAAAACTTTAGTCTTTTCTATTGTAATTACTAGTTCCTACTAAGCAATTATAACTTAAGGAATTTTCTCATTAGTTTTATTAATAACTTTCCTCATAGTTTACTTTCTACTCTATTTGGAACCCTTTATGATCCCCTGCCCAAATACGGAGATTCTCAAGGGCATACTAAGAAGTCTGCCTAAAAGATTAGAGAAACCAGAGAAACAGAGATTATGGCTTCCAATAAGTACCAGCAAATAGGGAGAAATAGGAGAATAAAAAATTGTCAATGTCTCTCTTAGGCTAAAATTAATTTATTTTACATAACTTATTTTTCCTAGGTAATTTCTCTAATTTGAATATAAAGTTAGATATTATCTACCTCTCTACCACAAAACTGTGTTTAATAGGAATGAGAGACTGGTCTTGTAGAAAAGAAGAAAATCTCTCCCTCTTACATTTTAATAATGTCCATATTAGATATTAAAAGCAAAGAGCATATTTAAACAATGTCCATGTTAAAGATTAGATGCAAAGTGTTTTCATATACTTTGGCTAAATAATATGGATTAAACATTTCTTGATATTGATACAGCTCTTTTATGACATCAACCTATCTTTAAAGAACTGTATAAAATCTTCATATAAATACAACTAATTGAATCCACACTCCAAAGTGTTGAGAGTAACACTCCAAAGTCTTTATGATGAAAATCTCTCTAAATGAAGATTATTCCTAGGCCTTCCTTTACAAAATCAACACATAAATCCTTAGCTTTGTTCAATATAACTGAATGAGTATATTAATACTCAGCTAGTATGATTTTTAAAACTTGAGATCAGCAGCCCTGCAGGTTACAACTGGAGGACACCTGAACCTACTTGTCATGTGCCAAACAATGACCTTCACCAAGAACTCTTCTTTCACAGTTCAGCCCATAAACTCCAGCAAATTAAAAGTATTTATGAAGTAAAGAGGAATTTCAACTCTGATAATCTGAAGAGATTTACCTCGACTTTAATAAGAAACCTTGCTTTCCCCACCTGCAGTCAAGAGCACAGGCTTCTGCTTACCTTCCTCTGGGGCCACTGGCCTCCTGTGTCGGCACTTCCAAATCTTGGGAACTGAAATTGACTGACCATGTCTTGGGTTATAGTAGCAGCACGCACCCATGGTGCCAAAGGGTGGGGAGCCTGCGGCAAACATGATGGGTTCTCAGGACAGCTTGAGAAGAAGGAACGTGTGGAGGATGCCCTTCCCTGGCTCCATCGAAGGAGCAACTGGTACAGTGCCACCTGGGAAGAGACTCTGCCAAGCAGTAATGAGTCAACCTTCCGTATGCACAGTGGGCCAGACAGGTTTCACCACTTTACAGTCATATTAATGACAAAACCAAACTATTCTTCAAGAGCTTCTTTTTATTTTCTTCCTCTTTCAGGGGAAAGGAGGTGATCACTTTTCAAAAGATGTTTTCAATTAAACACAGAAACCTAATTTTTTTTTACCTTTTTACCTATGATTTTTAAAAAAATCATCCCTGAAAACTAAGTCATATATGAACTGTCCCTTATTCTACTCTAAAAACAAATGATTCTACTATATCTGTCTTCAAAATGTGTTAGGGACTTCATCTTCAGATTTCGAAAGCCAATCAACCTCCTTCCCTACCTCCATAAAGTGACCTGCAACACTACATGTAGCCTTGGATGTAGATCTGAACTATGAAAAATCACTGTATAATTATCTTAATGAGACTTTGTGTTTATATCGAGCCTTTTATCTAAAGAGCTCAAAGACTTTGGCTAATGTGATCTTATTAAACTTCATAACACCCCACTCAGGAATGCAATAATAAGGAATAGTACTATCAATTTGATCAGGTGGGGGAAACTGAGAAGTTAGTGATTACATGACTCAATTGGAGATCACAATGCTGGCTGAAGGCAGTGTGATTCAGGACTCTGACCGCCCTTTTCAAGGACATACCCAATTGACCAGAGGAGGGCTTCATGTTGAAATGAGAATTAACTTTCACTTCTTTTGCTCTATGGTTTTTAAAAAAAACATAAAAATAAGGAAAATAGAAATTATTTTGTTTGCAAATTCTGGCACACATGCTGAAGACAGCAGATGTGCTAACTCCAGTCACTTTATTGCCCTCTTTACCCTTTCCTTTCCCAAGGCCACCACCATCTTCCAAATAGGATGGTTAGCCAGTGAACTTTTTTCATGCACAGGAAGAAAGAAGTTTTCAACATTGGCCATCCTGTGCATGTTCACTGTGAGATATTCAAACACTATGGAATTCTACAGTATTTTAAGCAGACTTCTTAGTATGCCCTTGAGAATCTCTGTATTTGGACAGGGGATCATCAACAGTTCCAAATAGAGTAGATAATAAACTATGAGGAAAGTTATTAATAAAACTAATAAGAAAATTCCTTAAATTATAATTTCTTAGTAGGAACTAGTAATTAAAATCTCATGTTGTCACTCCCAGAGATTACCACTGTCATATGTGGGGATGTATGAATACACACATGCAGTGAAACCAGACATTCCGTTCTAAATAATGTTTTGGTTGTCTTCATTTTCCTATATTCCTTGGTCATCAGTTTTTGTCAGCTCAGATATCAGTACACCATTCTTTTAAGTGACTACATATCCCTTTTTTTTTGTAATCCTCATCTGAGGATATTTTTCCCATTGATTTTTAGAGAGAGTGAAAAAGAGGGAGGGAGGGGAAGAAAAGGGAGAGGAGAGAGAGAAACATTGATGTGAGAGAGACACATCAATTGATTGCCTCCCCCACACACCCCAACCAGGGCTGGGGATTGAACCTGCAATCCAAGTATGTGCCCTTGACTGGGAATCAAACCCAGGACCCTACAGTTGGCACAGGTCAATACTCTAACCACTTAGCAACACCAATCAAGGCTATATACCCATTTTTATGTATGTATGTACAAGAATATACTAAAATTTATTTTTTCTAACCCCTTTTTACTGGATATTCGGGTATTCCCTTTCTTTTCCCATCTTATACAATCCTATATAATAAAGAGGGGATATGCAAATTGACTGTCACTCCACCACAAAGATGGGGGTGCCCACAGCAGAGGCAGGGGGAGAGAGGTTTCTGTAACACAAGATGGCTGCACCCACAGCAGAGGCCGAGTTCCAGTAACGAGCCTTAACGAGCAATCAGCAGGGACCTGAGGCTACACCTCCCCACCCCTTTGGGGCTTGACAGGGGACCTCAGGCTATGCCCCCCACCCAGCAGGGCTTGACAGGGGACCTCAGGCCACGCCCCCTTCCCTGGTGCCAGGCTGAGGGACCTCAGGCCATGCCCTCTGCCTTGGCTCCAGGCCGGGGGAACCTCAGGCCATGCCCCCCGCCCCGGCACTGGGCCAGGGACCTGAGGCTGCAACCCCCATCCTGGTGCCAGGCGGGGGACCTGAGGCCGTGCCCCCCCCCCACCCTGCAGGGCTTGACGGGGAACCTCAGGCCGCTCCCCCCGTCCTGGCACCGGGCCAGGGGACCTGAGACCGCACCCTCTGCCTTGCAGGGCTTGACAGGGGACCTCAGGCCATGCCCCAAGCCTGGCAGGGCTTGACGGGGGACCTCAAGGTGCACCCCCCTCCCAGTGGGGCTTGACAGGGGACCTCAAGGCACACCCCCTGCCCAGCAGAGCTTGACAGGGGACCTCAGGCCATGTCCCTCCCTGGCGGGGCTTGACAGGGGACCTCAAGGCGCGACCCCTGCCCTGGCCTGGGCTGGGGGACCTCAGGCCGTGCCCCCCGCCCCGGCACCGGGCCAGGGGACCTGAGGCTGTGCCCCCCGCCCAGCGGGGCTTGACAAGGGTGGGACTGGCTGGGTCTGGATCTAGCCCAATGGTGGGGGGAGGCCGGGTCTGGGTCTCGTGCGATTTTGAGGTGCACATGGGTGGGCGGGGACTTGACTCTGGGTCCCATGGTGTGCCCCAGGCTCTGACAGGAAGAAGATTTTCATATACATTTTACTAATTTTCTTCATCTCTGACACTTCTATTATAGAGAAAGGGCAAATAGCAACAATAAAATATTTCCTCTAATTAACCCCCTTTTAATGTGCATGGATTTCATGCACTGGGCCACTAGTGCAGTAAATATCCTTGTATGCTAATATTATGTGTTTTAAAAATATTTCTTCGGATCTATTTTCCATTTTTTACATGATTCAGACCTCTTGTTTGTGAAAATATACCTGTTGCTCTATACACTGAGATGCTGATGGTATTGTGACTCTGTAGCCTCTGATGAAAACTGATTTTCTCTTTCTTCCCATCTCTGCTTGGTTTTATTTATTTGATTGATTTATTTGTGTGTGTGCGTGTGTGTGTGTGTGTGTGTGTGATTTTTTATTTTATTGTTGATAGTATTACAGATGTCTCCTATTTCCCCCTTCCTCCCCCTTTGCCCACCCCCTACCCACCCCCCAGGTTGTTGTGTGTGTGTGTGTGTTTTAATATGTTTTATTAGAGAGAGAGGAAGGGAGAGGGATATATAGAAACATCAATTGGCTGTCTCTTGCATACCCCTCACTGGGGATTGAGCCCACAACCCAGGCATGTGTCCTAACAGGGAATCAAACTGGTGACCTCTTGGTTCATGGGTTGATGCTCAACCACTGAGCCACACTAGTCAGGCAGCAGAGGTTTTGGCTTTATCTGCAGAACACTACTTTGCTTTATCTATATGACCCAAAAATGTGAACTGGAACATTCCACATGAGATAGATGGGAGGACAGCAGTGATATTGTAAGAAAACAATACTTACAATCACCCATGTAGGACTCACAGCCCACTTTCTCCAAGACCTAGTCCAACAAAAAAAATTAATTCCTGGACTTCTACCAAGACAGAGTGGTGGGTCCTATGTTTTGTTTTGTGTGTGTGTGGGGGGGGGAGTATTTTACAAATAAGACTTAGATCATATGCCTACATTTGAGTTTGAGCACCATAATAACTGATTATATTGTGCCTCTGCCCCCTCAGACCAAATGGGAGATTCAGTGTCACATTCAATCCAATGCCAATGCCCTTTACAATCTTGTGGATTGTCTATAAATTGAAAGCCCAAAGGAGTGTTCTACTCCCTTATTTCCAGTGGTATTAGCCCCAGTATCACAATTATTTCCACATGGATATCCTGTGTCTATTATCTTACTTCCAAATAATGCACACAGTTCACATTTTACTTTGTATTTTAAAAACTAAAGGAAAAGAAAGTAATAGACTTAGAGCCACAACATAAAAAATCTAGAACTTAAGGTGGTCACCATCATTGTGTTTCCTATGAACTAATTCAGTTGTTCACTTACTAAATATGTATTGCAAGTAAACAATGTGAATAAGACACAGTCCATGCTTTCAAGGAGCTGACAGAACATTCAGAGCCACGGACAAAGAAAACAGGCAAATAAAAACAATACTCCTGAAGTGCAGGGAAGAGTTCCTGGAAACTGTTACAATTAACAAATAGAGAAACAACAACAAAAACCACACACCTTGCTAACACAATGAAGTGCAGTGTTCTTGGGAATGTGAAGCCTAAAAGATTTTTAATACACTTAGCTCCCCTCACCAAGAAAGTGAATACGCTGAGAAGCCTGATTTATTTATTTATTTATTTATTTATTTATTTATTTATATTTTTAAAATATATTTTATTGATTTTTTACAGAGAGGAAGGGAGAGGGATAGAGAGTTAGAAACATCAATGAGAGAGAAACATCGACCAGCTGCCTCCTGCACACTCCCTACTGGGGATGTGCCCGCAACCAAGGTACTTGCCCTTGACCAGAATCGAACCTGGGACCTTTCAGTCCGCAGGCCAATGCTCTATCCACTGAGCCAAAGTGGTTAGGGTGAGAAGCCTTATTTATTCTTGACATATTCCAATTCTATTTGTTTCTACCCCTCCCTTCTTAAAATATTGCCGTGTTCTCTAAGCTCAAGTAGCCAAGTAACTGCACTCTTCAAAAAGAAAGAAATTTTTTTAAACCATTTAGTAACACTTTTCTCCAAAAAGTACATACTATAGTGGGAAGGAAAGATAATTCAAAATTGGTTTTATAAAATTAATATTGATTTTAGACTATGCACATTAGGCCCACCCAGTCTTTTTTTTTTAAATATATTTTATTGCTTTTTTACAGAGAGGAAGGGAGAGGGATAGAGAGTTAGAAACATCGATCAGCTGCCTCCTGCATGCCCCCCACTGGGGATGTGTCCGCAACCAAGGTACATGCCCTTGACCGGAATCGAACCTGGGACCCTTCAGTCCACAGGCCGACACTCTATCCACTGAGTCAAACCAGTTAGGGCCCACCCACTCTTTAAATGCTCCCCATAGGAAGTTTCATGCCTGCCTGCTAGGTGTCCTGAGAGTATAAAACATAGCAGGATAAACAACAGGCCATTATCCTATCATCACCTTCTAAATAGTTCCACTCAATAATCCAGAAATGTTTGAATCTAATGGCCACTGACAACACAAACAATATGTGAAAGAGAAACCTTGTGTCTATGTCAAATCCATGAATGGTGAATTGACCCATGTTGGCCTGTCCTACTTCAGTATGCTCCTCCAAAGAGCTGAGAATAAGGGTCTTTGTTCTAATTGCTATGTGCACTCAGGTTAGGAAAGTTAACTTTTCCAAGCCTAGTTTTTGTCATCTAGAAATGGAGGCAATATATAACCTTTCTCAAACACTCTAGAAGGGCTTACAGATAATACACAGAAAGCATCTGACATGCAGTCAGCTATAAGTAATTATTAGCTATCATCTGGGAAAGTAATTTTTGAACCCAGTCTTGAGGACTAGTTCTAAATGAAAAATTATACTATTCCTGGGTTGTAAATGCCAAGACGGTAGACAATACCTGTAAATAGTTATTTAAAGGAAGTATCTATGGAAGATTACAAATTAGTAATTTTTGGTGTTTAAACAAATGCTCTTGAATTTGGATATCTAAATTATACTTTAAAAAATAAGAATAGGGTTCATTAAATGACCAACTTTGTATGGTGGAATTTTCCTAAAAGCTCCCACAGTTTTAGTAACTGGGGTGTTCTTCTCTTCATGTGAGTTTATCAAAGAAGTGTTTCATTAATATTAAATATCTAATTTTTTAACTTCTTAAGTAGGATTGATTGCTTATTTACATCCTATTTAAAAATGCCAAATTTCTTTCTAAAAACTATCTCTTTCATAATCCATGATTAAAAGCTCTTCGTTACAATAAGTCACTAGGCTGGGACTAAAGATCTATATATGAGATAATAATAATAATAACACCAACCTTACAGTGAAGTTTTGAGAACCAGATAACACAGATGAAAGGGCTTTGCAAATGATAAAGCACTGTCTAAATGTCCCCCTTTAGCAGTTGCGGCTGCCACAGCTGCTGACTAAAAGGAGTTTATCCCTGGAGTGTTCACCCTCATTAGAAACACAGTTGTGATCAAGCACCATGTGATGAGATACAGAGAGTTCTCCTAGATTGAGAGGAGGAAGAGATGAGTGGAGTGACAGAAGTAACACCGTGAAGGAGGCAGGATGGGGGGAGGGGAGTGGCCTCAGATGGGCAAGAGATGGATGAGAGGAAGGAGAGGGGCACTGTGGGAAAATGGTCCAACAGAGCAGCATGGAGTGTTCACAAATAATATGGAGTCTTGAGATACAGAGTCTGTGCAGGGAAGCAAAGTGTGAGATAAAGCCAGAAAGGAAGGTGAGTACAGGTGGTGAAGAGCCAATGTCCACAACATCCAATATTTTTTCAAGTAGGTCAACTCTACATCTATTCTTACTATCCACTGAGTACTTATATTACTTACCAGAGGCCAGGTGCACGAATTCGTGCATGGGTGGAGTCCCTCTGCCTAACGGGGAGGGACCGAGAGAAGTTGGCTGGCCAGCCCCTCCCCCCATCAGGGCAATTGGGAGAGCTGGCCAGCTGGGGGTAGGGGCCATGGGAGGTTGGCCGGCCACAGGAGGTTGGCTGTGGGAGCGCACTAACCACTAGGGGTCACCTCCTGCATTGAGCGTCTGCTCCCTGGTGGTCAGTGCGCATCATAGCAGTCATTCCGGTCATTTTGGTCATTCAGTCATTAAGGTCGCTTAGGCTTTTATATAGAGAGATATTCAAGTTTATCATTTATCAGCCTTCAAATCTCATTTTAAAAGTCCCACAGGTGAAGGATGTAGCAGAGGGTTCTTGCACTTCTGCTCATTCTTCAGTAGGTGAGAGATAAAGGGAAGTGGCAGGAAATGGGCTGAAAAGGGAGAGCTGCACATCCTGGCAGCATTCCCAGGATGGAGGCAGCTCCGAGGATGTAAAGAGAAAGCAGTAAAGCAGCAGTGTAGGCTGCAGGCAGGTTGGAGCAGAAACCAGGGGAAGGAAGGAAGACAAATGACTTGTAACTACCAATTTGCAGGGCCATGAAACCTGAACTCTTCTGGATCCGCCTTCCTGGTGAGTCCTCTGGCTCCAAAACCCTGGACAGGAAAACTGATACCCATAAAAAAACTGGCTGAGTAACTACAAAGTGTGATAAATGCTTCATCTTGATTAAAGGCAGTGGTTTTTCTGACAAAGAAAAATCGTGGCTGGTTGACTCCGCAGAGAGGTTATAATGTATGGTTACACGTGGGAGTTGGAGAGAACTGCATAACGCATGTTGCAAACAGACATGTTGACCATTAGGAGCTGGGAGGAGAGAGGCAAATGAGACAGAGTCTTAGCCACAATGAGCAAGGAGGAGATGTCACATCTTACATTCCCTCCAACAGAGGGGAGGTCAGGCTGGCCTTGTTTTTCTTTGGGACTGTGGTCTCCAAGTGAATCAATAGTAGGCTGAATCATCGTAACTCAACCACAGATATCCATTAATTTTCAGTAATACCATGGTTAATGCTCCTCTAGTTTCAACCTGGACCCTAAGACCTTTTAACCAACTCTATTCTGTCCTTACATGGACCGTCTCTTAACCCCAGTCTCAAGGGATAGACAAGAATAACCAAAAAGTTGAGTCAATAAGTGAATTAAGATCTAACTATGAACAAAACAATCCCTATTACTTACTAAACAAAATCCAAGAGCAGCTGTCTTTGTTAAATTGAAGAAATATATTTTAAACACTGGTATACCTTTTAAAATAGAAGTCAAATCTGTATGTGTACTAAAGCTACTCAACCAGGATAAAAGTTGAAATAAATATGTTTTCAAATCAAACTCAGCTCCATCCCAACCAAAGCTCCCTTGTTTGAGCGCCTCTCTGGGGCTGTGGAGCTCCCTTCTCGGGTATTGGCTGTGCCGTGCCCAGATGATTTCAGGCAGGTTTTATTGTGGTGATACTTAGGAGGACACCAATGCCACATCCACTCGCAGTGCCTGTGGAGAAGTAGGTGCAACAAATCCAAGATCCTATCCCTAAGTCTCCCTGAAGGGTAATAGGATGAGACGGTGGCTATACCTCTGAGTGATGTCATGTCTCTGTTCATGCTAAAGGAGGATTTGGATGGAGAAGTGGGAGAGGCAGCAACAAGATAAGGGAGAGATGCCTGGCCAGTGTGGTTCACTAGTTGAGCATCAACCTATGAACCAGGAGATCATGGTTCAATTCCCAGTCAGGGCACAGGCCTAGGTTGCAGGCCTGATCCCCAGGAGGGGGCATGCAGGAGGCATCAATGATTCTCTCTCATCATTGATGTTTCTATCTCTCTGCTTCTCTCCCTTCCTCTTTGAAATCAATAAAAATATATTTTAAAAGGTAAAAGAATAAAAAAGAGAAGAGAGAGGGAGAGAGGGGAAAGGAGGAGAGAGATTGAGTATATAAATGAATGAGAGACAGAAAAGCTGATCAAGGCAGATGCCCAGACACAGAGATGCAAGAGGTATGCAGGCTGCAGGCTTGTTGAAACAGAAACTGGGAATGAGGCCAGAGGAAGGAAGAGGAGAGCACGGTGATGGGAGCAGGAGAGATGCCTAACAGAAGTAGGATGGAGAAACAGAGAAAACAATTTGCCCTGGAAAAAAAGAATAGAAAGCAGATTTGTGGGTCACCGAAGGCCATAATTTCTAACAACCTCAGAAAAAGGCAAGGAACAGCTGATCACTTGAAAATGTGGTCATGACTGTTCCTTAGACAAGACCAGAAATGAGGGCTCTAATTCTGGGCTTTGGATTCCTGAAGGATCTTGAAGATTCAACACCACTCTCTGTGCTCCCATAGCTTGCATTTGTTCACCAGTGAATGCTCTCTTCACGTCCTGAAAGGAGAACTTATATTCCTATGATGTTTCCAGGCCCATTTATGAAATACCTCACAGAAGTCACCACTGTCATTACACTGAGACATCAAGATAGTTTATGTAAAGACATATTTTAAAGCCGAGGTAACATAACTCTCAGGGAAAACAGCAATCAGGCAACCCCACAATGTGATTAGCTATCAGAATTTGGGGGCAAGAATTGAAAAAACTCAGTGAAGTCTCAAAACTTTAGATTGTAAATAAGTGCTTTATATACAAATACTTTAATATATCAAACCTTAAATTTTCAAATGAAAAAAGGTTGGTAAACCACCAATCTTAACTGAGCTGAAATAAACCTGAGGCTGGGGTGGCAGTCTGTATAAATAATATTAAGATTATTTTTAAAAATGTTTAACACTCGGTAACTTTTAGAGCTTTGTCAGTACTTGAGCCCTCCCTCATTACTAACTTTTTTTAAAAAATATGTTTTTATTGATTTTAGAGAGGAAGGGAGAGGGAGAGATAGAAACATCAATGATGAGAGAGAATCATCAATCAGCTACCTCCTGCATGCCTCACATTGGGGATCGAGCCCACAACCCAGGCATGTGCCCTGACAGGGAATCAAACCGTGACCTCCTGGTTCATAGGTCGACGCTCAACCACTGAGCCACTCCAGCCGGGCCCTTATCACTAACTTGAAATACTTATTACTAACATACCTTCCCATTGGCAGGTTAAACTGGCATTTTCTGATGTCTACTTCATAGCACACATTATGGGAGACACCCACATGATCTCACCTAATCTCACTACCGGTGTTATTATCCCAATTGTACAGAAGAGGAGACTGACGCTGGGGGTGGTTAAGATCACATGACTGGGAACTGGCAGAGCCAGGATACAGACTGAGAGCTCGGAGTCAAAGTCTGGCGCATCTTGTAAGATACCAGACTGCCTCCATCATTCACACCTGTGGCCAGAAAGGAGTTGGCTATCATCCAGAAAGTAGGATGCTGGAATGTAAATATTATCTTCTTGTTCATCTACAAGCATGTCAAATATTTCACAATAAAAATATATATGAAGTAATGTAATAGACTAGACTATGTTACCCCCAAATCTGTATGTTTCTCTAACTCTTAGGACTTCAGAATGTGACTTTATTAAGAGATAGGGCTTTTAAATAGGTGATTAGGTGCTCAGCTCAGCAGCACATCTATATATATAAAAGCCTAAGCGATCATCTGACTGTCTGACCATTCAACCGGTAGTTATGACATGCAATGACTACCAGAGGGCAAACGCTCTGACAGGTAGCTATGATGTACACTGATCACCAGGGGACAGATGCTTAATGCAGGAGCTGTGGTGACTTGGCAGCTGCAGTTTTTAGGTGACACACCCAGAAGGGAGCCCGATTCCAGGGTGCATCACCCGAGAACCACCCTCTTACAATCTGGGACCCCTTGGGGGATGTCATAGAGAGCCAGTTTCAGCCTGATCCCCACAGGCCAGGCTGAGGGACCCCACCAGTGCACAAATCCATGCACCGGGCCTCTAGTATACTATAAAATTGGAACTGTACAGAGAAGATTAGCATGGCCCCTATGCAAAGGTAACACACAAATTCACGAAGTGTCCCATAGTTTTTGAAAAAATAAATAAATAAATAAATAAGCTGGTGTGGCTCAGTTGGTTGGAGCATCAACCCCATACACCCAAGGTTGTGTCCAATTCCAGGTCAACCAATTGACCAATTGACGTTTCTCTCATACACCGATGTTTGTTTGTTTCTTTCTTTGTTTCTTCCTTTCTCTCTCTCTCTCTCTCTCTCTCTCTCCCTCCCTCCCTCCTTCCCTCCCTCCCTTACTCTCTCTCAAAAAAATTATTAATAGTTAGAAAATGGACTGACAGCTTTCAGAGGAGGGGGGGTTGGGGAGCTGGGTGAAAAAGGCCATCAGGATATTGATAAGGGTGGCAGATCAGAGCAATGGAAAAGTGGGAAAACTGAAGTTAACATTTACTAGATAAATGCCCTCCAGGGTAATCCAGCCTCAAGTGACAGAAACACCTCTCCCAGCCACTAAATATTATTTAAGTAGACGTGAGAAAAGCTCTTTCAGACCCCGGGAGAAAGCCACTGACCAGATGTAGTATGTTATCAAGATTTTCCCACGTTTGCCTAGACCCTCTCTACAAAAAAGAAAACAGAGATAAGGCCACCCTAGGAAGTGCCCTGAAATGAACTATGCCACTTAAAGCAATTGTTCAGACCAGTTAGGCAAGGGACCTCAAATAATATTTTCCACAGCTGGGACAGAAGAAGGAGGTCAAGAATTTTTTTTCTTTTTTCATCCCCACCACTAACTCTAATACCCAAACTTGTCCCTCTTACCCTGTCTTCCTCTCCCTCTATCCTTCTTTCCTGGCTGTAAATGCTTTTTTGGATTCTGATAGTCCAGATTATGAGCAGATGAATGTGTTCAATAAGACAGCACTTCCCTAAAACTCCTCTACAACTTCAGCATCTTCAGTGAGGACTCTATAAGTACTTCTCCTTCCTGCTCTTCCATGTTCTGTACAGGAGAAATGGACATTACATTTCTTTCTTGGGACTCCTGTCTTCATGCACTGTGGTCTATCACTTTAACTGAAGATGGAAGAATCAGCTGGTCTTTTGCCCAGGCCTCAGCACATAGGTCTCAGGTGTGAAGAAGCTACCTGCGTGGCACTGGTGACAAGAGGAGACATATTTCTTCCCAATGTAACCCACACTATGTCTTTTGGAAAAGGAGCCCCAGACTGGGACGGGCATGGTATTATGCATATTACTCACCACTCCTAAGAGCAGAGGGGAAAATTGCAATAGAAACATTCAAACCTGCAGCTTTTTAGCCTGTCATTCTTCTTGGTCAGGCATTAACCTAAAAAGAATTTCTTGGACCCTGGTGATCTGTTTCCCAGGATTACCTTTCATCTCCTCTGCTGATTTCAAGCAGCACAGCCCCTTGAACTCTCCACCACAGCTCCAGCTCCTCCCACATGCTGTCATGCCCAGACTTGCATCTCTTTCACCACACCCTCCAGGTTCCTCCACAATAATCCAACTTGGAAGAGGAGCCTGGGGGTCTGTTGGTCTGTGAGCACACACCCCCCTCTACTGGACAAACATAAAGAAACATACAGGGCTGGAGGACCACAGAATTCCCCAATAGGAAGAAACATCTAAGTCACTATCCTTACCCTGTACATGAGAAAGCAGAGGCTTACAGATGTTCCAGAAATCAACAGAATCACAAAGGGAATTGGAGGTCGAGCCCTGCATCTCTCTGCCTCCCATGTCAAGCATCACCATCATGTGGAACCATGTCCTTCTACTCACAAGAAAAGAGCACTAAGTGACTGAGTTCATGGGAGTCTCTAGTTCTGAGATGAAAACCTCTCCAAGGCACAGCCATGTATGAAGAAGTAGAGTGTTGGTTAAAAAGCACTGGGTTGGAGTCAGAGGACCTGGTCTCTAGTTCCATGCCTAGTACCTACAACCTCTGTGAGGCTGGACAAGACCATTTGATGTCTGGGTTTCCCGGTTCTCAATTATGAAGTGAAAGAGAACAGATGATCTCTAAGGGTGCCTCTCAGAATAGGAGTACAATTGTGAGTGAGTGGGCAAACGAGTGCAAACAGGATCACAACACTCAGGAAAGTGCATTAACTGGAAACCTGGAGACCTTGTCCTAATCCTGGCTCTAGAACCCACCAGCTGCTTGACCTTAGGAAAGTCTGTTCATCTCCAGAACTCTGTGTTAGGAATATGGATCAAGCTAGATGATCTTGGTAGGAAGACTGTACCTTCTCAATCCCTAAGTTCCTACAATCATGAGTAATGATAACTCTGAGTATTAATGCTTTCTTCAAAGGATCCCAAAGCCACAGGGACATGTTAATACATTGACCTTTCTACTTGTTTATAATATAACTAAGAGTACATAATTCAAATTATCTGCATGGAGTTCAAAAGAACACAAATACATACACTTACTTCCAACCTGTATAATGGGCAAGGTATTAGTCTAAAATCCTACCATCAAGAGCTTCTGTAAGCCACATTACAGAACAGACAGGAAATCCCTGCTTTCTATGAAATAGTAAGTAGAACTAGTAAATCACCAAATTAGATCATTAATTCCACTAATTTTAAATTAGGCTGTAGGAATTGACATAAAGTTTAAAAGAAGAGACAAAATAAAACAATGGCAAGGTTATTTCCCAATGGCCTAAGGATGGCTCTGGAAGCAGAGGGAAAGGGTCACTGAACTATCAGGTCCAGCCCACCTCACCCCAAACCGTTCAATAAACAGAAATCTATATAAAAAGAGTATGTTTGTCATGGAAATGCAGTGTCAAAACAGGTTCTGTAGGTGCACCACCATCCACCTGGCACCTGGCTGCTACTACCCTGGAGTCTGGATCTGCTGCAGACCAAAGGGGGCACAGCAGGGGATTGGGAGAGCTTCATCACCAACTATAGGACTGGCAGCCCCGAGGTCAAGTGGAAGGACACTGAAAGGTAAAAGAAAACTATGACCCTGGAAGACTTGCCTAACCTCTCTGCCATTCAGCTATCTCACCTTCTCTTAAAAACAAATTTAAAAATAAAAGCAAATACATCCGAGTCACAATGTTTTGCAGCTAAATTTAAGGCAGCCTACACATTTAAAATATTTTGTTTATTGAGTTTCTCCCTTCAAATTATCTCCCAATATCTCCATCCCCTTTCTGGCCCCTCAAGAAATTTTTTTTGAACGTGTTTAAATTCAAATGATGTTCTGTCTGACCTGCACTCACTAAGACCAATAAGCACTTTAGATGTTAGATATACAACTATTTGAGGACCTTGTTCCAGAAGTTTCTCTACATATTTTTTTGTTCCAAAAGGGCAGTGTAAAGTTTTGAGAGTCTTCAGAATCTCACCCCCTATCTTAAGGCCTCATTTGTAAAGACTCGTTCCTGAAAATAGAGAGAATATTGCTGTTAAATGTTGGTACAAAATGAACAAGGGTAGGAAGATCTCACTGTGAGATAAGCCAGAACACAGACTAACCCAGTTAGCAAGGAGAATGTTGGCTCTGTCAGCCAGCCTTCCCTGCTGCTGCTTCTCACTGGCATCCAGTAGGAAAGATCCCTTTCACACCTGACACAAGAATGCACTGTCCTCTGAAACATGAGAAAAGCCATCCCCTGGGGAACAGGAGGCCTCTTGGCAGGAGTGAAGCTAGAGAAACCAAAGCGTAGCTGGCAAGGCCCATGTAAGAAGTGACTTTCCATGGAATACTGTTGGAATCAGGTTGTGCGATATTCTTAAAATATATTGCTTAAAACTGGGTAGAATCATCACTGTGCATCATGTACCAATACAAAGCTTCTATAAAGCTATGGAACAGTATCCTGTTTTCTGCCTTGTTTCTCTCCATCACACATATGCCCGGCTAACACAGTATAGAAATGACTGATTTTATTTTGGTCCACAATGTGAGCTCCATGAGGACAGAAATTAGCTTATTAACTTTTTAATTTTTTTGGTTTGTTTTGTCCACTACTGTGTCCACTATATCTAGAACAGTGATGAATACATGATAGGTAGTCAATAAATACGGTTGAATGAATGAATGATTTTTGAGTGCCTCGCAGAGATAAGCACACATCACCATAGCGACAGGGCTGTGTTTGCTGTTACAGTTCAAAGAAGTTGGTTCCATGGTCACAGGGGACATGGCAATGTGATGAAATTGAGGACAGTGATTCGACATCATCTCTCCTCTGCTATTTACATTAGCAAGTTACCCTCTCTGAGTCTTACTTCTGTTCTCATTCAGATGGAGATGGCATTCCCTGCTTCTGGGACAGGCTGGTTAGGAATCACACAGAAAGTACATGGCATTGAAGAGGTTTAAATCTCTTGGGAGATTATGAAAAATAAGCATTTTATGCACATATACTGCGCACCCATATAGACAAGGACAGAAGCATAAGCATAAAGAGAGATGGAAGTGTTTGGGAACAGTTTCAAATAGGAATAGAAAGTAAGTACCCACTTCTGTCTATGGAATAGCTTTGAAACTGCTGCATCTTAATCTTATACGATGATATTTCTGGATAAGTGTCTAAGCAAGTGATTTCATTGATGAATAATGTTATATTTTTTTTTCCTGAAAATGGAGCAAGGATTGTGTTAAGGGTTCCAAAGTGTTTTGGATACAAAATTTAGGAAAGTCAATATAACTCTATCAAAAGAATGTTTTTTCTCTAATTCTTAACTTTTTTTTAAAGCATTTTATTTTCTATATTGCAAGCAAGTTTCTTAAATCCTTTCTGGAACAAGGTAAGGCATAAACCAAAGGAATGATTTTTAAAAACAGACAGAAATATAACCACTCATCCAATGGGGGTTTCTGTGTGGATCTGATGATGATGGATGTGGAAGTTCTAGGTAAGCAACAGTGTGTCTCCACAGATGTCACTGCAGTGGGGGGTTCTTACCCACAGCTTTCTTTAGCCGACACACCCCTTGCCTCCCCGTCCCGTCACAGTGAGACCTTCACTACCGCCACCACTCTGCAGGCAGCTGCTCTTCCACATCTGCCTCTTCTAGCTGAGAGGTAGGGACTACAGGGTAGGGGTTTTGAAAGTATCCTGGAATTGTGTCTTCTTTCTCTCTGCCTATCTTAAGTGAGAAGGGTAGCTACAGATTCCTTAGAACAGTGGTTCTCAACCTTCCTAATGCCGCGACCCTTTAATATGGTTCCTCATGTTGTGGTAACCCCCAAACATAAAATTATTTTCGTTGCTACTTCATAACTGTAATTTTGCTACTGTTATGAATCGTAATGTAAATATCTGATATGCAGGATGTATTTTCATTGTTACAAATTGAACATAATTAAAGCATAGTAATTAATCACAAAAACAATATGTAATTATACATGTTTTCCGATGGTCTTAGGCGACCCCTGTGAAAGGGTCATTCGACCCCCAAAGGGGTCGCGACCCACAGGTTGAGAACCGCTGCCTTAGAAGAAAAAAGAAGCCTACCTGATTGTGAACCCATGTAATCCCCAAAAAGTCAGCATGACACAACTGGTCAATAAAGGCTGTTTAATGATTTCACCAAGAAAGTGTCCTTCCTAGGGAAAGATTTTGAGTCTTGTTCATAGTCCACTCAAGAAATTAAATTTTCCTACCAAAAGTGAACAATACATTGCCTTCCAACAAGCTATGTGAAAGTCTTGCACATTTCTTTATACTGGGCATGGCTTTTCTATGTGATATTAGGCCTTAGGGAAACAAGGGGAGCCCCAGGTACTGCAACCTCTTCCAGTAGCCTCCACTGTGTGGCCCTCTCAACGCACTGCCCTGCTGCTCTGGTTCCAGGCTTTCTCTCCAGTCCCTGTCACCTTGGAAGAAGTACAGTGATGAGGCAGAGAGATGAGGGACAACAGTGGTAGTCCGTCAAACCTGGGTTGAACTCTAAGTCTGCCCCTTACTAGCTGAGTGACCCAGACAACTTACCTCATTCTCTGACTTTCTGTTCTTTACCTGTAAAATGGGATAGTAGCTATTGTATAGATTGTGGTTTGAACTAAATGTAATATTTATCAAGTGTCCAATTCAGTGCCTGGTACATAAGTGTTCAATAAACAGCGGTTGCTATTATATTTTGGCCCATGTCCATAGGCATACCCTGTCTTCGAGGGCACAGGCAGGGTCAAAGTCAATGCAGGAAAATGAAAGGGATGAAGGAACATGAGAAGAGAAAATAAGCAAATGCCTTCACTGGAAAAGGCCTCCAGGAATTGTCTGTCAGTGGGAACACGATCACTGATTGCCTGCACTTGTGGGAATTACATTTCTATCAGGTAATCTAAAGAGGCGCAGGGAGAGGATGTATCACCATCTCCTGCCAACGGATCCTGCAGCTGTTGTTCCTCATCCCCGAGAGCTTCCTCCTGTTTCATTTTCCCTTCCTCTTGCCAATGCGATGTGTAGCCTCTGCACTCACCTGTTCCTATATTCCCATCATCTCCTCCTTTGTTGTCCCTCCCCAAGACCAGCTTGATGTGTCCCCCAGAAACTCCCCCAGAGAGATGCTGCCCTCCTCTTGTCTAACCCTTTAACATGGACACACAGAGGCTTGAATTAACCAAGCAATTCTGCATTTTCATGGTTTACTAGATAACCTGACTCCACCTAGCAGTGAGGACACTGCTGCTGTCTGTCCAACGAGGCACACAGCTTTGATTATTCTAATCAACAGGGTGGTTGAAGTATGACAGCTATGAATTAGGGCTCCTGAACCCACTCAGAGTTACATCCTGCATGAGGAGGTGAGGACCATGGCAGTGGTAAAGGCAAAAGAAAGGGCCCAAGGCAAATGACAGGAGCAGCAGGTACCAAACTCTGCTCTGGGCCCTCGCCATCTCTGACCAACCTGAAGGCCCCTCATATTTCAAATCCCTGGAGATCTTCTTCATGAAATTTCATACCCTGTCTACTCTGTCACAGGGTGATGTGCCTGGGCTTCAGTCATCCCAGAGAATATTGCTATCCTCTAAGATGGGAAATGGATTGAAGAGAGGGGTGGGAGGAAGAAGGGAAGGGAAAAGAAGGAAAGGGGAGGGGAAGGGGAGAGGAGGGGAGGGGAGGGGAGGGGAGGGGAGGGGAGGGGAGGGGAGGGAGCATGCTCACCCACAGATCCAACACCAGACCTGGGGAATGCTGCTGAGAAGCCTGACCACACACCTGACTGCTCAGTGATCAAGAGCAGCCAGAAAGAACCTTCACAACAGATCACACATCGAACCTCCTTATTTCATGAATAAGAATGATGTGGTTCCTGGGAAACAGACTTACCAAGACCATCTAGACAAGTGGTTAATGGCAAAGCCTAGACTTACCCCAGTCTTCTGTAGGCAAACTTGAAGTTTTATAAAATTTAAAATCAAGTTTTGTTTGTTTGTTTTCTCTGAGGATTCTGCTTTTGTATGTATGTGTATGTGTGTGTTGTAAGGTTTCCAAAAATTGTCTAATGAACATTTCCAAATATACATAAAAATAGAAAGAACTTATAATGTAGCCATAGAAAAGTCTTACTCAACAAAATAATTATCAAGATTTAGCCACAGTTGCTTCATCAAATTTTTTAATCCTCACCTGAGGATATATTTTCCATTGATTTTCAAATAGAGTGGAAGGGAAGGAGGAGGTGGGAAGAGAGAAACATCGATGTGAGAGAGACACATCAATTGGTTGCCTCCCGACCAGGGCCAGAGATCGAACCCACAACTGAGGTATGTGCCCTTGACCAGGAATCGAACTGGCAACCATTCGGTCTGAGGCCACTCTTCATCCACTGAGTCAAACCGGCCAGGGTGTTCCATCAAATTTTTACCTTCATTTTAAATACTGTAAAGCCATTCCTAGACCTTATCATTTCACTCCACATACTCTTGAAAAATATGGATATTTTCTTGCCCAGCCAGCGTGGCTCAGTGGTTGAGCATCAACCTATGAACCAGGTTCCATTCCCCATCAGGGCACATGCCCGGCTTGTGGGCTCAATCCCCACTGGGCGGCATGCAGGAGACAGCCGATTAATGATTCTCTCCTCATTGATGTTTCTATCTCTCTCTCCCTCTCCCTTTCTCTCTGAAATCAATAAAATATATTTTTAAAAATATGGATATTTTCTTATATCAGTGATTCTCATATTTTTGTTTCCCCTTCCTCCCAAGAGTTTCATATTCAGTAGGTTTGGGGTGGGACTGAGAATTTTCATTTCTCACATGTTCCCAGGTGATGCTAGTGATATAGTCAGAGGCCACACATTGAGAAGCACTGTCTTACATACTCACAATGCCATTATCATATCTAACAGACTTAACAGTAATTTCTTGGTGTTACCAAATATCTAGTCTGTATTCAATTTTCCTGATTGTCCCAAAAATGTTGGTTACAGTTGGCTTCTTTCAATTATATTTTAAAGTCCACACATTACATTTGCTTGCTATATCCTTAAGTTTCTTTTACCTGGTATATGTTTACCAGACTAATCAGTCTCCCCTCCCTCCCAACCTGTCTCTTTTGTTTATTGCCTTATAATCTTCAAAGTTGCTAAGAGACTAGGTCTTAATTGTTCTCACCAAAAATAGGAAATGATAATTATGTGATGTGATGTAGGGTTATGTAATGCTATGGTGGTAATCATACTGCAATATATAAATGTATCAAATGTACATTGTAACTTATACAATTTTATGTCAATTACATCATAATAAAAAAAAGAACTCCAGCACAGTCCCACATATGGACTTATCTGTTTGCTTGCTCATGGTGCTAGTTAACGTATCCCTCTAGCTTCCACATTTCCTGTGAACTGGAAGTCAGCTCTGGGTGTCTGATTATCTATACATTCAGCTCTTTGGCAAGAATACTCCATAGATGGGCTGGTTGTGTGGTAAAAATCAAAGTTTAAATTTTTACAAAAATTTTATTGAGAGAGAGAGAGAAAGATTGATTTGTCTACTTTTAATGCATCTGTTGGTTGCTTCTTATATGTGCTCTGACTGGCATATTGGAATGATGCTCTAACCAACTGAGCTACCTGGCCTGGGCTCAAGGTTTAAATTTTAAACTCAGATCTGAAACATACATTTTTTGCATATTTGGAACATACATTTAAAAACACAACCTTACCTATTTTTAAAGCATTTAAAAATAATCTATGACCTTTATACTAAAGCATACCTTTCTCACTTGAAAGGTTATGGGTCCCCCTTTTTTTCTAAGGAAGAAAAGAATTTCTCAGATCCTTCAGTAAGCCACACACCTGGGACCCAGTTCTTGGTCACACTGGTTTACACACTCAACACAAATGTTATAAAACCCTATACAAGTTAGCGTGCATTCCATGAAATGCCTGCAATCTAATGAGGATACTGATTTAGTTTCTAAACCACCAAGGCTACTATTTTGTAACTACTACTGTCTTGACACCCCCTATTCAGATCCCAACATAAATGTCCTCTGGCTTATGCCAAGCAGGAGCCTGCCTCTCCAACCAGCACAATTCCCCAGGTGGGTGGTGTCCTGATGGTGAGCAGAGGAAAAACAGAGCAAGCTGTTGGGGATGAAATGTGATCTAATGGAGGAAAGTGACCAAAATAAGCCAGCAAACAGAATTCTTCTTGAGAATAAACTGATTGCTAAAAATTAAAAAAGCATGGATGGCATTTTAAGTCATTTTGGCAGATTAGACTTTTATCAAAATGGTTTATATTGGCAAAATGACTTTCTTAGTCATAAAAGAACACTTATCTAACTGAGTAATTTTTTTAAAAAAATCAAAGGATAAAAATGCAGAAGGCAAAAACAAAACAAAAATTATACAGTACCAGGGCTCTCCTTCAGCAAATCTCATTTCTTTTCTTTAATTTTTTTTCCCATTTATTGATTGACTTTAGAGAGAGAGAGATGAAGGGAGGGAGATAGATAGATAGAATGAATATAGATTTGTTCTTCCACTTATTGATAGATGATAGAATGAATATAGATTTGTTCTTCCACTTATTTATGCATGCACTGGTTGATTCTTGTATGCACCCTGACCCCCCAACCCCCACCTCTGGTGTATCTATGCTCTAACCAACTGAGCTACCCCACCAGGGCCATTTCTTTTCTTGTACACACACAGGCATGAGATGGTGTGAAAAGCACAGACTCCTAAGGGTTAAGTGAAATTTCCATGTAATTAGCCTAGCACAGTAGGGCACACTATAATAAACATTACTTCCCAGGTCTCAGTCAGTCTATTTTATAAACCTCCTTGTTGGTGTTTCTAGAATTTCATGCCTAGGCAAGGGAGGGAAAAAGAGCTGCATTCTGGCAGTCAATTGATTAATGATGAATAGATCCTACTAATCTCTTCTGTTGAAATGGAGGAATAGGAAACATTGGTACATGCAAGCAGAGATAAATAAATTTTGTACACTGTAGAAAATTTTTGCAGTTATTTTTAAAAATTAACTGTGAGTTGTAATAATCAACTCTGAGCAGCAGTAGGGCATTGATCAAAAACTTTTTATTTTTAATAAAGGATCTATATTTTATTTTATTTATTACAATATATTTTTATTGATTTCAGACAGTAAGGGAGAGAAAGAGAGAAAAACATCAATGATGAGAATCATTGATCGGCTACCTCCTGCATGCCTCCTACTGGGGATTGAGCCGAAAACCCAGGCATGTGCCCTGACCAGGATACAGATTTCCATGGGCAGGAATGAAATGCTTCAGCAACACAAAGTCATATGTGTTAAGCCAATAAACAGTACTGCTGAGGAAAATTATTTCATTAACAACACTTTTTGTATTCTTATTACTCATTTTATAAAAACATTGATACTGGTATAAGGCATAACACACAAGACATATCCTTGTTTAAGAGATACTGTTTATTCTGGTTTCACTTGTCCTAGGCATCAAAATCTTGTTTGAGTCCTGCCAGCATGGCTTAGTGGATAGAGGGTGGCCCACAAATTGAAGAGTTGAGGGTTTGACCCCCAAGTCAAGGGCATGTACCTGGGTTGCAGGTTTGATCCTGGGCCCCAGTTGGGGCTCATGCAGGAGGTAACCAATCAATAAGTTTCTCTCATGTCAATGTTTCTTTCCTCCTTTCCCCCCTTTCCCCCCTTTCCCCCCTTTCCTCCCTTTCCTCCCTCCCCTTCCCTCCCCTCCCCTCCCCTCCCCTCCCCTCCCCTCCCCTCCCCTCCCTTCTCTTCCCCTCCCCTCCCCTCCCCTCTCTTTCCTTCCCTTCCCTTCCTTCCTTCCTTTCCTGCCTACCTTCCTCTTCTTCTCCTCCCCCTCACCCTCACCCTCCCCTTCCCTCTCCTTCTCCTTCTCCTTTCCCCCTTCTTCTCTTTCCCTCCCTCCCTCCCTCCCTCCCTCCCTCCCTCCCTTGCTCCTTCCCTCTCCTTCCACTCTCTCTAAAAATCAATGGAAAAAATATCCCAGGGTAAGGATAGACAATAAGAAAAAAATCTCATTTGAAATAATTAAGGTTTCTTATGTGTTAAAACATTACTCAGGACATGGACTATGGTTTAAGTTAAGAAATTGCCTAAGTACCAAATATTTATCATTAGAATTTGGAATGAGGCTTTTCCACCCCCCATAAGCTCTATAAAATGTTCATTACTGAATCTATTTATGCCAGCTGGGTTCTGGAAATGCAAACATGAACAAAACCTAGCACTCTATGAAAGAAATTCACAATCTACTGTTTCCAGCTTCTAGAGAATCTACCCATTGGTCTTTTCTGAACACCTTTGCAGAAATCCAGCAATCTTTTTGCTATGCTATTTCCACAGAGAAGAGTGCTGGGGAAGGAAAGTGAAAAATTTGTGGTGGAAATCAGAAACAATTACTCCCATCTTCACCAGCACATAATATTATGACCATTATGAATCAACAATTAAAAAGTTTTTAAAAACGCTTACTGCAGGAGAGTAACAGCAAAGCACTTAAAGCTTTAGTTAGATCAATAGAAAAAGTGGATGTCAGCACCAAAAAGAACAATTGTACTGGAAGTTAGAAAATCTGAAGTATTTTATCACTAAACAGTTAAAGCACTTTGGATGGAATATCATTTTCATTACCTGTACCATGAAGGCACTGGGCCAACGGATCCCTCTCAACTTTAGAATTTTAAAATCACAGTCCATTTGGTACACCCTAGTGACATGATTGCCTGACACTGTTCTTGGCATCTTGTTTACTCTTCATAAGAATGCTATGCAGGACATCTTGTTACTCACAAAGTAGAAAAGAGAAAACTGAGACTAAGAGAGGTCGTATAACTTGCATTAGACCATAGCAACAGAATTCAGATCCATATCTACACTAATAAAAGAGAAAGATGCAAATTGGTGTCACTCTGCTACGCCCACCAGCCAATCAGGATGAGTATGCAAATTAACCCAACACAGATGGTGGTTAATTTGCATATGCAGGCACAGAGCAGAGACTGAAGGCTCCGGCACCAGCAAAGACTGAAGACAACTGACGACTGAAGACGACTGAAGACTGAAGAGGCTTGGCTTCTCCACTGCAGCCAGAGCGGAGAAGCCTCCAGGCTTGGCTTCTCTGCTGTGACTGGAGCAAAGGCCTGGGTTCCGGGTGCCAGAGGAAAACTGGTGCCAGCAGCCAGGGGAAGGAAGGCCTACTGCATGAATCTCTTCATGCAACAGGCCTCATATATATGTGTGTGTGTGTTCTTCCATAATGCCTCGTTAAAACCTTAAATCGTTCTTCCATAGTGCAGAAAAGCCATGGAGTTTGAAAACTGTAATTTATTTAGTTTCAATAAATCACATTCATACCAAGTAAATGAAGGACAGAAACACATATATGAAGACAAATGAATGAGATTCTTAGGGAGCTTTCAGAAAGACAAGACAGCATTTCAGTGATAGTCACTTTTCAAAAACAATAATGAAGAAAACCTTCTTTGTTAAGCAACACCAAACATCAGTTAACTTTGCAAGCCAAGCCAAGTCTAGATGACTCCTCTGTTATTACAATCACAGAATCAAAATATTTAGACGTGAAAGATTCTCAGAGATAGATTGTCCTCAAAGATTTATTCTAAGTTATTCATCTTATCAATGAGCAAATGGAAATACAGATATATTACCAACTTTATTTCAATTACCATATAAGAGTATTACACTTAACAGAATATCTCAATTTACTTAATTAATGATCAAGTAAAAATTTAATTTATTTTACAAGCCTTCACCTTTTACAACATATTGACCATGAGCCTAAATAATTATATTGCTTTAAATGGAGTTGGTTTATCCCCTTGAGTTTAGGTGCTAATGAAAATTATTAATGATACAAAGGCCACCAAGCAATTGCTTATTGGAGAAATTTCCAGGGCTCCAAAGTAAATACTTAAGTAGCTACTGTAACTCAAAGTCCTTGAAAATTCAAAGAACTTTCTTGTTACCTTCAAATTGGTGGTGGGAACAGGATATGAAGAAAGGGAAAGAAGCATAATTGAAGTTAGGAGACCTGAAGTATTATATCACTAAACAGTTATAGCACTTTAGATGGAATCTCATTTTCATTACCTGTACCATGAAGGCACTGGGCCGAAGGACCCCTCCCAACTTTAGTATTTTATAATCACTGTAAGAGATGACAAATATCAACTAAATCATATTCTCCCATGTGAAGTTTGTAGAACAGCTGCTGGCTTTTAAAAAAGAAATATAAAAATTTTTCAGATGCCTTGAAGGTCAATGTCTCTAAAGACTTAACTTTCTTGAGAGATATACTTACATATATTTAAACATGTCAACATATTTCATCTCTCTAGGCAAAGTATACTTCTTTCATTTTTTCAGGATTAAAAATAAATCCTGATAGTACCTCTAAGCGGCAATACACCTGGAAGAAAATCAATGAATAATAAAGAAAAATAACATTTATTTTGTCCCTATGCGCTTTCGACCCATGGTGAAAAGAACCAGCTTATCTGCTTCTTTAAACTAAAGATGGGAACCACATCTAATAAAATGCCCCATATTAGGTAATGAGTATTAAACACTCTTTTTAAAATTACAGTTTAATAATATAATGTGCCAGGTGGATACTGGAAATATCAGGGGGAACACTTTGTAAAGTATATGATTGTCTAACCACTATGCAGCACAACTGCAACTAGTACAAAATAATATTGAATGTAAACTTCAATTGAAAAAAATTGTTTTAAAGAATAAATTTTTTAAAAGAGAAATTTGAAGCCCAGAGAATTAATTTCTTAAAGGTCAAAAAAAAGAATTAGAGCTGATCTTGAACTAGTTTTAGTGGTTAGAACAAAAAGAAAACAAAGCAAGCAGGACAAAGCATTTGACTTGCAGCCCTTATTTTTGTTTGTTTGTTGTTGTTTCTTAATATGTTTTTATTGATTTCAGAAAGGAAGGGAGATGGAGGGAGAGATAGAAACATCAGTGATGAAGGAGAATCATTGATCGGCTACCTCCTGCCCTTGACCAGAATTGAACGCAGGACCTTTCAGTCCGCAGGCTGACGCTCTATCTACTGAGCAAAACCGGCCAGGGCTGCAACCCCTCTTTAAAAGAGGTCTGATCTTGTGGAAGAAGCCACTGGACCTAGTCCATTCACCTATCCAATACATACTGACTAGTCAAGCACTAGACAGTATGATAAATGCCAGAGGCACACAAACATTTTATGATTCCTGCCATCCAGGGGCTCATAATCTAATTAGTGTCAGAGACTTGCCTATAAACAACATGTCAACACCAAGTGTTTTAAATGGAAGAAGTACAAACTCTAACCTGGAAGATTAATGGAAAAGATGCATTTGTGCTGTCTTCTCAGATGAGTAGTTTATCATGGAAACAGCATGTGAAAGGCACAGAAGCAAAGAAAGGAAAGAAGGAACAGAAGAAAAGGTATTATAAAATAAATTTAAAATCATTTTTTTCCAATTTGATATGTGTGAAATAGGATCTTATTTTAATCGTCATTTTCCTAATTGCTGTGAGACTAAGCATATTTTCACATACTCATCATTTAGATTTTCTCTTAAGTGAAGTGACTATTTATCATCTACCCCCATTTTGTCCTCCTGAGTAGTTTGCCTTTTATTAACTAGAGGCCCAGTGCACAAAAAATTGTGCACTTGGGGGGTCGCTCAGCCCAGCCTATGCCCTCTTGCAGTCTGGGACCCCTCGGAGGATGTCTACCTGCTGGCTTAGGCCTGCTCCCTGGGGGATCAGGCCCAAGATGCCAGTCAGACATCCCTCTGGCAGCCCGGCAGCCCTCAGGGGATGTCCACTTACCAGCAGGGAGCAGACCTAAGCTGCAGTTGGACAACCTTAGTGCTGCTGAGGCGGCAGGAGAGGCTCCCGCCACCACCGCTGTGCTGGCAGCCATCAGCCTGGCTTGTGACTGAGCAGAGCTCCCCTGTGGGAGTGCACTGACCACCAGGGGACAGCTCCTGCATTGAGCATCTGCCCCCTGGTAGTCAGTGTGTGTCATAGTGGCCAGTGATTCCCAGTCACTCTGCTGTTAGGGTCAATTTGCATATTACCCTTTTATTATATAGGATTAGAGGCCCAGTGCACAAAATTCATGCATGGGAGGGGGGTCCCCTCAGCCTAGCCTGCACCTTCTCCAATCCGGGACCCCTTGGTAGATGTCCAACTACCGGTTTAGGTCTGATCCCTCTCACAATTTTGGACTGTTGGCTCCTAATCGCTCACCTGCCTGCCTGCCTGGTGCCCCTAACTGACCCCCTGCCGGCCTGTCGCCTCTTACTGCCCCCCCTGCCAGCCTGGTCACCCCCAACTGCCCCCCTCTGCCAACCTGGTTGCCTCCAACTGCCCCTCTGTTGGCCTAGTTGCCCCAAACTGGCCCCCCCTGCCAGCCTGGTCACCCCTCATGACCCCCCACCAGCCAGCCTGGTCGCCCAACACAGCCTGCTGTTCAGTTGTTTGGTCATCCCTCACTAACCCCCCTGCCGGCCTAGTCGCTCAGCCTGCTTGTTCAGTCATTTGGTCATCCCTCACTAAACCCCCTGCAGGCCTTGTCATAGGCAGCCATCTTGTGAGGGCATGAGGGTTAATTTGCATATCACCTCTTTATTATATAGGATTTGTATGAATTCTTCCTATACTGTAATTTTGGATACTAATTCTTTGTTGCTCATTTTCTTAATACTTTAAAAATGATATCATTTGTGACAGTTAAATGAGTTTAAATTTATTTAATTTTAATTTTATATTATTTTAACACTTGGAGTGCGGGTGAATTTCCCGCCAAAATATAAGATGGCTCTGTCTTTTGGTTTTGTTCCATCCACCAAAAGGGTGGATTACAAACAAATATTTGGTAATACGCAGTTACAATCGGCCCGAGTTTACACGTTTCCCGCACTCCACCGCAAATCTATATGAACCGAGTTAAGACGGCTCCCGCGGAGTACGCGCAATTCACGCGAGCCTTCTTAACTCGTTTCCCGCACTCCAAGTGTATATAGACAAATTCACAAATAAGTTTCTTTATGGTTTGTGCTTTTAAGAAACCTTTTCCTGCCTGGCTAGTGTTGCTCAGTGGTTGAGTGTTGACCTATGAACCAGGAAGTCATGGTTTGATTCCTGGTCAGGGCACATGCCCAGGTTGTGGGCATGATCCTCAGTGTGGGGCATGCAGGAGGCAGCCAGCCAATGATTCTCTCTCATCATTGATGTTTCTATCTCTCTCTCTCTCCCTCTCCCTTCCTCTCTGAAATCAACAAAAATATATTTATTTTAAAAAAAGAAATGCTTTCCTAAGACTTCCATATTTTCTACAAAAAGCTGCAAAGTTTTGCTTTTCACATTTCAGTTCTAAATCCACCTGAAATAGATTTTGTGCATGGCACAAGGAAGCTCCAACTTCATTTTTTCTTTCCATATAGATAATCAATTCTTCCAGCATCATTTATTGAATAATGTATCCTTTCCCAGTCTTTGTAATATCAGTTGTTGCAGGTAGGATTCCCTGGGAAATGGACTGAGAAGAGATTCCCATGCAGGCTTAGTGGAGAAAGGGAGGGAGGCAGGATTGGGCAGAGGAGGTGCAGCTGCCACAGAGGCCTCAGCTGATCGCACAGGGAGCTCAGAAGCAGGGGTGGCCCTTCAGAGTTGTCCCGCACAAGGCACCAGCACTGAGCTTTTGGACTCTCACACACAGACCAGTCACTGGGTAGGACTGCCCTTGAGGAGTAGGTGGAATCTCAGGAAAGGTAGCTACTTTGGGCAGAGGGCAGTTCCGAGGGGTGAAGTTGGGGTGGGGGGTGGGGGGATATGGGACACTCAGCCATGAGCCAGCGATTCTCCCAGCAGCTGAGGGAACTAGGGCCTTGATATTAATAGGAGAATCTGGGTGACACACACAGTATCTTCTACACAGCCTTTGTCATGTATGCCCTTTCCAATTTTATGGGCTCACTATTCTTTTGGAGTCTTTTTCCTATGAAATAAGTTCCAGATATGTCTCCATTCTGGTCCCCTGCATGTAACCCAATTTGTCAATGGCCTCCTTCCAATATTACCCATAATTACACCCCAAACACCATATTTGTCGGACTATTTACAGTACAGTAGTACATTTTTGCCCTTGATATCAATATCTATTACTAATGTAGTCTGGCTTTTGCTTTAAACAGTCACATCATCCAACTGGCTCAAAATCAATATGTTGTCAACTAAAATTGAAACCAAAGTCCTTTACTGGTAAGTGGATATTTTATTCTAAATGCAGAGTGTTTCCAGTATCCTCTTGAATTCAATCTTGTTCCATTTGCTTAGAAAGGATTTAACAAGCTCTGATTCTGTCATCTAACACTTCTTTCTCCATCTCATTTTTTCTCCAAAGCTGACTAAGAACACCAATAAAAGAAAATATCTGAACAGCATTGGGAACGGCGAGGAGCCTTGTGACATGCAAATGATACCTTTCTGCTTTTTGGCACAGACCCATTCATCAACACTCTAAGCGTGAGGGCTCCTGGCTGCAGGCCCTGTGTGTCTTTACGTGGCAGTTGTCTTCCCAGTCACTGGAGGCAGGGACCTTAGCATGATCCTTGACTTTGTTTCCTTCCTCAACTTTAGAGCCAATCATCTAGTTTTGAGTCCACAGAGTTTTGGGATCTATTCCTTGTTACTAGCAACACCAAGACCATTACAGACCTGTTTGATTCTTACTCCTATTTACAATTTAGGACGTTCCCACTGTTGCCAAAGCTATTTGCCTTGGAATAAAAGCTAATAGCTATTCCCCTTTTAGGGGTTCCCCACCTGGAAGAGATGTATTGCCCCTGCTAGAAGAGAAGATGCATGCAGTTCCCAGGATGTAGTCTGCTGAGAGCATCCATGGGCCTCGTTGGCATACAGACTATTGGGCTCACCGAGGATAATGGAAAGGCGGCAGCTCTTTGTGAGGCTGCGATTTGTAAACATAAAAACAATTCCTCACATTTGTAATGCACGTTCATGTATTCTGTCTCCTTTCATTCTCACAGCAACTCTGAAAGAGTGATATTATTAATCCGTTGTTGAGTATGAGAGCTGGAGAATATGTTACGCAGAGACACATAGATAGCAATTGACAGAGGCAGGATTTAAACGTGGGCTTCCTAATTTCAAGGCAGTTGTGAATTAGGAAACTAATTTCAACTAAACAGTTGTGTGAATCACGGTCTATTTGGCACGAAAAGGAAAAAGCCATCAAAAGGCAGAGGAGTTCTGGAAGGACAGCCCCCGAACCTCTGAAAGGAAAATATTGCCCAGAAGACACAGGAAGTGATTTTTCTGGTGACACAGAGGCTGAGATGGAAGAGCTGCTGCAGCTGAGAAGCAGACACTTTCCTGATTTGGGCTCTCTGTAAGATTAGTCATACAGTATCATATGACTTTTCAAGACATTTGCTCTTAAAGGAATTAGAAAGATGGCAAGAAAATAGTAGTGCTGCTCTTTAGAATAAAGCTGCAGATGTTTGATTGTAGTATCATAATTAATTACTAGATGGAATCCTGCAACGCCATAATATTTGCTGATAACATAAAACTGGTTGTAAAAGCTATATACTCAAAGCCTAATGGATGCTTAAAGACAATTTGGAGAAGTAGCATCTTGGACCACATGCAGCAGCTGGCACTTGGAAGGCATAGGTAGTTATTTGAAGACAGCTGTATTGAGGCCAGATGTGTTAATCTTATGATTAATGGTAAAAAAAAAAGTTGTGATCACAGTAACAAATGTTAAACAGGAAACTAGCATTCTACCTTCAAGAACAGCAGTCTACCTTCCTGTATTAATGCAATGTACAATGTCAGTAGGATAATACAAAAATAATAGACTTTCATGTTTACCAGTGTATAGGTCCCTATATCTGATATAGTCTATAACAATTATTCAAAATCATTACAAAAATGGTTAAGTGGGAATTAAACTGTTTCTCAAGGATAACTCATCTATATCATTTCCCTTTAATAAAATATTTACACTTACAAGATTGTGAATTCATTTAACAAAGCTACACTTAGTATAATAATTTATGTCCCTTTAGTTAAAATTTCAAGTAATCACATCTCATCTTGTCATAGTGAATCTCGTATGCACAATAAATAAAAACCCATTCAACAATCAGCATTTATATAATATATGCTCTAAGCTATATCAAGTGCGATGCTGTGTTTTAGAGATACAAAGGTAAATAAAGCTTGGTCTCTGCTTCCATAGAGTTTATATTTAGACAGACATGTAAATAATTATGGTATAATGTGATAATGTGTAAAGTTCTATGAAATTTTTCATTCTATGATGAGGGAGGTTTTATAATAGAGATAACATTTAGAACTTTTAAAAGACTTTATCTTGAAATAATTTTAGACTTACAAAAAAGTTGAAAAATAAAGAGTTCCCTATACCCTTCCCAATATTATGCAAACATTTACATTTGCATAACCAAGGTTAGGATGGATTTTGAAGAATGCCTAGGAATTTATCAAGTATCTCATGTAAAGAAAACATTTATGAATAAAACCACTGAGTTATAAAATACTATAATAATATCTAAATATTTTTGCAGAACTATTGTGCCAAGCCTTTTAAATGTATCACATAATCCTTAAAACAACTCATAAGTATTTAAAATATTATATCTATCACCACTCCCATTTACATACTGAGGCAGTTGCCAATAATCTGGTAGATAGCAGAGCTGGAATTTGACACTGACGTGTTCAGCTTTCGCACACACGCTCTCAACCAGTACACTGTGATTAATGATCCAGAAATGGAGAACAGTCTATTGTATATACACATTAGATTACATTAGGGAAGGCTGTGGGGACAGTGTCTGACAGTGGAAGGAGAAAATAAGACCAGAAAGAGGATGTAAAGCCCTAAGTAATGGAAGGCTACTGTGATAGGCAGAATTCTAAGCTAGTCCCCTAGATTCCTGTCCCCTGGGGGACATGCCCAGAATAATCTCCTCTCCTTGAGCGACAGCAGAATCTGTGAATATGAACATATGTCACTTCCACGATCCAGTTATGTATGTTATACGGCAATGGCAATGGCAAAGGAATTCTGCAGATAGAATTGTGGTTCCTGGTGTACTCACACCACTCCATTGGTTTAGGCCTCAAATTCTCAAGCCATTTTCTAGACCTAATTACTCTTTTCCTGGCCTTGATTCCTGCTTCCACTCTTGGAACCCTGTCTCATACTGTAAGGATCCTGTCCTGCTAGGTAATAACAGGCGTTTTATGGGCAAATTAATACAATGAGTTTTGTGCATAGCTTTGGGGATCAATCACCTGGCCTCAACTGATATTTGCATTGTATATTCTCACAACAGTGCTTTCACACAGAAGGCAAACTTCAATGGTGGGCACCAGGCATCCAGCGGGGGGGCCTTGCAAGACCCTTGAATCAGCCTAGAGGAGCTCTAAGTAGCTGCCCAGTCTTCTGGTTCACCAGTGTGTGGGTCATAAAGTAGCTTGGTGCAAATGTGCCGGCCTTTGATCATGCATAATACAACATTGCTGGTTAATCTGTGACCAGCAAAACACATGACACGGTAAGCTGCCTCTGGTTTCCATTTCAAGTTTGATCACTTGGCTACACCTCAGTGACTGCTGTTGACAATACAGTTAAGTCTCATTTAAGATTAAGAAAGGTCTGTTGTAGAAAAACTGATTATGTTGTAAAATTATTCCAATTAAAAGAACAGTTTCTTTGTTCACACAAAAATTTGGCTTTGAGAACCCAAGTTCCATTTGATTTCAGCCCCATCCTCTGAGCGTATTCAGATTCTTAAACCTACGCAGAGATGAATACTTTTAAGGTTAGCTTAAAAATAAAGCATCATCTACCAAACTAACATGATAGTAACCACATAATATGATATGAAACCAATTTCATTCTGTTTAACGTAGGATAGGTGGGGAAAATTTGCCCCTGCTACTGACCAAGTTGTCTTATCATCCATTCATTCTTCCACTTACACATTCATTTAATGAAACAATCATTGAATACGTGCCGTTGTCGGTTATTGAACCTGACTCCAGGTAAATAATGAGGAGCATGACACTGTTACTGTTTTTTATTTTAAAAAATAAGAAAATATCTGTTTCAATTCTGACATATTCTATCACCAGCAGAAACAGGTTCCGAATGAAGAAGGGACACAAAGAGCATGGCGGGGACAAACCCACTTCACTCTGCTGAATGGCAGGTCAGCTGAAGGGATTCCCTGCCATTCTGTTTAACTACTCCTGGGGCAATGTGTCACTCACGGTCACTGCCTTGTCACTTGTAAATTGGAGGGGGTTTTTTGTTTCTGTTTTTAATTTTTTTTTAAAATCCTCATCCGAGGATATTTTCCCATTGATTTTTAGAGAGAGTGGAAGAGAGAGGGAAATACAGAGAGAAACATCGATGTGAGAGAGACACATTGATTGGTTGCCTCCTGCACATGCCCTGACCAGGGCCTGGGCCAGGGAAAAGCCTACAACCGTGGTATGTACCCTTGACCAGAATCGAACCCAAGACTCTTCGGTCCGAAGGCCAACTGAGCCAATCCAGCTCAGGCTGGAGGGTGTTTTTAAGTTAAAGTCAACAACCAAAAATTTTAATTAAATCAACGCAGACTGACCACCAAGGAACTGAAAATCATCCATTTGAAGTATAAGACAGGGTCTTACATTCAAAAGCTTGATGAGAATTCAAGACTGACACAGAAAACAATGAGATAATATTATAAAAATATATATACTAACACAATAATATGGAAATAATAGAGGTCCAAAATGTATTGTCTTCACAAAAAATGATATAGATATCAGGAGGAACCAAATTATTATTAGTTGAAAAAATTAAAAAAGCTTTGTAGAAGATGTGACTTCAGGTGGCTCAGAAATAATTGGTAGAAAGAAAGAGGACTTTGGTTTTTCTTATGCTATATCACCCTTTAACTTATGATTTCATAATGGAATGATATTATTATTAGAAATGCAATCTTAATTTCTTTTTACTTACTTTAATTGCAAAATAAAACTTCACTGATTAAATTCAAAAGCTATTGAGTGAGCCAATTTCAAGCTAGACTTCTTTCAAGCTAGAATTTTTTAAAAATTCACTGGAAAATCAAAATTAACCCACAGAAAACAAGACCAAAACAATGCTATTTAAGTGACTTAAAAACAGAAGTAAATATAGACGCTTTCATTGAGAACAAATCAAGAAATTCACATCAAATAACCAGTTGTGAGCTATTATTTGTAGCATCATTTCATCACTGAGAAACCCCAAAGAATAAATTATTAAAATCTTTTCTGGCCCTCTGAGTCAACACTGGTCTTTAATTATAATAAAGCTATTATTTTCTAATATTCTATGAAGTATTTTCATCAACATTATGTTATTTGATTTTCAAAAGAACCCTATGAATGTAATATTATTCTTTCCAGCAAATGCAGTCAGGGGAGTAGAAACCAGGTGCAAAATTGCTATTTCTCTAGCTCTACCAATGCTGGTGTTCCCCTCCCCTCCACAATTTCTCCTAGTCATTCTAGGAATCACATGTGCTCACAGATGCAATCCTCCCATCATCACTGCTGCTCTCTCCTGCTCTGACTGTTTAATGTGCCTCTAGACACTTCTAGAATCGTCACCTGGGCTTTTGCAGCTAAGGTGCCAGCTGCGTTCCCAACGCATTACTGCCCTCCTCCCTCACTTGTCCTCTTTTCCTTAGTATGAGGTAAAGCAGGGGTCCTCAAACTACAGCCCGCGGGCCACATGCAAATACAAATATTGTATTTGTTCCCGTTTTGTTTTTTTAATTCAAAATAAAATATGTGCAGTGTGCATAGGAATTTGTTCATAGTTTTTTTTAAAACTATAGTCCGGCCCACCAACGGTCTGAGGGACAGTGAACTGGCCCCCTGTTTAAAAAGTTTGAGGACCCCTGAGGTAAAGACTGGTTCACTCCACCAGATTCCCGGTGACACCACTTCAACAGCCCCTCGAGTAGGGATTCTTCATCCCCACGTTTGTTATACTGTTATGAGACCCTGTCTTCAATATCTGAAGGACATGTTAGTAAAATTACTCTAACTTTCTGCACTGCTTTTTTCATTGCAGTCTTCTCTCCCTACCATCCAGGCATGAGTCCCTGAGAGCTGGGTCAGCAGAAAATCTGGAGGACATCCGTCAGGCTATTTTTACTGTTGTTCCTCCCCCGACGCTGATACCCTCTCCTCTGCCTCAGATTCTGCTTTCCCAGGATGTGCTCCGCCCGGTGACAACCTTCGGAGCACTGAGGCAACAAGCTCTCATCAGGTCTAACCATCTCATTATCCCGACATGGGGAGACTCCTGTCTGAACCCCAGGCAGCCTATGTTTAGGCTTAAGCCGCATGTGCTATTTGCTCTCTCCACAAGCCTTCTGGGCTGACCTGGAAACCAACAGCTTTAATCAGTCACAGGATTATTTTTGGGGCTCTCTTCCCAAATGCAAAACTCTGAGTCAAAATTTTAACTAAGGCTTAAAACAAACAAAAAAACCTACACCACAACATTTTAGAAAAAATATGTGAAACCTTCCAACTTACTGCCTTAAGTTGAGAATAAAACTGTCACAGGAATCACAAAAATCTGAATCTCAATATCTGAAGCCCTCACTCACTTGCTTGGTAGGAAGTGAGGTCTTAAACTCTTCCTCCCCTGTTATGTCCGACAGGGGGCCTGTGCTTGGGAGCCTGCGGCCCTTGCCCCCTTGGGCTCTGTTACTCTGTCACTCTGCCACCCTTGGGTTGCTAACAACCTCTTCCTGACCCCTGTAGCCGGGGCTGTGCTCTCCCTTGGCTCAGAAAGTTTCTGCTTCTCTCAAATAGCTCTTCCACTGGGCTTCTGATGACAAAGTCATTCCTTCCCTCATGCCAAGAACCCTTCTCCTAGACTAGGGAGGGCCCTCTCAGGAGTTTGAGAAAATATCTGTACACAGAATTTTGATCCAGACTTGTTCTCTCACAATATTTCCCTTTCCATTGTCCATCGTTCCTATCTATTGTCGGGTATCCTTCAAAGACCCCACAGGTCCCTCTATGTCCTAAACATATCTGAATCCCAATCTGACAGTTTCAAATTCTTTGCTATAAGGCACTGGGCCACAGAGACAGCCTCTGGTCCCATGTGCAGGAGCAACGCATGACTGTGGGGAACTCCGAGGATCTTCGGGGAGAGTGAAGAAACTCTGGAGCACGATCTGGCGGGCAGCTGAGCTACCAGGGCACAAAGGAACCAGGGGGATGGTATGGCCTAAAGTCACAACCCAGAGGCCACAAAAGTGTACTTAGTAGCATGGGTTGATTCCCATTTAAGAACTAACAGGAGTTATGATCCTTGTAAGTGATCAGAGAGTAAAGTAAAATAGGCAGTGAAGGTCATTTACCTGATTAAAAACGATCAAGAAGAAGAAAGTGGGCCCAGAGTCGGTGTGTACTGTTTTCAGAAAGCACCCTCTCACAGAAGGGTCCATGAAGAATAAAACAAAACATACAGCTCCAATATTCAGTACTTTACTTTGTCAACTTGATTAAATGCTTGTAATATATATATATATATATATATATATATATATATGAAGAAGTAATATGCAAATGAGGTCGAGACTCCATAACGGTCACAATCAGCTCAGGAGGAGGGACCATGCGCAGCCCCAAGTCTGAGAGAACAACATGCAGGCACAGCCCGGAGCCTAAGAGATCAACACAGAGGGGTGCTTGCTCCGAGCCTCTGACACGGCTGGGGGCAGGCCCCCAGCAGACACACACACACACACACACAGGGCGCCTGCTCCGAGCCTCCATGGCACAGCTGGGGGCAGGCCACCAGCAGACACACACACACAAACGGGCACACACACACACACAG
>NW_005871086.1:3465865-3516157 GCF_000147115.1 Myotis lucifugus | reverse complement strand
ACCTACTTTTGCCTCACCCTGTACATATGCAATAAATCTTCAAATTATAATCTCTTCATTTTAAAAATGGTCTTATCTCTCTCTTTTTTTTAAATGTTCTTTTAGATTTTTCAGTGGTTATTACTTTTAATCACAGTGTTAATTCTGCCATTTCTATATTTCTTCAGAATTACTTTAGATGAATGTCTTTGGCTTAGGACCCAGACTGCCACCCTTGCTTTAAATCTTATACTCTGAATCCAAGAATAGAAAAGTGACAAATAAAAAACAATTCAATAGAAGGTGTTATCCTTAAGGCACAATTGGATATTGACCTGGGAAAAAATTCATTTACATAAAGCTGTTTTGGGATTTTAAAACATCAGATCTTGGTCATGGTCCTGGCCTTTAAAAACAAAATCTTAACAAGAGAAGCACTTTATTTTATATAGAATCTGACCACAAAATACAAATTGTTCATTGGTAGAAAATCTATTTAAATATTCCATATGCAAATTAGTTACTCTTAATTTGCATAATTGGGGAAGACATTTTTAAATTATTTTTGTGCTTTGCATAAAAAGCAACCAAACACAATGTGTTGTCAATCACTGGTAAACATAAGAGCTATGCATTTAAAAAAACCAGATAAATCTTTCTGAATTCACAGACTGAAACCTGCATCACAAGATCTTCCAATTCTTTCACTTCCTCTATATTTGAACTTTAAACAATAAGACAATTGACCTAATTAAACCGAGAGATAGAAAGGTCAAACAGCAAAGAAATGAAACAGTGTAATAATTATTTATTATCAAGATAACCAGTGTTCTATAACAAAACATATACTACACATACACACATCCTTCTTTACCTCATTGGTCATTCACAATACCATTCCATCTGTCTACACTTTTTGGTCCTCGTGACGCAGTCTATCTGCATCATCGTGTCTCACTCTTGCCCTCCAGATCCACTCTCCGCCCTTCTGCACATGCTTTTGGCTCCAAAGGCTGACCTTTCGGATCGCATCTACCAACTCCCTTACACTTTGCCTTATGGTTGGTTCAGTTAGAGGAGTTTTCTAGGCAGAAGATCAAAGGAAAGTGAGGCCAGGATATTTATTCCCACAACTTCCTCTCTGCCAGGTGCCTCTACCGCAGGCCACTGTTCCCGCCACATGGTCCTCCTGATTAAGCCCCCCTGTCAGGTTCCAGTGACCCCTGCTTCCCTTGTTCCTTCAGGCCTCGGGATGTCGGTTACCTGTCAGGACCCTGTCTAACCCAGGAGCCTTTCTGAACTGCCTTCTTCTCTTGGTTTCTGGATAATGATCTGTCCTACCTCCCTGACAAGTCCTTTATGGGCATTGCTTTCACAGGGCTCCGGCAACCTGAATTTCCCTTTGTGACAATGCTGTGTATCAATGCTGAACTTTTGCCTCATTAAAGGACATGGGTAAAAAGTGTTGTCTAGCTATAATCCTACCATACACGCACATCACTTTAGGAGTACCTTTTTTCTTTAAAAAGCAAGTTTGGCTCAGTGGTTAGAGTGTCAGCTCATGCACCGAAGGGTCATAGGTTTGATTCCCAGTCAAGGGCATGTATCTGGGTTTCAGGTTTGATCCTTGGCCCCAGTTGGGGCACATGTGAGAGGCAACCAATCCATGTGTCTCTCACAATGATGTTTCTCTCTCCCTCCACCCTCCACCCCTCCCCTCCTCTCTCTCTAAAAATCAATGGGGAAAAAAATCCTCTGGTGAGGATTAACCAAAACCAAAAGATAAAAAAGTAGTTACAAATCACTCTTTAAAAAATCACAGGTGACACATTCACCACAAACTGTGCAACGATGTAAATATAAATAAAGAAAAAAGTGAGTGCTCTTCCCCAGTGCTTCTGGAGCCTTCACCTCAGTCCCCACCTTCTCCCTGCCTTGGCCCTAAATACAGCATTGAACAGCCTGGCCAGTCTTCTTTATACCTGTCTTCATGATATTCAAACCCATACCAAAATATATACTCATACATGGAGAAGGTGATACACTCTCTACAAAAACTGAGAGCATGTTACTAGAAGTAGATCTAGTTCACTACCTTGAATAGCCTCATAATATTACAGAGTATAAGTATACTATAATTTATCTAACCATTTCTCTACTGATGAAAATTCAAAAATTTTTCAGCTGTCTCTGGTACTACAAACAATGCTGCAATAAATGCCCTTATGCACACATTCTTATTAGTGCATCTATATGTAAGCTAAATTCCTAAAAGTAGGGTTGCTAGGTCAAAGTTACATATAGTTTCAATTACTTAAGTAACTTCACTTACTTCCTTAAAATATATATGGCAATGTATTTCCTGTCAATTTAATTCTAGATTTGTTTTATATGGGTATAAGATGGTATATGCAATTTTTGAATGTTATTTTCTTTCTTAGCATTAATTACAGATAATTTTCTATATGTTTTCTGCAATAATCTTTCGATATACTTTCTGTAGGAATCTTAACATCTGTCCATTAATATTGTAAAGCTTCTTTAAAATTTTATTGGCATTGCATCACACCTCAATATTACATCTACTCCCCTATAATATATATGCAGAGAAGAATCAAAGGTTTGACAGTAGCATTAGCTATAATAAAATCTATTACACATATGCCTCTCAACCCTCAATCAGTTGACTTAACTACATCTTTTCATGGGCACAAGAATTGGACAAGTGAGTCACAATATCAAGAAGAACTATGCCTGGGGCATGTGCTTCCATCACCACCCTGGCGATTTCAATCAAAGGAAAAGATCACGAGATGGCTGAGGAGCCCACTGAAGCACTGCGGATGGGGAGCCAAGTTCCATGTGATTCTGCTGGCTTTAAACGGGTCTACTGAAGATCAAAGGTAAAAGAAACCATCGAAACAGAAAGGAATTCAGCCCCAAAGCTGCTGCTATGCAGGCTTGCACAGCTAGAATCCCTCAAGGTTTGAGAAAATACCACATTCTACAAAGGTTTGGCAACATTCTACAGCAGTTTCCATCCCAAAATAAAAGACTATAAAACCAATTCCAAGGTGGGGGAGAGGGAGAGAGGAAGAGGATGAGAAGAGAAACCTGGCCACTATTCATTGTTAGTATATTCTCTATTTGATCATATCACCACTAGTCAAGAAATTCCTGCGTGTACCCCTTGGAATGGAGAGTTAGGAAAATTACAAAGCTAGCAGGATGTGGACCAATAGGCTCTGTGATACCTCTGTGCTATCTCCTCTGTGGATGGTGATGTTGGCTTTAACGGCTTGGTCCTGTGAGAAGGAGAAGCGGATTTCACTCTTTCCTGGGAATTACTACTTGTCCATAACACTTAAGAATCTTCCAACTGGAAACGGGTCTGATTACTTTTGCCAGCCTTAATCTCCTACTAAAGCAGTTAATGGGAGCTTTCAATAATGCTAATCACATCACTTCAATAAAATACCTACATGTTAGTTCCACAGGAAATACATGTCCACAGACCATAAACTCAACCTGGTAATAGCTGACATGGGAGAAAGGGGGGAGGTGGATGCAGATAAAGGTGCACTGTGCAGGGACAGTAAATGAATTACAGACCCCTCCTCTGGGCTGTGGGGACTGCCTAAGGCCTCTGCTGGGATGAGGTGGGAGGAAAGATAAAGTTAAAAAGGCAGCTGGAAGCAGAAAAGTCCCCCTGTCTGGACCCACCAGCTGCAGGAAGTCACTGATGGATCCAGAATATGAAGAGGACTCAAGGCTGCAGAAAAGGGGAACTAAAGGGAGGGAAGGGGACAAGAACATGGGATAAACATCAAAGATATTATCTAGAGAACTCCCTCCCTTAATGGTTTGCAAAGGAGGGCCAAGATAAGAGCTAAAATTTGGATGTACTGGAGGAAGGTCCCAGGAAAAGGGAAGTTATCCAGGCCAGAAAAAAATGGTCCCTCCGAACCCCTATTCTCCTTTCCCTTTCCAACTCCTTTCATAAAGTTGGAAGCACCGGGGGTGTCCCTGCCAAGGAATCGATGTGATTCTAATGACTGGCTCAAGATCCCAATGGAAGACCTGGTACCAAAGTAAAGGGAATGGTTCTGAGCGATTGTATGGAGAAGCCAAGGAAGGAAGTGATCATCTGTTGAGCTTGCCCCTCAGTGGGCTCATGGTCAGTCACCCAGAAGCTGAATGTCATCTGGGTACCCACCTTGACCCATGTACGGCAGAGCTTTTATAATATCTTTTCTATAGAAAAAGAACAACAAAATAAAAAGATAATTCTAAGTCAGGGGGAGAGGTTTATGGATGCTCAATGTATTTACACTTTCTGGATAAGGAGCACACAGAATCCTAGAATTTGGTGATTTCTAAAAAGAACCTTCAGAGTGAAGCTAGGCATTCTGCACTCACATCTCCAAGGCTCTCTCACCTAATAGTTGTAGAGAGCTTCTGTTCCAAGTATTTCACAGTATGCACAGGGAGAAAGAATTTTCATCACTAGGGTTTCAGGATACATGCTCATAAAATCTACAATTCTATGGCTTTCTTGATGACACAGATTGGTTATATTATGAAAGGAGCAAGTGTTATCAAACTAAGATCAATATATTGCAAACACATGATGAAACCATTTACCACATTGTTTTAAGAGCCAGCCCCTGGACCAATGATTTAGAAACATTTATAAAAATGTCAAGAATTCAAAATAGTCAGAAAGCTTTTGCAGTTTTTCTTTCCTACATAGATATTTTTATCTCAAAAAATTGCCATGATATTTGCTCTAACCTGTGAGAGACCATATATCATGTTACAAACTATTCCCTAGACAAAGCATCGACCATATGCTGCTAAAGCACCGCTGAAAGAGAACCTGTTACTCGCACGATGGCACACAAGACCCTGCGCATCTGGCCACACTGGCCTGGAAAATGTAATGAGAACAGGAGTGGCACTTCCTACACCCTGCCGTTTGTGGTCTTACTGGACCCACTTACAGAAGCCCCAAATTGTGTTCATGTAAAATTTTAAATCACATTAAGCACATGAGCCAGATTGTCTCTGTAGCACCTTTTGCATAAGAAATGATGTTTATGGTAGGAACCCATAAATAAGTTATAACTTCAGAGCAAACATTGCTTTGTGCTCCTTTAGGAAATTAAAAAACAGAAAAATTTAAAAAAATCTGAACTAGGTCTCTTCAAATTAAACTGAATTCATCACTCTTCTGGTAAAAACAAAAAAGTTTTTGTCATAAAATAATGATGTTACAAAGGTGATTACTAAAAAGAAAAACAAACAACAAAACCCTCTAACAACAGACACAGCATGCTTTTGCTCTTCTATTCGGAGAATCCCCACAAATTCAAGCTACTCAGCAGTACCGCCAGCAAAATTCAGGCCAAGGGGCCAATTACCCGGGGTTTGCATCAAAGGCAGCGACCAGTTGCTACTTCTCCCTGCTTGTTTGCTCCTGTTCCTTTGAGAGTCCTGTGGTAAGCAACCATGGAGGCAGCCTTAGCGTACGCCCACCAAAATAAAATAAAACAAAGACATTTACAAAGTATTGCTTCTGGAAGCAACTACAACCCTGACTCCAGAAGTAAACACCATCCTCACAATCTCAACACTTCCCTATACCACTCCCAGTTTTCTTGCTACAAGGAGAATTGACTAACAGGCCCAGGAATGTCGGTTCATTGTTCACTAACCTGTCCCTGAATAGCACAAGCAGTTTGTGAATCACCCCCCAAAAAAACGATGTAAAGCATCTTAAACAGGGACTAACCTGGAGGTGACTGGTGCAGAGGCTGAGCTGTGATCCTCCCGGGCCCCAAGATCTTTTCCAAAGGCTCCCCAGGCACCAACCGAGGTTGGTCCGCTCTGAGGAAGGCCGAGCTGGCTCCTTTGGTCTCCGTGACCTTCGCAGAGGATGATGGCTCCAAGGTGTCAGCAGAGGTGGACCCAGAGAAGGTGCCACTCTTTCTACCAGGAGAGTCATCAAGAGCGGCTTCCCTCTCGCCAGGCAGCCGGAGGAGCCTGTGATGCTGTGGAGGGCTGGGGAGCCTTGGAGATAGAGGCGAGGGAACAGGTGACATCCGTGTGTGTGTGCCAGACTGAGAGGATGAATTATTAAATACCATGCCCGGAGCTGGTGGGGGCGGCCTCTCACCACCTCCGCCCTGTGAGGAGTCGGGGCCAGCACTGCGGGGCAGATCCAGAAACAAGGTCTTGTGGCCGCTCAGAGACAGCCCAGCTCTCCTCTTGCTTCCGGTGTCTGGGAGGGTGTGGGGGGCCGTCCTGCTGAGGGGGAAGCTCAGCCTCTTCCCCTCAGTGGCTTAACTAACTTCTCACTCTCTATCACCTTCAGGAGGACCTTGTTCACAGCCCTCCTCGGTGCTGGCTGGAGGATATTCCTGCCGACGACTGCCATGACCCGTCCCCGTGCTGCTCCTTGCCTGCCGCTTGGAACCAGGAGCCCCAGCCTTGGCTGCTGGGAGGGTGAGCAAGTCTGCGCTGGGAATGAACTCAGCTTGGGCTGCTGGGTGAACAGCAAGCCCTCCTTCGCCCTCAGGATGCATTTGAACTACTCTCTGCACCTGAGCAGACAGGTCCTGGACTCGGGCCACCACTTTGGAAACAGGTTTCTTCCTGTGAGTCCGCTCAGCACACTTCTCCCTCCGGCCCCTCTCTGTGGGTGGATGCTTCTCGGGGTGCTTGTGACTTCCAGAGAAACCTGTCTGCTGATGTGCCAGCCTGTGAGGCGCCCTCGGTAGCCCCCCAGCACCACCGTCCCCTGGCTCCGTGGAGCTGCAGTCAGGGGGCGATCCTCCTCTTCCAAGCTCAGCATCCTCAGAAGTGAGCCCGAAGCTCCCAAAGCCAGGGTCAGGGTCCAGCATCCTGGTGATCTCCAGGGGGCAGCTTCCTATCCTCTGCAGGGAAGAGGAACGAGCCCTCTGTGGAATCAAGTTGCCTCTCTCTTCTAGAAGTTCACGACTAGGCCTCTCTCGAGAAAGAGGAAGGGAGTTGCTGGAACAGACATGGTCCCTCCCCATCTGAGGAGCTGATTCCTGGCCCCCATGCCCTTTTCTTCTTGTCCTCTTCTGCGGAAGCGCCTCCACACTCTCTCTCCCTCCCCCAAACCTCCGGGGCTTTTTGCTCCTCTGGGTGCTCCTCTTATTGAGACAGCCCACGAGGGGCTCTCCCTGCAAGTCGCCAGCTCTCCGGAAACAGTCGTCCTCAGGGGCCAGACTCACGGACAGCTCCAGCAGCTTCCCCTCCTGGTTCCCCATCGTGATCCCCAGGATGTGGTCTGAGCTTAGGAGATTGGCCAGCAGTCTCTCCCTCTCTGCCGTGAGTTTGTACAGCTCAGTTAGGATGTCCTTCGTGGGAGTCTGCTTGAAAAATATGTCCCCTGGATGTTCATCCGGCTGCAGACTGAGGCTGATGACGTCCGACCCCTCCCTGACTTGGTAGCAGTTCTGAAATGCCTTATTGGATCTGTCTAGAGTGACGGTGCCCTTGTATGAAAATCCTCGGACTTCCCCCCGTGGAAGATAGAAGCTGATGTAGCAGAGTTCAGTAATGGGCTTACGCAATTGGAGGGAGCAGTGAGTGCCTTCCATTATGCCTGCCTAATTATTCATGCCTCAGAGATGCTGGTCTGTGGTCAGGCTTCCCAGGCTCCAAAGCTGGGGCATGTGATGGTGGCTACGCAGAGAGAGCAGCTGATCGTCATCTCCAGCAGTCCAGCAGTGAGACTGCCTGAGGAACAGGGGAAGAAAGTAGCTTGTCTAACAGAGTGGATAGATCACACACCAACATAAATCAAAGCATCCCCATGACTTAGCCTTCCTCTCTGGCTGACCTCAACCAATCCAGGCATGAGCTAGGAGGCTGGCTGAACCACCCCTCCCTGGACCAGCAGAGCTTCTCTACAGCTGAGAGATGGGAGAGTGCTCTAACTTTAGCCCCAAGAAAAAAGTTCCTTCTCCCCACATGGGAACTCACTATATGCCTTAGAGAAGGTCTTTCAACTTCACTAGGCTTCAGTTTGTTCTTCTATAAAATAGAACTAATGTATCTCCCAGAAATCCTGAGGTAAGAAGACTTTGAGATCCTTAAAAACAGAGGCATTTTAATAACCTGTGTTTGGAATATCACTTTGCAAAAATAAGTCAAGCCTTTTTACTCTCCAAAAAGCAGCTTCTAAGATTTGACATTATCTATTAAAGTAGAATGGGGGAAAGGTACTCAGCCACAAATTTGGATTCTCTTCTAAACACAATTCATATTTTGCCAAAAGAACTAAAAGTGAAAAATTTAAAGTTTAAAGTTTAAATAAGTGATTCGAGAGTTTTAATCAAGTTTTTTTTTCATACTTCTTGTCCACTTAAGGCCAAATGGAATAAAGAAAAAGCAAAAATCTGAAAGCCAATGCTAGCCCTATATGGATTTTCAAATGTCTTCACCATCGAAGTGGCTAAATCATCACATAATCAGTAAAGGTGGCTGCTCCCTCCTGTAATTTGAGGAATCCCAGGAATATCTCTGTGGCTAACATCTTTACACACAAGAATGGAGCTTAGGATTCTGTAGTATAGCACTTCATTTCTTCATTTAAGGCTTCCATGCTTAAAGGAAATCTCCTTGGGAAGGGAAACACAATAATAATTTATTAACCATTAATATATTCAGTGAATGATTTTTCTCAGATCTTTTCTAACTGGTTCTAAAGAGTAAAAAGCTATACAAAGGTATATTTTAAGGGGAGGAAGAGTAAAATGAGGAAGAGTTTTATAATTGAAACTTCTCGAAGAAGAGTGATAAAATGAAGGTTATAAAAAAATGCAGACATCTGATCAACCAGAAGTGCCAGATGGGCTGAGTACTCTCGGAAAAAGAAGTGGAACAATATTTTTAAAGTATTGAAAGAAAAAACCTGTTATCCCAGAATTTTATATCAAATAAAAATATTCTTCAATAATAAAGGTGAAATAAAAGCATTCTCAAATAGAGGAAAAGTAAGAAAATTAGTTGTAAGCAGACTTGCTCTAAACAAATTTCTAAAGTAAGCTATCAGACAATGAAAATGTTACAGGAAGAAACTTGTAACATCAAGAATGAAGGAAAAGCAAAGGAAATGATAAATATCTATGTAATATAATATTACACCTTTCTTGAGTTTTTGAAAAGATGTTTGGGGAGGAGAACCAAGATGGTGGCATAAGTAAATGCAGATACTCACTGCCTCCCACAATCACATCAAAATTACAACTAAAATACAAAACAATCTTCATCCAGAACCTCCTGAAAGCTGGCTGAATGGAAGTCCTACAACTAGAGAAGTAAAGAATAAAGTACACTGAGACTGGTAGGAGAATGAGAGGCACAGAATGGGCTGGAATGTGGGAGCTTTTGTAATCCAGAGGGAGATTGTTTCTGCAGAGGCCGCCACGAGGAGCAAAGGGTCCCAGCCCCACACCAGACACTCCACCCAGGGTCCCAGAACTGGGAAGAGAAGTCCCCATAACATTGGGCTGGACAAACCAGCAGGGATTGTGGCTAAGGGACACAGAGGCTGCCGGAGACCCAGGTGTCCCTCTTAAAGGACCAGGCACAAACTTACCAGGACTTGCTTCCACCGAGGTCCAGCGCCAAAAGGCGATGGGGTCCCAGACACATAAGGGGAGGAAAAGGACTGTCTGGCATCAGGGCAGGAACTCAGGGAAGACTTTCTACCAGACAGAGATGCTTGCAGGGGTCATTGTTCCTATGCTGAGACCTTCCCTGTCACAGGGCTGACTGGCAGCCATATCTGAGTCCCCATCTACCTGGAGCACACTGTTTTGCTTCTTCCTGGTGATTCCCTGAGACCTCACCCAACCCAATTTGCAGCCCCTCCAATCTGTTTGCAGCAGCTTTTCCACATGATCTGTCCTGGGTCAGGCTTCAGACTTTCTTAAAATATCTCAAATAAGCTGCAGCTGGTGTCAGCATGCTCCAAACATATCAATAAAAGGCCCAAGATCCAGCACCAGCACCAGCCTGCCTTGCTTCACAGATGGGTATATCCAAACTAGATATAAATAGGAGGCATCTGCAGACCTCTCTGTAGCTCCTGCCAGGTGGCCCAGGAAGTGGCTGACTTTGTATCTCCCTGTAGACTCCAGAGTCAGTGCACCTGGTGAAGAGCTTCAGACCATACCAGATTATAGCTCTACACATCCACAAGTGACACACTCAAGGGGCAGACTCAGTGAGCACAAAAGCCACACTGAAGCAAGTCCTGCTCCATAGGAGTGTCTCCTGCACAGCAGCTCTACCACTGTAGTTGCAGCTGGTCCTCACAGCCAATTGGCCTGGAGGTCAATTCCTCCCACTGACACCAACAGAAATCAAGTCTCAACTACAACAAGACTATGCAGAAAGCCCACTCAGGGGTGCACCTAGAGTGCCCAGCTCAGGTGACTGGGGAGGTTGAGCACTGGGCCCTATAGGACACCTAGCACACAAGGCCATTCTACCAACTCCAGGAGACATAGCAGCTCTACCCAATACATAGAAACAAACACAGGGAAGCAGCCAAAATGTGAAGACAAATAAACATGTCACAAATGAAAGAAATGGAAGAAAGCAAACTACTGGATACAGAGTTCAAAGCTATGATTATAAGGTCACTCAAGGGTCTTAACGAGAGCTTCAAGGGACTTAGTGAGACTTTCAAGGATCTTAGTGAGAATGTCAAAGACATGAAAAAGGACCAGTCAGAAACTAAGCACACACCAACTGAAATAAAGAATAATTTACAGGGATTCAATAGTAGAGTAGAGGAGTCTGAGAATCAAATCAATGATTTGAAATATGAGGAAGCAAAAAACGCCCAATCGGAAAAGCAAAAAGAAAAAAGAATCCAAAAATATGAAGATATTATAAGGAGCCTCTGGGACAACTTCAAGCATACCAACATCACATTATGGGGATGCCAGAAGGAGAAGAGAGAGAGCAATATATTTAAAATCTATCTGGATAAATAACGAAAGAAAACTTCCCCTACCTGGTGAAAAAAATAGACTTACAAGTCCAGGAAGTGAAGAGAGTCCCAAACAAAAGAAACCTAAAGAGGACCACACCAAGACACATCATAATTAAAATGCCAAGGGTTAAAGACAAAGAAAGAATCTTAAAAGCATCAAGAGAAAGCAGTTGTTACCTACAAGGGACCGCCTATATGACTGTCAGAGGATTTCTCAACAGAAACTTTGCAGACCAGAAGGGAATGGCAAAAAATATTCAAAGTGGTGACTAGTAAGGATCTACAACCAAAATTACTCTACCCAGAAAAGCTATCATTTAGAATTGAAGGTCAGGTAAAGAGCTTCACAGATAAGAAAAAGCTAAAGGAGTTCATCACCACTAAACCAGTATTACATGAAATGGTGAATGCTATTCTTTAAGAAGAAGAAAAAGATAAATAATATGAACAATAAGATGGGAATAAATACATATCTATCAACAATTGAATCTAAAAATCAAAATAAATGAATAAGAAATCTAATGAAGAGAATGAACTGGTGAATACAATAGAATCAGAGGCATGGAAATGGAACAGACTGACTGTTCCCTCTTCTCAGAGGGAAGAGGGATGAGAGGGAGGGAAGAGATCCAGCAGTTCTCAACCTGTGGGTCGCGACCCCTTTGGGGGTCAAATGACCCTTTCAAAGGGGTCGCCTAAGACCAGTGGAAAACACATATATAATTACATATTGTTTTTTTTTTGTTTTTTTTGTTTTTTTTTTTAAATATATATATTTTATTGATTTTGCACAGAGAGGAAGGGAGAGGGATAGAGAGTTGGAAACATCGATCAGCTGCCTCCTGCACACAGCCCACTGGGGATGTGCCCGCAACCAAGGTACATGCCCTTGGCCGGAATCGAACCTGGGACCTTTCAGTCCGCAGGCCGAAGCTCTATCCACTGAGCCAAACCGGCTAGGGCACATATTGTTTACAGTAGCAAAATTACAGTTAGGAAGTAGCAACGAAAATAATTTTATGGTTGGGGGTTACCACAACATGAGAAACTGTATTAAAGGGTCATGGTATTAGGAAGGTTGAGAACCACTGGATTAACCAAAGATCTTATACGCATGTATACATTACCTAAGGACATAGATAATAGGGTGGTGAAGGCCTGGGGCAGGGCTGGAGCTGGATAGGGGGAGGAGCAATGGGGAGAAAAAAGAGGGACATCTATAATATTGTCAACAATAAATATTAAAAAAAATAAAAGATGTTTGACAGTTGGACATAAAAATATATTGTTTGATGGGATTTCAATGTATGTACATATAACACACAAGACAAATACAACATAAAAGGAAGTGGGAAAAGGGACTGATATGGTGGTAAAGCATAATAGTACTTTAATTCTAACTGCACTGTGAACAGTTAGGCGTATATATTGTAATTCCTAGAGCAACTGACTAAAAAATACAGACATATAATCAATAAATTGAGAGATTCAAATGAAATAATTAAAATGTTTAAAAAACTAAAAAGAAAACAAGAAAGGCTAAATTAAGAAAAGGAAGAACAACAAAAAAGAGGCAACAATCATAAATAAATAATAAAATGGTAAACCTTAATCTAAACATATAATGACATTATGTAAATGGTCTACACACAAAGATTGTTGGAATGCATACAATATGAAGTTAAAGTCAATGGAGGAAGTTACTCAAAGAGAGTATGCAGAACAAAAACAGCAAAGGTTTCAGAACAGTCTTGGAAACAGAGATATTTAAGGGATAAATGGAGTGAAAAGAAACTTTAAGTGAGGCCGAGAAAGAAATAGGTAGTAAAGGAATTCTCATATTTTGTAGCCAAAAAAAAAAAAAAATACAGTTCAATGACCTAACTGCTTATTATGCTTTTTTACAAGTCTGTAAAACCTAGCTCTGAAATGTTTTAATCATTGAAACTAAACTGAGACCAGAACCCATTTCTCAGGAGCTAGTGTTAGATTAAACCATAGGACTTCCATAATACAAGCAAGTCTTTCTTCCTCCCTTCCCTGACAATAATAGGATCACATCCCCAATTGCATCCTTAAATCCTTAGCTTCAGCTTTATCTATCACCCCTTCTTAAAGACCATGAACTTTTCTTCTATTGCTACATTTTCATTTGTAGAAGAATAGTATAAAAATAGTGACGGTCACAACCATGGTGTTGCACCATTTCAACGAGGGATCAAACCATAGGACAGAAGATAAAAGGAGTGAGTTTTGGATTGTACAACTTAACATTGCCCATAAGTGGTTTCTGGCAGGGTACACAGCAAACATAAGTCCCCATCAATTGTGAAAGAAAAGTGTCCCATTCCTGGAATTATGAAAACAATTTTAAATGTTGCAGAGTGCCTGGCTGGAGTGGCTCAGTTGGTTGAGCATTGTACTATGCACCAAAAGTTTGCCAGTTCAATTCCTGTTCACGGCACATACCTGCATTGTATGTTCAATCTTCAGTTGGTGCACATATAAAAGGCAACCAATAGATGTTTCTCCTCTCTCTCCCTCTCTCTCCCTTCCTCTTTCTACATATGTCCTCAGTGAGGATTAAAAAATGTTTTACTTTGCTTTTAAGGTAAAATATTCTTCTAAAAGTTTCTGGGAAGTCTAAATCCAGGTGCAAATAGGCTCTTCATGCCATGTGTTCATAATTTCTGAGTTTCCAATGATCATATAAGCAAGTAGAGAAAATACTCCTAGTACCTCTTTCTCTAGGCCTTATCCTTTAACACAAAGTTCAAGCAGAAGACATTATAAGCAATGAAAGGTAGGGGTTGACAACTGAAGTGAATTGTTTTAATTATAAGGAGTTGTCACTGGAAAAGAAGTTTCTCCTCTGAATGCACAACAGCACAGGTATTGATACATCAGTGGCACAAAGACAATCCGACTTGCTTGAATTCTGGCAACAAAAAAGCATCTCAGAGGAAACTTATTTAAAAATTTTCATGTTTTCTGATCATAGGAGGAATTTTAGAGTTAGCTTTGCTACAATTTTGGACATCCAAAGTCTAAACGATTTAAGATAGATTACTGCAAAGAAACACAAACATTTTTCAAATGCTTAGTTTCCCATTCTCTTCCATAGTTTGGACTTATTTTTACAAAATTGTTGTGCACATCCTCCACTATCATCAATGAATATTTACAGAGCTGCCTCCCTCTGGAGCATAGAATAACTATCCATGGGTCTTCCCAACTCTCTCTCTCAATCAAAGAAAAGACTGTCAGAATTCAGCCTAGCATCCTTGCCAGTGACTGTATCTGGATACGTGTATCTCATGTACTTTCTTCTTTCAAAGTTCATGTCCTTTGTGAAATGAGAAATTTAATCTCTAAGTTTCCAATCCAATAATTCAAAATATTAATTTGGTGACACCTACTAGATGACCAAAGATCACAAAACTCCTCCTTTTTGAAGAAGACAAGCGTATGCCCTGAGCAAATGAACTTGAACCTCACACTAGTGCACACCATGTCAAAAGAAGGCTTCAGAGCAAGGCACACTCTTGCCTGTGACAGTCCATTAGCAAGTCAGAGTACCATGGTGAATCATCACACATATTTTCCATCTGAGAAAGCAAAGGGAAAAGGACTATTAAATCTCAGGAGGAACAAGAAGAAGAATAACAAGGAAAGCAATATGGAGTGGAGTTAAACACATCAGCACTGCAATTTCATGCTGAGTTCACAGGACTATTTCAAGCAACATTGCCTCATTCTGCTTGAACTAAAAGGCAGCAACTTCACAGGCTGCACACACTAAATTATACATCTTAATTTGTTCTACGAAGTGACCTTCTTTGGTTGTGCTCAACATAAGAGCGCTTTGTATGCTAAGAAATCTTCATGTCTTCCATTTCCTCCAACATAGTGCAGGCTGACATTCTCTCCAAGACAATACTGCTAATGGTGACTTCTTCCCTGATTCTTTTTGTGATAAGCAAGTACATGATTTCACTCTACCCAAAATGGAAATGTCTATTGTATCTCATTATAATGGGAAATTATTGCCTTTTAGTAGATGCTATTCAATGCTCATAACATATTTCACCAATGCCTAAAATAAGATCCAAGAATTAGTTGGAGTCATTCTGTCTGCTTACTGTAGATTTTCTAATTGATTTTGGCCCTAAAAGACAATCAGTGCAAAGCTCTACTCATTCAGCCATTGACACAGTCGTGCCCTATGACTCCATCTGAGCCCAATACTGCTAAGATAGATTACTATAACTTCCATTATTAAACTGCAAATTGTCCATTGTCCAATCAGATTCAGGCTCTACCCTTCTGCACACAACTCTAAGCATCAAGAGACCAACTTTTATGGATTCAATCAATAAGTTCCATTGCACTCTGACTTCTACTGGATTTAGCCATTGGTAAATACTAGCAGCAGATGGAGGGCAGAACGGAAGAGGGTCAGAATATATATTTCCTGGCTCCATCCTTCCTAGGCCATTGTTTTTCAGTAGGTGTGTCCCAGCTCCTCTTGGGTAGCCTTTCCCCAGCTACAGCTATTTCCTCTGGGTACCAGTTACTGCTCCCTCCAATTGCTCATTCAGGTCTAGGTAGCTTGGAATCATGCCTCTAATGCTTGATTTTGAAGGAGTGAGTGCCTGCTTGTCTCCTTACCATTCACCCTAGAATAGAGTGCAGTGCTACTGTTCTTCAAATAGAAAATATAAAAACAAAGGTAGATCTGCAATAGCATTCTAGCCCTTTTCCCCCTGGAGGAATTTTTCTTTGAACAATCTACACACTGTAAGAGTACAAGAGTAATACCTAAATTATTATAATACGAAGTAGACAGAGACCCATTTAATAAGATATCAAAGAACAGATCAATAAAGGTCAAAGAAAGGAGAGACCACATCGTGTGTATAGAATAAAGAAAATCCTTCAGGAAGAAGAAAACATTTGAAGTAGCTCCCCACTAAAGGGTAATATTTGGTCAGGTAGCAATTAAAAAAGGGAATTCCAGGAGGAAGAATATAATTTTAGACTGCAAGAGTTAAAGGAAAATTACTCACTTTGCTTTTTAGTTACATGTCAGGAGAGATAAGTCAAGAGAGAGAGTGATAACACATTATGGAAAGATTTGAATCCAGCTAGGAAGTTAACACTAACTTTATAGACAAATGGGAAGCATTCAAAGGGTTTTAATCAGGGAAGTAGTATGTTGAGCACTAAAATAAGGAAGATGAAGTTAGCAGTAATATCAGAATAGAATGGAGTAGGAAGAGACTAGAGTCAAGAATGAGGAGCTCAGGAAAACATCAGTCTTCAAAGAGTTTAATAAAGAAACCATTAGAAAAGGAGATTACAGGCAAAATCTTAGATAGTAATTTCAATGGAGGAATAAACACCAAAATACATTGCAAAGGGCAAACAAAAAGCTGATGGTTAGCGAAGGGAGTAAGAGTAATAACCTGTACAGCTATCAAGGCTTTGTCTTTTTTATTACTTTTGTTTTATTTTTTAAGACAAAGGAAACTTAGGCACGTTTTTAAGTTGAGAAGGCAGAGGTAGTAAAGAGGGAGATGTGGGTGATGCAAGTGAAAGATGTGATAAAATATGGGACAACAGATGAAGGAAGGCACCAGAGGAAGAAGAAGACATGGGCTGGAGGACACATGGGGAGGATCAGCCTTGACAAGAAAGAGGGTTGTTTCATGCTCAAAGATTAAGTGAAGGAGAGAAGATGATTATGTGATAGAAAGCAGTGAAATTGAGTTTACATATTTATCATCTCGATGATTAGTTTTCTTCATAAAGACTATAATTGTATGATTTTCTTTGCATTCTTACAATGTTACACGAAAGAAAGCACCAAGCCAGTTTATACTGTAGAAGCAACATTTCTATCTTTGAAACTCTGACTTGACTATGAAACCACCAACACCTCAGGCGAGGTCTTATAACATACTGGCAAATCTCTACAAAAATAAAACAGAAGCATTATTTTTGGTTGTGTGGCTCGAATTTGTATTTGAGTCTACAACCACTCTCTGATGTAGACATGACAGTTGTTGTCATTGTCACTGCACACATAGAGGCTAAAGGACATCAGAAAGTTCACAGTAACTTGTCCATGGTTACACAACTAGTGAGCAATAAAATGGACTCAAATTCCGGTTTCCAGACTCTTGGTTTGGTACTCTTTCTACTATCCCACTACAGATGACAACTATTTAAAAAACAAACAAAGAAAAAGTAGCCCAGCCAGCATGGCTCAATGGTTGAGCATTGACCTATGAACCAGGAGGTCATGATGTGATTCCCAGTCAGGGCACATGCCCAGGTTGTAGGCTTGATCCCCAGTGTGGGGCATGTAGGAGGCAGAAGATCAATGATTCTCTCTGATCATTGATGTTTCTATCTCTCTTTCCTTCTCTCTGAAATCAATAAAAATAGTTTTTTTTAAAAAAGAAGTAAATAAAATAAAATTGAACAGCGTCCAGCATGGTCAGTGGTGAACCTAAGGGGGTGGAGGGGGCATGAAGGATTAAAGAAAACAGACAAAAGAATATAGCTGGGGCCAGGTGGAACACTGTTCTCGGATGGAGAGACAGTGCCCCAGCCTGTAAGCTGAGTATTTTATAGTCAGACCCCACGAGGCAAAGCAAGGGTGTGGCCAAGATGTTTACAATGTTCTTGTGAGTTTCGAATCTACTTGATTACATGCGCCTGAGAACTCTATCAAGCTTTGTTTTGGCAGCACTTGCTCCACCTCCCGCAGCCTACATCACTCAGCTACTTGGGACCACAGCTTTGGACCATAAGGTCAAGCTTACAACCATAGACTTTGGCTAAATTGTGCTGGGAGGGCTTTGCCCTCTAAGCTGGGACCTGCACATGGCTTTGCCACGAGAAGACTGTGCCCTCTCATTAGTCCGAGGCTTGAACCTGTCTAAACGCTGTAGCTGCTCTCCACAAAAATAAAAAGGACTAAAGAAACAAAATGCCATAAAAATATGTTGTTGGATAGAACTTTAATGCAATGTAGTACCACACAGAGTGAAGCAAGTGGGCTCAAAGCCCACTCCTTGGTAAAAGTTTCTCATTTAAATATGAGTTTAGAGGAGTTCTATATCTGAGCCAATACTCAGACTCCTACAAGGGACTATAATTTATAGATACTGGTGTTGTAAGGTGTGTCTGCTTCCTCTTTGCTTTGTTGTGGGAGACATTGGTGTCAGGGTTTCACGAACTCTTACATTTACCATGGGAATCAAGGAACACCCTCATTCATCTTAATCTAGTGCCGTTCCATAAAATCTGCCTTAATAGTTATTTTGAGATATATTTTGCACAATACCAGTAATGCTATATAGAGTAATGGTTATACAGAAGGCTCTCCCAGGAAAGGGACAAGGCAACCCCGCACTGTATTCTAATTCAGAGTTCATGGCCATTTCTGCCAAGACAGCTACTATCACCAGCATTGTCCCACAGGCTCATTTTCCTTAGTTGACTAATTAAGAGGCAGGAAGATAATCTAGGGATAAGCAGTAAAAATCCATAAACATTAAAGATAGAGGTGTGGTAATAAAATAGGTAGATTTATACGTGGTTGAGAAGAAAGGAGAGGAAGGGAAAGAGGAAGGAGAGGGGGGAGGAAGGGAAAGAGGGGGAAGAAGAGGGATGAGGAAAAAGATATTTGCCAAAATTTCATGAGTTCTTAAGCAGGACTAGGCCCTAGGTTAAGTGCTTCGTATACCTCATTCATTTAATTCTCACAGTACTATAAGATGAGTACCAGTAATTCCCGCATTTTACCCATGAGAACCATGTAAGCTTAGAAAAATTAGGTAATTTGCCCAAAGTTACAAATTATTAAGTAACAAAATTGAACCTTGAATCCAAACCTGAATGTCTTAAAAGTCTGCATGTAGTAGTTACAAAATATTATATTTCTTAAAACTTCAGGGAAAGATAATGAATCTGTGAAGGGAGACCCATAGGAGACTTCTAACACCTCTACATAAGGATTATTTCTCTTCTCTTTAGAAAATAGCAGTTAACAGATTAAGGTGATTAAGAAAGTAACACCATGACCTGCTATGACTCTCAGCTAGAATATAAATTATGGCAGCAAGGAAAAAAGCATGCAATGTTTACAACATTCCTCCTAGAATTGAATGTAAGATAAAGTCTCAACCACAGAGCGTAATTATCTTTTCCCTAATTTCACCAGTTCTAAGGTCTGTCACATCAGCCACAGACAGACCCAAAGGCTTGACTTAACAAAGAAAACAGGACCATCTTGGGCTCAATACACATCTTCCATTTAATAAACTGAGCTTCTCTGAGAATTCCATTTGATTGCTACTCACAAATTTCACCAAATATATTTATGCAAAAATATCATGTCCAACTGTTCCTATATGTGTAAATGTTGCATAAAAAGCGTCTAACAGATTTTTTATTCCATTTCAATATAAGTTTAGCAGCATTTCCAAATGATTCCACAAGTTCATTCTCAACAATCTGTTAACTAACTTCAATTGAAAGGCACAAACATAAAAAGTGTATTACTGTATTAGAAGTAAAAAATTGCAGCTATCTGAATGGCAGGTTGGAAAGAGTAAAGGTGAAGATAAATATACATTTATGAAACTGATGAAGTAGCCAATGCTTTGAGGTATAGATGGTTGCCCTAGATAATTTGTTATAGCAACCTCACACTGCTTCTAGAAATTTCCCATGTTCCTGGGATTCAAAACACATCTAAGGGGGAAAATCCTTTGGAAAACATAAAACAATTTAATAAGAACATTTGTGAATTTGAGATTACTAAGACCTCTACATAGATTGAAGAAATAACAATATGCAAAAAAATTAACTGAATTTTGAGACAAATGGCTGTTGTTCTGGTTCCTAACAGAAAGAGTGGTGGATCTCTCCCTCTTACCAGCAAACAAGGGAACCCCTGAGAACTAAAGGACTCTGAGCATATTTCTGCTATCAGGAAGATTTTACAAGGTCTATAGCAAGTTTCAAAGACAGTTTGAAATGAAAGTAAATATATAATAAGTACAGCAAATATGATATCCGCAATGGTTGTTAAAATGCAAAATGGGAAGGAAACTAAGGCCTACGGTTCCATAACTTTTTATAACCTTCTATAAAAAGTTGCAATTGGCACAAATTTCTGTCTCATAAGTTGTAAAGTAAATCATGAATCACTAGGAAGTACACTATTATTTCTTTTTATAATCAGGTTAAATGATAATGTTCTCTAAAGTGAACATGTGCTTGCATGATGAATCAATTTTCCCATGGGGGGGGGGGGAGATTCTATATGGATTAAGAGATAAGGATTTACTAAGAAAATCCCTCTTAGGGGGCCTACTGCCATCAGGAGAAACATCTGTTTGGCTGCACTGGGGGACTATGTGAGCCAAATAAATGTATAGCATTCAAGTCATTCTTTTAAAAAGCATGTACTGGGGCATTACCTATTTCATCCTATCTAATAATAGACAAACATGGTAATTGACCATACCTTCGCTACACCTCCCATTGGCTAATCAGTGCTATATGCAAATTAACCACCAACAAAGACGGCGGCTAATTTGCATACCGCAGGCAGGGCAGGACAGTGCAGCTGCCAGCGCGAGCTGCCATCCCAGGCCACAGGACGGCCCCAGAAGCCAGTGATGGGGGGTGATGGGGGTCCCCAGCCCAGGCCTGACACTTCTGGCGGAGGCGTCAGGCCTGGGCGGGGGGCGGAGCCGGCAATTGGAGGGGGCCTGGGGGGGGGGGGGTCCAAGCCGGCGATCAGAGGGAGATGGGGGTCCCCAACCCCAGGCCTGAAGCCTGGGCCAGAGGTGTCAGGCCTGGGTGGGGTGCAGAGCCGGCAATCAGAGGGGTCTGGGGGTCCCCTGCCCAGGCCTGATGCCTCTGGCGGAGGTGTCAGGCCTGGGCAAGGGGCCAATCCTGCGATGGGAGGGTGATGAGAGTTGACGCCTCTGGCCGAGGCATCAGGCCTGGGCAAGGGCAGAGCCGGTGATCAGAGGGAGATGGGGGTCCCCTGCCCAAGCCTGAAGCCTGGGCCAGAGGTGTCAGGCCTGGGGCAGGCAGGGGGGAAAGGGGGAACTAGCCGGCGATTGGTGTGAACTACAAAGGAAACACCTTTTCTGACCGCTCATTGGTTGAGCTCCCTGTATGCCACTGGTAATATTCTTAGTAACTTGGGTAATAAGAATCCAAAAAGGTGATCTAGGGTTTTTCACCACACTCCTGGTGAAAAAAAACGAAAGTCTGCTAATGGAGGGCTAAGAAATGTCATATCCTGCCCTAGCCTGTTTGGCTCAGTGGATAATGCCTTGGCCTGCCGATGCCAGGGCCTGAGCTCAATTCTGACCAAGGGCATGTACCTAGGTTGCAGGCTCCTCCCTGGACGGGGCCCAGGTCAGAGCTCATGCAGGAAGCAACCAATCAAAGTGTTCCCCTCACTTTGATGTTTCTCTCTGTCTTCCCCTTTCTCTTCCACATTCTCTAAAAATCAATGGAAACATATCCTCAGGTGAGGATAAAAAAATAATAAAGAAATTATTATTATACGAAAGACATCTTGAAAATGCCTAATTGCTCTCCGCTTCCATCCTGATCACCCCCAACTGGCCTCCCTGCTGGCCTGATCACCCCCAACTGCCCTCCCCTGCTGGCCTGATTGCCCACAACTGCCTTCCCCTGCCGGCCTGATCGCCCACAATTGCCTTCCCCTGCCGGCCTGATCGCCCACAATTGCCCTCCCCTGCTGCGACCCGCCTCCTCCACTGGGACCAGCCTCCTCCGTGCTGAGCAGAGCCACAGGACCTCCAGGCCTCACCACGTGGAGTGGCCACTGGGACCCGCCTCCGCTGTGTCACAGCCATCTTGTGGCAGACATCTTGTGACGATGCAAGGGCATCACGTGAGGGCTTGATGCCTAGGCTTTTATTATATAAGATTGTAGAAAACAAGATGAGCATGGGAGAGTTGGCTGAGGGAGGTTTGAGAGGAATACCTGGGTGCAGTGCCACCAAAGCAAAAGGCATATTTTCCATGTAATAACTCATTCCCAAGAAACCAAGATGGCGGCATAGGTAAACACCGAAGATTGCTGCCTCGCACAACCACTTCAAAAATACAACTAAAAGACATAACGGACATCATCCAGAACCACAGAAAGGCTGGCTGAGTGGAATTTCTACAACTAGAAGGAAAGAAAAAAGCACACCGAGACTCAGAGGAGGTGCAGTGCTGAAGTAAATACAAAGGTTCGGAGGTGCATGCGGAGAGGGCTGTCGGCTGAGGACACAATTGTCTTTTTCAATCGGGAGGGAGTCTCAGGCTCTGAGCTCCAGTTCCGGGCGAGTCTCTGGGGACCCAGACTCATACAGGAGAAACAGACTGTCTGGCATCGGTCGGAACTCGAGGGCAGCTTTCTCTCGGAGGCACTCGCGGCGATTGCCAGGACCTCTGAAGGCAGGACTGAGAGCAGCCATACTGCTGGCTCGCTCGGCCCACCCTATTGATCCCCTGGGACCCCGCCCCACCCAAGCCGTGCATGGAGGCTTTTGCAGATGAAAGGCCCGGCCCTTTGTAATCTGAAAATTACTTAACAAACTGCAGCTGCCCCAAGGCCCCAGGCAACTTGCATTGCTTTACAGCTGGCTTCTGCTGGGTAGCCTCAGGCAAAGGCTAGGTTAGCACCTCCTTAGATACAAGAGCCAGTGTACCCAGTGGTCAGAGTGGGACCATCCAATTACAACTCCTCAGATCTATAAGAGGAACCAATGTAATAATCTGAACAATAAAGATTTAATTAAAAACAAACAAACAAACAAAAAAAACTCATTCCCTTTCTGACCAGTGTGGCTCAGTGATTGAGCATTGACCTATGAACCAGGAGATCATGGTTCGATTCTCGTGCCTGGATTTTGGTCTCGATCCCCAGTGTAGGGCGTGCAGGAGGTAGCAGATCAATGATTCTCTCTAATCACTGATCTTTTTATCTCTCTCTCCCTCTTCCTTCCTCTCTGAAATCAATAAAAATATATTAAAGAAAACACTCAAGAAGGCAGATGGCCCCAATTTCTCCACACAAAGGCCAACTGTATGTCAGACATTTTATCCACATTATTCTAGATGATTTGTCTCTGGTTGTTCTAACCAGTCACTTTGTACTTCCTTTCCTGTCACTTATAACACACTTTTAAAATATGACCAGATATGAATAATTTAGCTTTTGACCAAAATGATTTGGCCATCCTAGAAGTATTTTCATTCTCAGGATTACCCTATCAAAGGGAATGATAGGCTACGGAGCCAATTTAGAGAATTCCAGCATCCCTTAAGAAGAGGCATTGAAATGGTCATGGTTTTCCAGCATTGACAAAATCCTAATGCGTCTGCCTGCAGCTAAGAAACGACTTAGGAGTACCAAGGATGTTACTGAGCTTTGGTTCTCAAGCAAAAGATGAAGAAATAGTCTACATCTTTAAACACTTAAGGTAATTGCTATTGTTTAGTGATCACTCACACGGTACTGGTCACTCTTCTTAGGGTTTTACCTGTTTTAACATGTTCACGGTCAGACACACACACATACACACAAAGTCTATGAGGTAGGTATGATGATTATCCCATTCTACAATGAAGAAACTGAGGCACAGAGTGAATAATTCACTTGCCTACGGTCTCACAGCTACTAAGTGACTGAGCTGGGATTTGAACCTAGATGGTTTGCCCCAGAACCCTGGCTCTGAAAATCCCTTACAGGACTGACTTGGCTCCCTGAATCTCATTCAGAAAACAGACCCACTCATTTAGTAATTCCTCTTCTTTAAGGTATATGTTATGGAGCACTCACCCCATCGCACAACTGGGACTGATGAATCTTCACATAAGACAGTTTCCACCCAAGCAGTGCAGACCAAGGAAAAAACAATGACTTCAGAGTGAGAAGGCTTGGGCTCAAGTCCAGCTCTGCCAGTTCCTAACAGCGATCTTCTGTGAATCACTTACTCTCCTTGCGCCTTAGTGTCCCCATCAGTAAAACACCTTTGTATTGTCCCTCCCATTTCCATCACCCCTCCTGCAGAGAAATGGAACCCACTCTCTGAATTACATTTCTAGGGAGATGACAAATTCAGGTCACACGTGGGATCAGAACCCAAAGACACCACAGGATGGTAAGGGAAGGAAGCAGGCAAGGGAAACAGCATAAGAAATTTACAAGGAGGGGGACACAGCCAAACTGTCATTAGTAATGCAAGAAACTAGAAGGAAGGTAAGTGAATTGTGGAAAACAAGTAACACTCAATGTAAAATTAACATGGTTAAAAATAAATGAATTAACCAAGGCTTATTATTTCCACCTCTATTGTAAATGAAAATTCATTGTCAGCTTCAGTGAGACTCCACACACAGTGATCTTTTCACCCCAGCATGTCTAAAGCATTTTTCCCCTGTGGTCCATACACTTCTTTTCTTTCTTTTTTTTTAAACCTCACCCGAGGATATTTTTCCATTGGTTTTAGAAAGAGTGAAAGGGAGAGGGAGAGAGAGAAAGAGAAAGAGAAAGAGAAAGAGAGAGAAACATCAATGTGAGAGAGAAACCTCAATTGGTTGCCTCCCAACATGTCCCCAACCAAAGCCAGGGATTGAGTCTGCAACTGAGGTATGTGCCCTTGACCCAAGTCGAACCCAGGCCGACGCTCTATCCACTGAGCCAAACCAGCTAGGGCCAAACTCTCTATTTGGCACTTAGCATGTACCATCTGAAGAGGTGCTTTAATCACTCCATGCACAAAGGCAAAATCTGTAACTCAAGGCCCTTCTCAGTCTAAACCCGCCTGTGATGTCTCCAGGCCCTGCTCTCAGTCTCCAGTCTTTTAGCCTTCTCTGGCAGAATGTTTGGCTTAGTCCTAACTGTGCCCAGGAACTCAGACTTCAGATGTCCTTGGGCTCCATGCCTTATAGTCTTGAGGGCCAGAACCCCATTCCCTCCTACCCTTTAGCACAGCTTTAGGACCTATACTGCTATGGTTCAAATCCTAACTCTTCCACTCAGCATCGGAACCTTAGCTAGCTACATAATCTCTATGTGCCTCAATTTCTCATCCCTAAAGTAGAGGTAATAATGATACCTCACAGCCTGCTGGCATTTAGAACATAGAGTTTGCTACATCTAGCGTCTATATAAGAAACTGATATTTTTGTTATGTGGTCCAGATCTGCACTATCCAGAAATGGAACCCCAATACACCCTGGCTTCTATTGTCCATTAACCTTTTTGTGATGTATTTTTCCTATTTGATCAAAATCTCTTTAAGGTGAGGATGGTCATCATCATCATCTTTGTTTTCCCTACAGCCCACACCTTAAAGATGGAAGCTTTTCAGTAAAGAGTGGATTAAAGTGTCATTATCTGAAGGTGTAAATCCAACATGTCTCTGCCTGAAAATTCAAGCAAACCATAATGTAGCTGGTACTAATGATTAATGATGACTCAAGTTCTACTTTCCAACAAACACAATTAAAATAGACCAAAAAATCATAATCATCTCCATCATTAAAACATGTGCCAGGGAGAGAAAAATATAAAAAATACAAGCAGTCAAATAAGAGAGTAAAAGACATGATTGATACCAAATTTTCCAATAAAGATCAGATTAAAATGGAAGTAGGAAATGTGAAAAGTGAATACAAGAGATTTTAAAAAATATTCCCAGATATTAAACAAGAGGTGGAAAAAATAGATTTATGAAACCTTGACCAGTACCTAAAAGAAAAATGAAAGCTGTGATTTCAGGATTTCAACATAAAATGAAAATACATATTTTCACGATTCCCTTTGCCTGAACTGCCCCAGAATCTTTATGACTCAATCTGTGCTCAGATGATGCCTCATTGAAATACTTTCTTGGTGACTTAATACAAAAGCATGTCTATGGCCGATGTCATTCTCCAGCCCTCACCCGATGCACCTGTGTCCATGGAACTTGTCAGCTGCCACGTTATACATCCCTGGTTACTCTGCCTCTCCCCGTGCACTGTAGAATGTTACCATGAAAGGAGAAGCTTCATTACCTGCTATGTCCTGTGCTTGACAGGTTGCCTGGAAAGTCATAGGTGCTCAACAAAAGTCTGTCCAATGAGTGATCCATTTATTAATACGAATATTAGTAAATATATATGCAAAGTGTTTAAAATAGTGCCTGGCACACACAGAGGGCCCAATTACCTATTTGTAGTGAGAGTAGAGTAGCAGTATTCCTTCCTCAATTCTTTTGTTGGTTTAGTGACAAAAGTCTTCTGCCTTTGGGGACTTGGACAAAAGTGGGAAGGGTTAGGTAAGGGGGCAGGGGAGCCAGCTTTAAAATCTAAGAGTGGAGCTATTTACTTAGGCGGCAACTGGAAACTGCTAAAGTGCTCTGCAGGGCAGTATGGTCAAAGAGCATGCTTTAGTGGTATTGGGGGTGCTAACAATGTCGGGGGGGGGGCAAGACTGGAACCAGGAAGCTGGGGAAAAAAAGTGGGCCAGGGCCCAGGGGGCCAGTGAATAGAAGTACAAGGTGCGGCAATGATTTAATCCACTTTCTTACCTAGGTCTACATTTACTTGGGCAGGCTCCAGGCTTTGAGACGTCAAAAATGTGATGCCCCCAGGCCTGTGTAGAAAAAAAATAATCAAAGCTTACCTGAAGCAGTTTGTACATTAGGAGTGTGTGTGTGCACGTGCGTGCATGTGTGTGTGTATTGCTGCATTGCTTGTGTATTTGGGGGCAGCCAATTCCAAGGGGCTTTAAGAAACAGGGTATTACGATGCTGATCCTGTTTCTTCTGATGTGAACCTAGGGAAGAGAAGATCCTGCATCTTCCATGAGACAGCCATACCTCCAGCTGAATGGTGGCATAGCACAGGCTGACCAGTCGGGCTGGCATGCCATGATGAAGGAGTTTCCAGGATGTGGGCCTTTCAGGGCTAAAACCAGCAAAGTCCTGGGCAAACCAGTACCGGGTGGCCACCTGACCACCAGAGTGCCTCCAGACTGATCTATGCTCCTTTATTTGTTGTTCACACTGCAACCAACACCACCTTTTTAAAATAAAAATCTGACTTTGTCACCTCCTCACTAGTCGCATGCAGTCAAAACCCTTCAGCGGCAATCTTGCTCTTAAGACAGATTTCAGCCCTTAGCATGGCCTGAAAAGCCCTCTGGGAATGGACCCCTACCTAATTTTCCAGCTTCATTTCCTACCAGGCAGGGGGCCCCAGCAGCCTGTCGGTGGTTCACAGAAGGGCCGCTTCCTCCCCATGAGGATCTGCAGATGCCGGTCCCTCTGCACAGAATGTGACTGCCATCCTTCACATAGTTAACTCATAACATCTTTCATACCATAGCTCCGTCACTCTCACTTTTTCAGAGAAGTCTTTTCTGATTTCCCTGAACAGAACTCCCCCCCCCGCCCGCATCCCTGTGCCCTTTGGTGCTGTAGCCACTGCCATCGTTGTCCACCCTTATGCACTTGGCAGTTGTCTCCTCACACCAAGAGCCACCCACTGCAGACACCTGTGACACTCTGCTGATGGCTGTGTCTGTCCATGGGAGCACCCTCACCTGCACAGAGGCTGGTACCCAGAGAGATCAGAGTGATAGGCAAGAACTCCATCAGGTAGACCTGGGGGGGGGCATCAGAGATAGAGTCCAGATTTTATTCTAAGTCCAGTATGAAGCTATTGGAGAGTTTTAAGCTGGGGAAATACGTGACCTGATTACATTATAAAAGGTCACTCGGGCTGCTATATGGAAAGTCAACCGTGAAAGGGCAGGCGAGGAAGCAGAGAGAGAGACCAGTTGTAAGGTTAAGGCAGCAGTCAGATTACTATTCTGGAAGGAATCACTGTGGAAGTGCACTGAAAGCAGAATAAAAAGTGGCTGTTTGTAGCACAGAGACAGAGCCTCGGACTTCAGATCAGCTGCAGACCAGCAGCTCACCTGAGAAGGCCCTCTGGAGTCTGTTTCATCGAGTTGGTTCTTGGGAGGGGGTTAAAAATTTTACTCTTTTTATGCATAAAGTAGGGATAACATATAGTACATAACCAGCTAAGGAATCTATTTATGGTATTATCAATTCATGGGTGGGGGTGGGCAATTAAGGAAAAGTCTAAAGGAGAGGGACAATGGAAAAAAAATAAAAAGGTTGAGAAAGTGATCCAGAATAGCAGGCAGGCTGCAGGCTCCTTAGGACCGGCAGGTGCTCTTACGCTGGCCTGGGATGGCCCCTGGCCTCCTGGACCAATAGCCCTAAATCTGCCCTGTCACGTTCCCTCAGAGCTGAACAGACACTGACTAATTCACCCTCTCAGTGAGAAGATGGTCCAGTAAGATAAGATGGTCATTTGCAAGTCAGCCTCTCTAAATACAGATACTCCTGTGTGCACACTTTCGACAAGTACAGTGGAGGAAGGATGTGCTAGCCGTTGCAAATGCTGTGGGTCTCAGCAGGATCTCTTGTCCTGTGTTTCGTGTTTCTCTTTCTTTCCAGACTCCATCTACCTCTCACCTGATGCATTCCTGTGCTCACAGCAGAGCCCAAGCCCAAATGTCTCCTCCCCAGGAAATCCAGGGTGTAAAACTATCCCTTCCTTTGAGTATCCAGAGCACTTTGTAAAATAATATTAATGGCACCTATTTCTAGAGCACTTGGGGCAGGCATTATAATAAGCATTTTACCTGAATTTACTCCATATAATCCCTTCTACTATTACTTCCATTTGACAGATAGAAAACTGAGGCTTAGAGAAGCGAAAGAGCTTGCTCAATGCCGTATGGCAAATAAATCGTAGAGATTCAACCCCAAGCAGCCTCTTAACCTCCAGCCTGTATACACATTATTATAGTGCTCACCCCACTGTATTATAATCAGCAGTCCATGTGCCTCTTTCCTTTATTACCTGCAACATAAGTGACCCAGGCCAGGTGTCATGAAACAAGAATGAGTTTTACAATCAAATCCTGTTGTATAACTCTGGGATATTACTGAGACTAAGCGTCCTCTCCAATAAAATGGAGACTTAAATGCCTACCTAATTGGTTTATTGTCAAGATAAAATTAGACATAACTTTTAATGCATTTACCACAGCTCATGGCACATAAAGACCCATTCAATTAAACAAGTATTAATTGAGGGTTTATGAAACACCAGGCATTAGGATGGGCACTGAGGCTAAAAAACAGCTCTCATGGAGCTAACCCAGTAGGAATTTAATATATTTTGGTTGCTCTCGCTTCTAGAGGGCAGGGACTATGTGTTATTCAACCGTGAAATTTTGAAGGTCAGTAAATGCCTAGACCAAATAGACACTCAAAAACATTTTAATGAATGACTGAAAAATGGCTTAAACGGTTTCAGAGACCCTAAGTATTAGAGATTATTAATGACTGTGTCAAATTAGTGGGTTGAATTTTATCAATTGTCGGTAAAATAACTGAAAATAAAGTGCACACCCAGAGTCTGTATACATTAAATTCATTTAAACATAGAGCTACTACTAAATAACTCTTAAAATTAAATTCACAGAGACAAATGGAATACTATAACTTGAACAAGAACAAATAATAATATCCTATATATTAAAGAGCTAATATGCTAATTAGCCCAAACAGCAGAACAACCCTCTGGATGACCTTCCGGATGAAGGCGAGGCTGTGAGGGGCTGCAAGGGCCAGCTGAGGTAGCGGGGGCTGCAAGGGCCGCACCCCTTGCACGAATTTCATGCATCGGGCCTCTAGTATCTAATAATATCCAGGAGGTAAAACAGGAAGAGGGGAGAAAGTTTCAAAAGTGTTACCCTTAAAAAAGGGGGGGGATCAATTTATACTGTCTAAAGAAAAAATTAGTCATAAAAACAGCAATGTAATTAATGGCAATAACTCCAACCTCTTAATATTTTATGATACATTAGCCATATTTTTTTTAAAAAGAAATAATATACCTTGAAATGAAGTAGCTATCTGAAGTTTGATTGTTCTTTAGTTTCAATTCAGTTGTTTTAATTGCTTTAAAAATTTAATTAAGTATTTTTGTTATAAATAGCATTTCTATTCAATTTTTAAAGTATTTTAAAATTATAAAAGTATTTCTATGTAAACATCCATTAACAGATAGATAGATAGATAGATAGATATTTGTCTGAAATGATATTCACCTATGAGAATTGTATTACTATTTGAGACGATTTTTAAAGATTGTTTTTTTTTTTTTGTAACTTTCTGCCTTATTTTAATTCTTGATGATAAACATAATGCAATATTTAAAAAGTCTGTTCCCTAAAACTAGAGAAAGAATATGCCAAAATATAGTTAATTATTCCTTGTGGGAATATAGATCATTGTTATTTCCTTCTTTGTACCTTATTTGTAATTTTTACATTTCCAAAAATGATTTCTAAAGGGCTTTACATTAGACTCTACATTTATGATTATGTTTCTTTCCTTTCCTCTAAAATAGAAAGTACCTTTTATACTTATGTTGCCAAAGGTGTCTTTGAAATGACTTGAGAATCCAATTTTCAAAGCAGAAGAGACTGGATCCTTTTGAATGTTTTTTATAAATGCAACCCACTCAAATAAATTGAGTAGAGAAATAATGAATGGCTATATGCATGTTTACATTTTTAAAGGGTTTTACATGAAGATGAGAGATTATCAAAGAGATTATGAAAAGCTTCATGTTGTCAGACTTTGTCTGATGGAGTCTTTAAGACCAGATTTCAAACTAAGTGGCTTTCCTTGTCCCTTTGTGTTTAAGGCATCCTTATTGAATGTTGACATCTGCTTGCTGTGGTAAATAACAAACTAAATCTATCCAGTTATTACCCTCTAGTTAAGAATAATAATGTAAAATACACAAATGGCTGCATAGTTGTTAAAGGGACTAGGTTATTTACACAAGACATTTGGGGAATGGTGGCTAAAGTCTCTGAGCTTTTTAGGTTTCACAGAAGGTGCCATAGTAACAATTTTCCATTACAAAGGTTTGGGGGGAAAATTGGGATTCTGATTTATTTCTTAAAATAACTCAATAAATATATTTAGTTTCATGTAGCCTAAAATTCTACATATAGTAACTCAATAAATCTCTTTAGTTCCATGAAGCGTAGAATTCTAGGTACAATTTTGTATTCCCTGGGTTTTGTATGGTTATATTACTATTAGAGAAAGTTTTTTTTTTTTAATTCAGTGAGCCACCTGGATGTAAAACCTTTAATCATCATCAATTTCTTTCTTTAATTTATAGAATATACAATAAATCTTTTACTTTCTGTTACTTTTTGGAACTGTCTTCCCTCAATAAAAGTTTGTAGCCTATGGTACCTTTTCATCTTATAAAGAAAAACACATTTTCATAAAACTATATTTGTGAAATGCTTTAACTCCTACTGCATTCTGTCAAAATGGGGGTTGATGTTTTTCTAGCCTAGGAGTTAACGATATTCAGAGAAAATACTGGAATTTTAGATTGAAAGAAAACCTAGAATTTATTCATCCCATCCCATCTCCCTCCCAACGCGGGGCTCTCTCCTTCATTGTAACCCTCATGAAGGACCACCCAGTCTCATCTTGAACTTTTCCATGGCAGAGCATTTTCTACCCCACAAGGAAACCTCATGGCATTCCAGACAGACCTAAATGAAAAAAAAAAATGTTCCCTTATTCAGAACCAAGTCTATTTCCATTACCCCTGGTGCTTGTTCTTACTTCCATAGCTTCAATGACAGAATCCAACTCCTCTGCTGGCCAATAGTCCTTTGAACACCATGTTTCCTGAGACATCTTCTCATCATGACTAACGCACCCAAGTCTCCTCAGCAAGCCCTCAAATGGAAGTGTTTCCATCCTCAAAACCCTGCATAACATCTCACTGTTCTCTAGTGTGTCACTGACAAAGCAGTGTCCACAGCTAAAAACAGCTTCTCAAAAAATGCCAAAAGTTGTTCCAGGATCACAAATACAATTCTTGCAACAGTCACTTTAAATCATTAGACAAACACGTCTTAAATAGCTAGATCCTATCTTACTATCTCATTACCTATCTTGAGTTTCAGCTTCCTTTCACCATGTTTTTCTGTCTTTGCAATTTTGAAGACCATTCTTAAATTACTCTTGGTTGCAAGCAACTGAAACTGATTGTGTCTACCTTAACAAAAAAGAAGTATATCCGATTTCATGAAATTCATGGGCAATTTCATGAAATCGGAGTAAGAGTTGAAAAGCCAAGAGCAGGAAGAACAGGAAGCAGAGCCTGCCAGTGGCCTCCGGCTGGGCCTCCTATGTTGTCTCCCTGAGGCCTTCACTTACTCTGACTTAACTCCAGAGACTCTCAGTCACTTCAATCCTTCAACCTAAACCAGCCGTGGGCAAACTACAGCCTGCGGGTGGATCCGGCCCATTTGAAATGAATAAAACTAAAAAAAAAAAAGACCGTACCCTTTTATGTAATGATGTTTACTTTGAATTTATATTAGTTCACACAAACACTCCATCCATGCTTTTGTTTCCGCCCTCCGGTCCAGTTTAAGAACCCATTGTGGCCCTCAAGTCAAAAAGTTTGCCCACCCCTGAAACTCTAGCTCCTGGAGATGTCCCTGCTTTAGGCAGCCTGAGTCAGGGATATGGTGCTGGGTATATGGCACCCATGCTGGTATCTGGGGGTCATTTTCAGAAAAAGGAAAATGGATGTGAACAAAACAGACATCCAAAATTACTGTACTTCTAAAGGAAAGTAAGGTCAGATATTTATCTGTTTCTTTTTTTTTTTTTTTATTGATTTTTTACAGAGAGGAAGGGAGAGAGATAGAGAGTTAGAAATATCGATGAGAGAGAAACATCGATCAGCTGCCTCCTGCACACCCCTCACTGGGGATGTGTCGTCAAACAAGGTACATGCCCTTGACTGGAATCAAACCTGGGACCCTTCAGTCCGCAGGCCGACGCTCTATCCACTGAGCCAAATGGGTCAGGGCTATCTGTTTCTTTTTATTTCTCTTTTGCTTGATCCCCAGTGAGGCAGGTGTTTTGAAATTGGTGTTCACTGCATCAGGGGAGGTATGTAACAAGGGGAAAAAGAGAAATAGCGGGAGAATATTTCTGGATTTTGTTTTCTAAAATCCTTAATAGATCTCAGGGAATTTCTTAAAGCAGGTATAAAGGAATAAGATTTATGAACATGAAGAATCTTTAAGAAACATAGAGCATTATCTCTCCAGGGCTATTGGGAAGGGAGAGAAGTAGGCCTATGGATCTTGGAAGAGTGGGGAGCCAGGTCCTGCTGCCTGGCAGTGTCTCCAGAAAGGCCACAAGACCCCAGAGCTGTGTGTGGTACATCTAGGTAGAAGGAACCATTAGAAATATCACCAAAAGATTTCTGTGGGCCAAGAATGACCTGGACAACTAAGAGAGCCATGTGAGCAGAAAGCCTGGGTGCTACAGCGTGACCTGTGTGGTCAGGGGCCTCAGTGACCATAGGGTCCCCTCTCCCAATGCTGCCTGCCCTACAGTGTCAGCCCCCTGGCCTTGGCACAACTCTGGGGAGTGGTGTGACCCTAAGAAGGGTTGCAGGTGAGTCTTCTGCCTTCCCAGAAGGAAGATGCTTGAGACAGAAATGAACATGGTTTGTAAAAAAATAGATATTTTTTTTATTTACCCGTCTTTGTAGATGGAGATTCTCAAGTGCTACCCTTGAATGGAAGTGACAGAAGCAAAACGAGAATTGAGTGGTTCTGCTTCCTCTCTCTGAATTTGACCTCATCTTTTTCAAACAGCAGAATCTGTACATCATTCACGATTGTAAAGTTAAAACCCCTCTTTTAGAAAAACTGGCTTAGCAACTTTTGGCAAACCCTCTTCTTATTCATGACCTTACTTTTCCTGATGCTATTCTCCGGGATCTATGTCATACCTCTATATGCGAAGTCTTAGACATATTCCCCTTTTCCCCTTTCCAGTGTATTTCTTCCCTCTCAGATGTGGTTCGAGAACAAGTTCCATAGGCAACCCCTTTGGAGTATTCACCTACCTCTCCCTTTTACTTTGTCATTTGCCCAACTAGTGACTATAATATTTTGTTTATCTTTTTAAGTTTTTTATTTGTTTGAAAGAACACTCAATATGAGCCTACCCTCTTAACAAATTTTTAAGTGTGCAATACAGTATTATTAACTATTTACATAGAATTTTGTTTTTCTTAACAAATTTTGCATTAGTTAAGATCCTAAATCTAGTCAACACTGCAGCAATTTGGCAGCTATTGATATGTGTTCCCAAAAATGAAAAAAAAAAAAGTAAAAAGACCAAGCCCCAAATACTGCATCTGAGTGTTGACTATCCTTTCATTTTTGTGGTTGGCAGGGCTGTTACTTCCTGAAGAGAAGTTGAGTGATGTAATGAACAAAGCCTGGGAGTCCGGTGACCTGACCTGGATCTATTCCTGGCTGTGCCACTGACCGTGAGTGACCTTGGGCAAATCACTTTTTATCTCCTCATCTCCGTTTTCCCCACTGTACAACTAGATAAATATCTTGTCACCTACCTAGAGAATAATTTGGGCACAAGAATTATGGAATAAGAAGGAAGATAATGCAGCTTGAGAAAACAGTAAGTTTATTTTTTTCAATCTACCACAGTTTCCCTTATGACATTAGAGTACCATGGAGTTCTTCAAATAATCATGAAAGTTAGAATTAACCTATATTTTCAGAACTTAAAAGAAATCAGGACCAGCTTATGAGAAATCAAAAAGTGACCTTGACACAAGGCCAGTGTCCCCTATTATGCATGATATGTTCTATTCATATTATTGGGGAGTTGGTTGGGTAGGAAAGAGTGGATTCAAAAGCCCAGCTGGTCTCCTGTAAGTAGAAGATGCTACAGCAGAAACAGACATAAAAGGAGACAGGGACATTGGCAAATGGGGACAGGACAGATGCCAATCCTGTAAATGAATTCTGTTTTCTGCAGACCTGTGGGCTTTTAAAAAATTATGTGCAAAGCTTTCTAAATATGAGCCAGGCTTAGCAAACTTTCTAAAGTGGCTGTCTTTATTTAAAAAGAGAAAGGATAATCATTTTAATACCTAAAAAAACCCACACTCTTGCTTTTTACTAGATACATTACCAGAACACTGAACTATATTTATGGTTTATCCTGCTTTGAAAGTTTTAAAAAAATTTAAAGCCAGGAATATTCTCTGTGGCTTACTAGACAGAAGGTAGATTGCAAGCCCAGCAGGTAGAGTAAATGCCACCTGGATCCCATTTATAGCCATGCTCGTAAGCAAGCACATTAACTTCTTTGAGCCCTGATTTGTTCATCTATACTACAGGCATAGTACCATCTACGTACTGCACAGAGGTACCTACTGACAGATTAGGAAACCCAGGGAAGGTGCTTAAATCTCCTGTTTTAAGCACAGGATGGACACAGAGGGAACATACCACTCATACTCACTGCTTGCCCTTGGAATAGACTTAGAGGGCATTGTTCTCAGAATAGAACATCAACAAGTTATATGGACTCCACAGTGTAATGGCGAGGAGTCGGCTTTATTAGTACTTACAGAGCCAAGACCATAGAGCTTTCAGAAAGTGAACAGATCAAAACAGCAACGCACCCTTTGGAAATGGGGATGAAGATTTTAGTGACTGCCTTCTGGGGACCAAACACATTTAACATAATATCCACCCTGTTGAAATTCTCAGAGGATAAAGATCATTAAATGCTAAGACAGCAACTGTCATTCCAAAATACTTTCCCCATCCTTGCTCAGCAATCTTTACAACATCAAAGAACAGACAAGCTGTTCTGTAATACTAAGAGAAGCTGAGATATTGGAAAGAGCTCTTGGGGAGCATGGGAACGTGCCATTATCATCTATGTGCTATTCAGATGGTTTTCTAGCAGCCATAGATAATGCCATTGTTTCAGAGAATTTCACTGGAACTTCACTTGTGCAAATGTCAAGGTTTTGGAAACAGTGATTTCCCAAAATTACCATGGAGAGTGGATCCCTGGGATTAGCTTTTCCTAATAAGTAGGTTCTCAGCTCTCTCGTAGAAGAAATCATTGGAGAAAGCATCTGAGCCTGGATGAGTGTGGACAGATACTCATGTGGGCAAAAACAGGGCAAGCATAGCTAAAGAGCATGCACCCACACACTGCTGTTAGATGATGTTTAAGTATTGGTCTGCAGGTCATCTCATGTTCTCTGTGTTGCTTTCACAAAAATGCACACTAGAGCACTTCTACTGGGATATTAGTGCCAGTACCTTCAGAGGAGCAACAAAATGTTATTTCCTGCCCTGCTTTCAAGTCTTATCTGTCCTCCCCAATCAGCTTTCTGGCTGCATTTACTACTTGTCCATATCCTGATGACCAATACGAAGATTAAAAAGTCCTGCTACCCTGCATTCCTGTTGTTGTATAGGCCACTCCGAAAGTTCATTGGAACATGCAATGCTTTCACCAGAGATATTCAAACTATTGCTGTGGACTCTTCTCACTCGAGCCCTAAGGATGCTTTGAGGCCAGCACCTAGAAATTTTGACTGACTGTGCTCTGGACTCAAAAACTGGAAATATAGTGTTTTAACCATTAACCTTTGTTTCTGTAACTCCCCTCTATTAAATGCCTGAATGCTCACTGTTGTTAGAAAAGAAACAGGCCCCAAATGGAGTCACTTGTGCTAAGCCCATGTCAAGACTTAATACCAAACCAAGATTTAATACGTAACCTAACTGCAGCTTAAGCCTCTCCCAATAATATAATCTTAACCAGTCAGTATGGAATGACCTGGTCAGCACTAGTGAGGTAATCTCCCTGATAGACTCCTGCCTCCCCCTCAAACGGAAGGTGACCTTACGTGAGAAAATTTACTCGACTAGAATAACCTCCTTGACCCGCCTCCATCTGCCTATAAAAGTCTTTCATTTTGTACAGCTCCACAGAGGTCTTTCTATTTGCTAGATGAGATGCTGCCAAATTAATGAATCATTGAGTAAAGCTGGTTAGACCTCCAGATTTATTAAGTTGAATTTAGTTATTTTTTTTACACTATAGAGTCTTAACTTAGGTGCACACCTGACTCCCTCCTATACCACTGTCCCCAGAAATGAGATACACCTGTTTAACTGGACTAACTTAGTCCCAGGACTGAGAGACTGGTTCATCAAGATGGGCAATGCATTTAAATTTGTCATTTTTTGCTTTCTCATTCTTATTCCAATCTATGTTTGTTTTCTCTCCTCCTTTGCAGATCTCTTGTCTTGCAAACCCTAACCCTAATCTCTCTATAGCTACCAACCAGCTTGGCCTTTGATACATGAAACTTCCTGAGGGGAAAAATGAAGTTTCAAAGGGGAGAATGTGGGGTATGAAAATACACTACCCCAAAATATGCCTATTGGTATATAGATTATTCTGTGTTAAAGGCCATTGAGAATCAACAGATGTAGGAAAAGTTCTAAATACAGTGCGTAAGTTTTCTTTTTGTAAAGGAAACATATTTATAAAGACACTAGGGGCCCAGTGCACAAATTCATGCACCTTGAGAGAAACTGTAGGCCGCGAGACTGCTGTGGGCACAGGGGTGGGTATTGGCCTATCCTCCACACCCCTGCCCAGCCGTTCCCACCATGCCCCCTGTCCCCTCTCTGCCAGCAGTCCCACTCCTGCTACTGCTGCTCCCATACGCTGATGGCACCGGCCCCTCTCGAACCCACTGACAGTGTAGAGCAATTGGGGCCAGAGCCATCAGCATGTGCGAGCAGCAGCTGTTGCCCCAATCCCCCCTCAGGAGCAGGGGGAGGCGGAGAAGTCCTTAGGGGTGATCGGGGCTGGTAGCCGCCACTAGCTCCCACTGACAGCGCCAAGTGATTGAGACCAGCGCCGGACGCCAACAGTGGGTGCAAAAAGGGCCAGTGCCAGCAGTGGGTGCAAGCAGCGGCTCTGGCACTGGCAGTAGGTGTTAGCGGGACTGTCACTGGCAGCGGGTGCAAGAGGCAGTTGCCGGCCTGATCACCCCTCAAGAGCAGAGGGAGGTGGAGAAGCCGTGAGGGGCAATCAGGGCCGGCAGCTGCTGCTCACACCCACTGACAGTGCTGAGCTTTGGGGCTGGCGCCAGGCACTGGCAGCAGTTGCAAGTGGTGGCTTCCGCTCCGGCAGTGGGTGCATGCAGGCTGGCACCGACAGCAGGTGCAAGCACCAGGTGGGCCCGTGGTGTGCAGAATTTTTCAGTAACCACCAGAGACTCACCCCGATGACAGCAACTGGCGCCCCGCCTTGGTCTGGCGCCCCTGTTCACGTGCTCCACCATCCCACTGTGGCCAATGCCCGCCATGTCCCATGCTCTGCGGCCCACTGCCAACGCCCGCCATGTTCCACACGCACCCCCTGGTGGTCAGCGCACATAATAGTGACCGGTTGTTCCGCCTTATGGTCTATTTGCATATCAGGTTTTTATATATATAAATTTCCATTCGTAAAAAGTATCTCCTCCCATGCCAGGTACAGGAAAACTCTTAATAACTCTTATGAATGGAGAAGAAACTTACTTAAATCTCCATAACAAACTTTACTAAACAACCCTTGTTTATCATTCTTTTCTGGTTACCTTCCCATAACTTGCCTCTCTACCCAGAAGCCCCAAACTCCTTTTCCTTTGGCCTAAGTTGGTATTTAAGCCCAAGTTCCCTCCCAACCCTTGGAGTTACTCATGTCTGGGTACTCGCATATGTAAGTGCGGTACACATGATAATAAACTTCTGTTTGTTTTTCTCTTGTTATAAAAATAAAGTCCTGCTTACCTCCAAAATATTTCCTCCAATAGTCTGTGACTCAGAAGACCAAGGCAATAAAGTATTTAATTTGAAAAATGTTGGTCTTTAACAATGATCTATGACTCTTTAGAAAGGAGAAACAGTAATAGGCCTAATATGATGGAACACAATACAAGTTAGTTTTTATTAAGGTCAGGAAATAGATGAATTGGTTTAAAAATCAAGAACAAAAACTGGCTAGTAGCCCAATTCTTGCAGAGGTGAATTAAGAGGTCTTAATAATTTCAAAAAAGAGGTGAGGCGAGGTGGCCCAAAGGGAAGATCAATTCTTTCCCCTCTGCTAGCTTCATATGTACATACTATGGCCTGATATATTCAAAGCCTAAAGAAATACAAAAATACAGATTACTCGGGACATGCTTTACATATAGCCACAGGTGGGAGGGAATGGTTCATTTCCCAGAACCTTGCCTTTTACATGTTGATAAGGTGAAGAGGTTCGTAGCCCTTTCCATCTTCCTACTTTTATAATTATCTTATTACAGGCACACAGATGACTGCTTTGTCAGCTCTTCTTCACAGACACTAAACACAGGGATGTTTCAATTCCCTCACAAGTCCAGCCTGTTGGTGCAAGCTCATATTTGCTTCATGGAGGATCCAATTCCCATGGTTTAGCATCTCTACAAGATCAAGCAAATTAGATTAACGGCTGTAACTCTGTCAACACACAGGCTGAGACCTGCTGAAAACAAAGCTGATTTGTAAGACAGAGACTGTGTACCTCCAAAAATAATGACTCCTGCGCAAACTAAGGCCCAACAAGAGATTCTGAGTAACCCCCAAACATGATCTGCCAACAGTGGGATCTCTGAATATTATTCAATATCTGTGATGAATTTTTATAATTATACAAGTAAAGTTTTAAAAAGAAGAACATTAAAGGCAAGATCATCTAGCCGAAACCGGTTTGGCTCAGTGGATAGAGCATCGGCCTGCGGACTGAAGGGTCCCAGGTTCGATTCCGGTCAAGGGCATGTACCTGGGTTGCGGGCACATCCCTAGTGGGAGATGTGCAGGAGGCAGCTGATCGATGTTTCTCTCTCATCGATGTTTCTAACTCTCTCTATCTCTCTCCCTTCCTCTCTGTAAAAAATCAATAAAATATATTAAAAAAAAAGATCATCTAGAACACCTTTGCCTGGGGTGACATGCACAAGTCCAAAGCTTGAACAAAACTGGACTCTGAGTCACAGTATGTGAGGCAGGAGAGAAGTGTTTCTGAATCCTGTCAAGAATGCTTACCATCTTCACATCCAATTCCAATCTGCTCCCATTCCTCCCATTCCCCTTTCTTCAGATCTACCAATTTTAGTCCTAGAAGAGGAGGAAGGCCAGGATATGAGGTCCGCCCTCAGACAATGATAGTAACCATAGGACCCCATTCCCTGGTCAGAGCAGGGTTAATCCTGTAACCAAGGACTGGTCACAGTTCTTTCCTGAGATTTACTTTGGAGCCAGAGAAGGGAGCTATCCTTAGGTTACAGAGCTAGAGGGATGTGAATCTAGAGTTCATGAAAACACTGAGAGGACAAGGTCTGTGATAGAAAAGAATAAAGCCAAGACAGAGAAAGAAAAGCAGATATAAAAGACAGAACTGAAAGAGATAGAGACAAAGAGACTGAAAATCACCAATCAACCACAAAAGCATCTGAATATCAGAACCCGCTGAGGGTAGACTAGCTTCCTCACCAAGACATTACAGCTTGCTAATGACTCAGTTATGTTGGCCCAAAATGCTCATTTTTGCTTAGAATTATTTCTGCTGGCTTTCCATCCCATACACAGAATGGACCCTAACTAATACAATAGGCAATATATTCTAAATTTCAAAGTATCCACAAAGAGCAGATAAGACTTTTAACCACTCTTTCTAAATGAGGGAATTTAACCACATGGATATTCGGTAATCACTTGCTGTTTTCTGCACGGGCAAAGACAAATACCTTATTCTTCAAGAAGAAAAATATTGTAAGACACAAGTTCTTCCATGCTGGCAAGTTAGAGTTTCTTCAATTCCCAGGGACATTAGAAGAAAAGCAGTTTTGCTTCTCCTGGGCAGAAGCCAATACACTTATTAGTTTTTAAAAAGCACAATTTACCAAGTCAGTGGACTGAAGAACCAAGGAGAAAGAAGCAGCCTAGGACAGGCCCAGAGATCCAGAAACCTTCTCTAGAGCTGCATCCTTAATGCATCTTTGTAGAGCATGCTAAGCATTTGTGCAAGCTGGTGAGAGAAATGTCCATCCAAACACAGGTAGCTTCAATAGGTGCCACCCCTCTAAGATGGAGGCCTATGAGGAACCTGATGACTGCCATCCCCACTAGCATCAGCTTTAATAACTAAAAAGGGGTAAAGACAATGGGAAAAATACACATTTTAGGGATAGAATACTGGCCTTTGTTATCCTTGTTGGCAAATATTATTAATATTAATAATAGTTACCATTCATTTCCCACTTACTATGTGCCAAGAACTACTTAGCATTCTAATTATATTATCTCATTACAATTTCTACTATGAGGCAGATAATATCATGATTTTACAAACAAGAAACTAAAGTTTAAGAGGGTAAGTGACTTGACAAAATCACTCAGCTAGTCAGTGGTTAGTCCAGGATTTGAACCCATGAGACAGGTTTATGAGTTTAGCCTTATGATATACAGCCTCCCAACTGTTACCTATTGCTTCCCTCCAGTAGAGCCACTATTCCTTAGTTCCTAGAGTATATCTAAAGGCATTTTATTCATGGGCTATAAACACAGTTGAGAAAAAAGAGACTAGTGATTAGATATCTCTGACCAAGAAGACCTGGGACTTTTTTTTAAGAGAGAGAAGTGCATGCGCTTGTGTGCGCATGCGCATGTGTGTGTGTGTGGAGAGAGAGAGAGAGAGAGAGAGAGAGAGAAAGAGAGACAGAGAGACAGAGACAGACATTGGTTTGTTGTTCCACTTACTTATGCATTCTTGGTTGCTTCTTGTATGTGCCCTGAGGATTCAACCTGCAACCTTGCGTCTCAGGGCAATGCTCTAACCAACTAAGCTACCAAGCCTGGGTCAAAGACCTGGAACTTTTATAACACTTTTGGTGTATCGGCAATGCTCCAACCAATTGAGCCACACCAGCCAGGGCTTTTATAACATGTTAAAAACAATATCTTCCACAATGACAATCTGGTGTGCAACTCTCAGCTTTACTGTTTTCCCTCCCGAAAAAAGGTAAGTCTAAGATCCAAATGATCTTGTAGTAAGTCCTAAGAACAGCTGAGCAAGGGATATTGAATCCAAATGGTCTGCCCATAAGATGCTACCTGATGTAGGTAACACAACGTAAATTCTTTCTCCCAGGAACTTAAACCCTCCTAGGTGGCATGGCACATGGTGATGCATGTCCTGTATGCAAACATGGATCATGCTTTAGTGCAACTGAACCACTGCGGAAGAAAGTCAGATGCTACGCTACTTGACCTGGTCCTCCTAAGGGCCTGGGTCTGGACATTCACCTCTCCAAGACTGAAGCACCCATATTGCACAGGTCTGCACACGGGTCCTGGCCTCTGCATTCAGCCCATCAGGAATGTGTGAGTGCTGGTGTCAAACTCCCCAAAAGTCAGCAAGCAGCAAGGTGGATGATTAAAACCAAGGGTACTTTTTTTCTTTTTGTGGCAATCTCAACTACGAATGGAGATATGAAACTCCCCCAATTTACACTCTGCTGCCAGCTACTTATCCTTTAGTTAAATGAGGACTTGGCTCTGGCCTCAGAGGGCAAGGGCACTGCTTGTTATTTGAGGGATCAGCACTTACATGCCTGAACAGATTCTGACCCTGCAGAACTTGAGGAGCTCTGATGAGGAAGAGAAAGGATGATGGTGGAGGTGATGATGATGATGGTGATGATGATGACGATGAACGAAGAAAACGGTGATGATGAATGTCACCTATAAATATAAGCACAAAGCAGCAACAGATATCCTTCTAATCTATACACTGCCAGTCATAATCATCAAGCAGCTTCCTGTTCCCAAACCAAACCCACTAAGGTGCTCCCCCTCTGAACTAAACAAACACATCCAGTTTCAAAATAGAGCGCTGCATCCCTCCCTCCCCCACCCGCCCTTCTACCCATCCACCTTCTCCTGCCAAACTGGGAATGAGACTGCATTGGCGAGTCAAGGTGGCTGGGACGTGAGAGTGAACCACAGTTTTGTAGTGAAGAGCATCAGGGTGACCCTGGGGTCCCCACCAACGCACTTCAAAGCCGCTCTGTTGGGGAGCTGAAGGAACAGACATAGAAGGGGAGAGACTTAGCAGCGGGTCAAAACAGATTTGGTGCCTATTTGCGAGAGCCCTGAAGCCCCGGGAGGCGGAGCAGGCAGCCTTCGGTCGGGGAAAAACAAAAGGAGGGGCAGACCGCCAGCAAGGCACACAAGCCTCTCTTACCTGACCAGGTGCAGCAGCCCTAGGCGCGGCAGCGAGGATGCTGCGCTGGAGTCCAGAGCCAGAAGCTAAAGCGGCCGCTGCACCGGCCTCCGTGGAGGCCCCGCCCTATCCCCGCCCCCAGCCCCGAGGCCCCGCCTCCCTAGCACGCGCCGGCCCGACGAGCTGTTTGGGGGAGGTGAGCTGTGGACTGATCGGCAGGGCTGCGGACCAATGACAACGTGCAGCGGCGCCCGGGGTGGGCGGACAGCAATTGGGGCGGGTGGCGACGGCGCCCATTCAGCAGCTGAGGGTGCCGTGAGGTTAGGGGGCAAAGCGAGTTCAGGCTGCTGGGCTGGAGGCGGTGGGTGGTAGGTCAGGTCAAAGGTGACAGCCCTGGCCATAGCCAATCCCCTGCGTCCGGGCACACTCAGAGCGCTCTCCCCCCTGACCAGCTCCAAGCGAAGGGGGAAGGGGGCAGGTCCATGACTCCCGTGATTCTCCAGGTTCCCACGCCTCCTCCGGGATCCAGCTTGGCTGTGCAGCTCCAGGGGTCAGGTCAGCGCCCCTGCCCCTGTACCCACAAGCTAGCATTATAAGTGCTCAAACAAGCCAAAGAGGAAAACTCAAGAAATAGAATCCACACGTAATCCCAAACTCATGTCAGTCTCTCTCACACCCCCAATTCCACCTCCAAATAACTCTTTAACTGCTGGCAGGCAAATGACCTTGACTATTTGGACGTAAGAGCTAAATTGGTTTGGACGAAACGATGAGCCAGGGTTTTGGCTATCTGGGAAAGAAAGACCGAGTCCCTGTGTCGTGAGGCCTGGGCATCACAGTGGAGGCTACCTGCTTGCTGGAAAATCGCGGAGTTTCAGATCTTGTTGCCACTGTTTCTGTGCTGGTGAATCAGTATACACCTTGATCCAAGGTAAACCATTTTCCCCCAAATGTCAAATCATTCCTGAAATGCACGAACTACCTTCAAATGTTTCATAAGAGGATTTGAGGCTTTAATGACATAGTGATTTGGTCTGTGATTTGAATGGCATTCCTTTCTATTTCAAGTAGGTAGGCAAGAAACAACATTGCCTTTAATCTGCTTTCTGATAAATGCAAAGTTTATCATTCATCTGGTACTAAAGAAGAGACTATCCTGAACAGATTCTGTTTTCAAATAAGTGTGAGACACTTTGGAAAGTTATTTTAAAGTGATTTTTCTCCTTCAAAAAAAATTTTTTTCGCCCTGTCCAGTGTGGCTCAGTTGGTTGGAGCCTCAGCCAATACACCAAAAGGTGAAGGGTTCAATTCCTGGGGGGACGCTTGCCTGAGGCAACCCATTGATGTTTCTCTCTCCCTCTCCCCCTCCTTCTTTTTAAAATCAATTAAAAACACACACACAAAAGAACTTAAAAAAACTTTTCTAGAAATAATAGCTTATGGGAATTCTGATTTATTCATGCCCACAATATTCGCCAAATAGGCTTTTTATCTATAGTTATCTCCTTCAATCCATACATCTACCATGTGTAACTTTTACCTGATAGGAAAGAAAACTGAGGGCTCAGAGAGCTCAGTCAAGTAATTGTTCCAGGGTCACATAATTAGGAGTTGAGTCAATTCTAGGTTAACAGTTCTGTTTAAAACTCATCATTATGAATTAGAAGAAGCACTAACACAACTCTTATTTATTTGAACTTTTGTTTTGTTTGGGGTTTTATTTTTATTGCTGTTATTATTATTTGATAAACTATGCTAGAGGGACCCAATTCCCACACTACTGACTTCTTGAAACTGCAGCTTCAGAAGCACTTCTAGGAGGGAAGCCGCACCCCTGACATGTGTTAGGAACAATTGCAAGTCATTTTGTTCATAGGTGGGAGGTGTGATTTGATATTGATGGGAAGGAGGTAAATTTTTTCTGGGTTTGAGTCTAACTGGATTTTAATTGAAGTAGGAATCTTTGAAAGTAAACCAACAAAGTATCATGGCCATAAGAGTTTAGTCCTATAAATAAAAAAGAGAATATAACCCAAAATCTTATTCTAGCATTGTTTCAAAAGCTTTCTGAAGAGATTCATAAATCCTATTCTGACCTTTAATCAAACTTGGAAATAATGTACTTGTTCTAAAATTGGGAGGGAGGAGTGTGTAGGAGGTGGTTCAAAAAGAAAGAAGAAAAATATTCCCCAAAGAGGTTATTTTAAAGACAAAATATAAATAAGTTAAATGTTATAGCTCAATACAAAGGTATACACTAATTAAGAGTGATATGGATACTTAGGGTTGTATATGCTCCTCATTAATAAACAGTTACTAACTGCCTAATACTATATGCTGTACTAGATGCTGTACTAGACTCTGAGGATAATTAATTTCAAAAAATTAAACCATCCTTTTCCTGCAAAAAATAGAGAAAGAGAAACATAAGCTAGGCTCTCAATTCAAGTGGATTCTAACATATCCCCAACGCTTCCAAGTCCTCCAGTTGTACACTTCTACAGTCAATGAAAGCCACAGATGTCATAATTTAACCACTAAGTGCTTCCTTTCAGAGAATGAGATAAGGCTTTCCACCATTAAGTTCCAGCTCACAAGCCACTTCCTCCTGAAACCATCCCTCATTCCCTGTCAGAATTGATTTCCAACTGTGTGCTTCTGTAGAGTGTTGTTTGTGCTTCTCTTATCCCCTTGCCCTCCATAAAGGGCTGCAGATGTACTTGTTTCTGCCTCTGGATTAAAAACAACTCAAGGGAGAGGATTGGCTGCCCTTTACCTTTTTCACCTCCCAAATGCCTTGCATATATTAAGTGATCTGCTTTGTTTAATTGAATCTCTGTCCTTCCTGGGGTGGGCAACATCAATGTGTGAGCTAGAAAATCAAAAGAGGTTCAAAAAAGAAGCAGAGGAACCAGACACACAGAAAACACAAACATTTCGGTGGTTCCATTTGGAAGAACTCCAGTCCAGATGGGGATAAAGAGATGGGATGTGGCAGGTGACATCATCTGTTGCCTCAGGGCCCCACATTCCCATTATGTGGCCAGTCAGGAGCAAGGATTTTCTTTTACCCAAGAGCTGATTTCAGGGAGCAGGCATCTGTGGAACCCATGTGTGGATGTCAAGGAGGGACCAGCTGCAATGCAAATGGGGACTAGACACCGCAAGTGCATTCTGGGAGGTGTGAAGAGAACACAGACAGGAAGAGCACCCCAGTGATCACTCCCTGGGGAATAGCCTTTGCCCTCCTACAGAGAAGGACTGTGCTCTGACAGGATATAACAGCATAAAAGTAATTCTAGAAAGGGCCCACCATTTCATTATACTCACTAGTTATATGGCCTAAATCACCTCAACCAATCTGGACCTCACCGTCCTCATCTGTCACAGATGGGGGATGACAAAGTTATCCCAGAACACCTACCACAGGACCCCCAATGTTGATGTTCTCTGTCCTGACTGAGGTAAATTTATACATGCAGCTTTCTCCAAGATAGATTTTGTTAGATTTATTTCAACCGCAAGACAATGGGAAGAGAAAGGCTATCCATGGGAGACATTAACATGAAACCAATGATCACATCCCTGTGAAATGTAGGACACTGGGAGCAAACCTAATCTCCAAGATGTTTCCACCTCATTTGCCCTCAGCTGTGTAATCAGCTTTTCCTTCCAACACCGGATAAGTGCAACTTGCCTGCTGCCACATTCATCCTAATATAGATGCTATTCTGTTGATCAATAGCTACTCATCACCCACACATTTCCTGAAAATACTCAATGGCATCAGAATGTCGATCTCTGCAGCACATCTAGGGCTCTAACTCAGATAAACAAGGCTTTGTGCTGTGACAATGTCACTTAACATGGCTTCACAGTCTGAGAAAAGATAAACCAGTCCGTGGAAAAGTCAGGACTTACATAACAGTTGAAAATACTCAAACCACCAGAATGGTACTACTTCAGATTGAGTGGGCTCAGTCTCTTCTGATGCACCATCCATATTATTTATTTCCCAACTAATTCTGAAGAGGATTTGAAATGATGAATTCTCCTTGTAACGTTTCAATATGTAGGTGTACATTGTGGAGGCTGGTAAAATGTTTGCAGACTGACAAGATTTTTTTTTTAGCTCGCCCACAGAAGTATTAAAAATATCTTAAATGCCACCTGAAGCACCATATGGAGAAATCACTCTCACTTAGCTACAACCATAATTGCATTTTTGAGGTCAGTTTGTAGGAATATAGCAAGAACTTGGATCTTAAGCTGAAACCATTAATTCACTCACATCAATTCCCTGAAAAAGTTGAGGTTTGAGTCAACAGGAGAAGTCATAATGACTATAGTTCTCTTGAATATGGGGGAGTAGAGTGGGATGATGTGTGAGGGTTTCATGCCCAGAAATATATCCTCAGACACTACAGCAGGGCTTACAGTCAGTGAAATCATGCTGGTTCTCATTAGCTGGCACACAGGCTTGGTATGCAGCTTTGTCAAAGAGCCATCAAAGCCACCAGGATGCACCCCTGAGGGCAGGCAAGTCACCTGCTTTGTGGCAAATCACACTAAGGTGATGGCAGGAAAGAATTACCCCACCTGGGGAAGAACTTCAAGCAGTGCAGCATAGTCATGTTCCAGGGTGTAAACTAGCCCAGAACAGTAGCAGCCAGAGGGATCAGTGCCAAAGACAGAAGGATCTGCAGAGGACAGCTGCAGCCTCACAGGGAAGAAAAGGCTTTTCTTTGGATTTTCTTTTTATTATGAAAGTATCACATGATCATTGTAATTTGAAAAGTACAAGAAAGCAAAAAGGAAATAAAAACTGATTGTAATCTCACCATTCATTTAACTAATCAGTATTTCTTGAGCACCTTCTAAATACCAGGACCTTGTCTAGGCACTGGAGATGGCAAGCTGAACACAAACCTGCTCTTCTTGAGTTTACAGTGCACGAAGGGAGGCAGATGAATAATATAATCACACAAAGGAGAATGTCAGTACTTGCTAGGCTAAGTACCACAAGGAAAGGAATGCAGTCCTGTAGGGCATAGGGTTAAGCCTCAGACTGACCTGTTGGCAAAGCCACAAACAAGTCCCAACTTAGAGGGCACAGTCCTCTTAGCATAATTAGGCTTGACCTTATGACGCTCCCTAGATCTTATCTGGGAAGCTAATGGGCTGAGGGAGATGCAGCAAGTGCTGCCAAAACAAGTGAAACTCACAAGAACATTGTACTATGGTGACCACTACCTTGTTTACCTCTGGCTATAAAATAAAGGCTCAGCTTCCCTTTGGATCTCTCTCTGTGGCCTCAGCCAGGTACAGGAAGATCCACCTAGACCCAGCTTATTCTCTGTCTGTCATTTCTTCATCCATTCACTGCCCTCACTCAGGCTTGTAAACCCTTGGCTGAGCTGGCTTGGCCCACAGTCCCTAAAAGCCAAAGATAAGGGAACCTGTTCACCTTAAGAGGTAAGGGGAGGTGGAGTAGTGGTCTGAGAAGATGACTTCAACTGATATCTGAGAGATGATCAGGAATTGATTAGTCAAAAGAGAGAGAAAGAACCATCCAGGCAGAATAACTAATCTATGTTCCCTGGCAGGAGGGAGCATAAGGTGTATTGGAGAACTGAGAGAAGCCACTGTGAATAGACTCAGAGCTCAAAGGAGAGGCTGAAACATGAGACTGCAGAGGTAGGCAGGGCCAGATTGCACAGGGCATTGTTGACCATATGGAGCCTTAAAATATTTTACTTATGTATATATATATTGATGTGTATGTGTATATACATATACAACATGTATGTATAATGTGGGTATAAATGTCTATTTTAACCATTACTATCAAACTGCCAAATTTCTTCTGACAGTATATAAAAATCAATACTCTTCACTATGAGTATCAATTTCACTTCATCCTCTACAGCATTCATTATCTATTTTTAACTTCAACATTTGATAAGCAAAAAGTATACTGTTTAAATTTTCATTTAACAGTTCACAAATATGAATTGCCTGTTGTTTCTTCACTTGACTCACAGAGTGCTGAACTTTCCTTCCAGTGAATTAAGTTCAGTATTGTTAATGTCAGACTAAGGCAGCTGGAATAGCCCCTCTGTTGGAGATCGCTTGCAAAGTTTCAGCCCGGGTACCTAATGTTCCCTTATCACTCATCCTTGAACTAAGGCATTATAAAATGTGAGAGCAATCCATCAGATTAGTGTTAGCCATTAGTCTTAGTTCAAATTAATACATGAGATTAATTTCCTCCTGGCCAATCACACAGTATAGTCCTATGTTGAGAAGAGAGAAAAGAGTCAGGTCTGAGCTTGATGGGCAATGGGCCAATCTGAAGGAGATAAAGGAATAGTGGGACCCAAACCAAGGATGCCCCAAGGAGATTCATGCTAAGGAGAAAGAGATGACCACTGAGAGAGTAGGGCAGCAGAGAGCAGCAATTTGAACACATGTTTGATGCTTCACCATTCTGCCTATAGAGAGCTGTGCTCATTTGCATGTATCACGTGGAAAGACTCACTAGCCTCCCTTTTACCCTAAAGTCCCTTCTGCCCAAACAAATTTTGATCTCATAAGATCAATACTGTGATTGAGGGTGTGTAAGGGCTATAGGGACTTATGCAAAAGTCATGTGACTTATCTCCAGGACTGAAGTCACACAATAAGACTGGCAAAAGTCACATCTATGGGCAGATCTGGGGAGGTATAGGAATGGGGCAGGGAGGTTTACCTATTTTCACCCACTGGGACACCAGAATTTTGACAGCATGGTCAAGAGGGACTTATCCAGAAAACATGCTACAACACTGGAGTAGTTAATTTGAGAACTTTATGAAACACTAGAGCCTGTGCACGAATTTGTGCAGGGAGGAGGTGTCCCTCAGCCAGCTGCACCCT
>NW_005871086.1:3407927-3465190 GCF_000147115.1 Myotis lucifugus | reverse complement strand
ACCTGCCTGTGTGCCTGCCTGATTGCCCCTAACCACTCTGTTTGCCAGCCTGATCACCCCCAACTGCTGGCCTGATCACCCCCAACTGCCTCCCCTGCCAGCCTATTTGCCCCTAACTACCCCCTGCCACCGGCTGATTGCTCCCAACTGCCCCCCCCTCACCAGTCTGATTGGGGTTGGGGGGCCTATTGGGGGTGGGGCTGGCCATGGGGAGGGGCTGTGGTTGGTGGGCTGGGCAACCACCCCCCCAAATGGGTTGGGGGTGGCGATCAGGGCCAGTGGCCTGGGGAAGAGCCATGGGTGGTTGGCCAGCCAGCCCTGCCCCTGATTGTGTTGGGGGGGGGGGCAATCTGGGGTGGGGCTGGGCAAGGGGAGAGGCTGCAGGAGATTGGCTGGCCAGCCCTGCCCCCTATTGGAGTGGGGGGATCAAGGGTGGGGCCAACCTGGGGAGGGGCTGCAGGACATTGGCCACCCAGCCCTGCCCCCTCTTGGGGTGGGGGGGGTGCAATCAGGGGCAGATAGCCACGGGGAGGGGCTGTGGGCCTATTGTGGTGGGGCAGGTTGGTCAAGGATGTGGCTGGCAGTGGGGGGGAGTGGGAAGAGAGGGGGTATTTGGCCAGCCGGCCTGCTCTTCTTTTTTTTTTGGCAACTCCACAATTTTAATTTGTGGTGCCTATGCTATGTCTGAAAAAGACCTTCTTCCCCTGCCCAGGAGAGCGATGGGGAGGGGGCAGCAAAAAATAGAAGACATCCCTCCCTATTGCACACAGACCCTATATACAGGCTCACCTGGCCCAGGCCGGCGAGATGCTTGGCACATTTTAGGATCCCTGCTCAGGGCCTGGAGGGGTGACTGGTGGCAGCACACGTGAGAGGGGACCTCTGGGTGACCACTCTGGTCCTGGCTACTGGTCTTGGCACTTCCTGGTCCCCAGTTCCTTTCTGTTCCTGCCTGCAGCCTTGGTCCCCCTACCTGGCCTCAGATGGCCCCCTTGGCTCCTGGGGGCTCTGTCCTCCCCTCCTAACCTGGAGATCTCAAGGAAGGTTATGGCTTCTCAGAGACTCCTCGACAGCCCTATCACTCATGTTCACACAGGGAAGGGGTGCATGTGGCAAAAGCAGCTGTATAAATGCGGGTGCAGGAGCAAGTCCTCCGGGGTCATTTGGACAGTTTGCTGATGACACAGATCAGGGCCACATTCTCATCCTTGAGGCGCTGGTTGTCAGCTCGGAGATTGGACAGGCCCTTCAGCTCCTCTTCCAGCTCAGTGGCCTTGCACTCCAGGGCCCTGCACTCAAATCTCGCCAGCTGCAGGATGGCCGACCTCTCTGCAAAGTGCTCTTGCCTCTGCATGGCGTGCTCCAGCTCCACCTTGAGCTGCTCCAGCCGCAGTGTGGTATGGGTCAGGGCTTCACGAAATCTCTCATTCTCAATGTGCAGCTTTGCGTAGAGTTTCCTGAAGCTCCCTCAGGCTCTTCCAATTTTGGCTGGGGTTTGGGGTTTAGGTCCTGCTGCCTCTGGAGGGGAAGGGCTGGATTCTGGGCTGATGTCCACTGGCTTCACCTTCTCCCCCTTCACAGGCCCTCTTCTCTCATTGCCAACTCTGCAGTGCTCCCTGGAGGCCTGTGGTCCCTGTCCCTGCCCCTCAGGCACCTCTACTCTCTGGGCAGGGCCATCAGAATTCTTAACCCCAGGGACTCGGGGCTGCCAGGAAGGGTCCAGGCTCTGAGCACCCTGCTCTCCATGTGGATGGGAGAGTCTGATCAGGGGAAGGCCTGCAGGGGGGAGGGGCTGCGAGGTTGGCTGCTGGCCCCCTGATCAGGCGGTGTGCTGGCTACAGTGGGCGTCATAGCGACTGGCCCAATCAGGGCCATGTTCTGCCTGCTCACCACTCCCCAGTCCCAACACGGCCTCCACTGCCTGGCTGTCAGGCCTTTGGGATCACCAGCTCAGGGCGCCTGCTTTCCCACAGGCCTGAGGGGCTCAGGCCTGTGGAAAGCAGGCGCTGGTGATTTCACCTGCATGCGTGTGTGCCAACCATCGGCTGATGGAAAGCACTGCCCGCTTGGGGCCGCTCAAACCTGGGCGGGCAGGTCGGGGGCACTGCCGCCACTGCTATTGCCACTGCTTCTGCTGCTGCTGCTGCTGCTGGGGCTTGAGGCACTGACTGAGGCTGCCGGGCATGCCCGCGACCTGCCCGCCCGAGTTGGGTAGCACATGGGATGCGCCAGTGGGCAGATCGCTGCTGCTGCCCGGCCGGTAGCACGGGATACCCGGGCGGGTACCCAATAGCTGCAGCCCCACCACCAACCCCAGGACCCCGCGGGAGGCCCGGATGAGGGTGGAGCGGGTGCCGAACACCGCGGTCCCACCTGCCAGCCCCGGGTTCCCTGCGGGAGGCCCGGATGAGGGCAGGGCGGGTGCTGAACACCTCGGTCCCACCCGCCAGCCCTGGGTCCCCCGTGGGAGGCCCGGAAGAGGGCAGGGCGGGTGCCCGATTGCCAGGGTCCCACCCACCAGCCCTGGGTCCCTTGTGGGAGGCCCGGATGAGGGCGAGCGGGTGCCCGATTGCCAGGGTCCCACCCGCCAGCCCCGGGTTCCCCATGGGAGGCCCGGATGAGGGCAGAGACCTCTGCCACCAGCCCTGGATGGAGGCGAGCTGGCGGTTGGCATTGTCGGCCCTGCCTGCAGTATGCAAATTAGCCGCCATCATGGCTGGTGGTTAATTTGCATATCTCGCTAATTAGCCAATGGGAAGGGTAGCGGTCGTACGCTAATTACCATGTTTCTCTTTTATTAGTGTAGATAAGTCATGAAAGATTGAAAGCACACTACCCATTGAGTTCTACATACATTTTACTGTATAATCTATATGCTACAAACTACAAATACAATAAAGTGTGTTTCCTATATAAATTTCCAGTTCTGGCTAACTAAAGGGGCTCTGAGGTTGTATATGTTCTCTCTTCTGGTCTATGTTAAATTCCTGTGTGTGTGTGTGTGTGTGTGTGTGTGTGATGTTCTGTAAATGACCTTCTGTGGGTTTCAGTTCCATATTGTAATCCAAGTCCAACTTCATAGGCATATAACCTGTGTAGTCACACAGGGACCATGCAAAGAATGGCCCCACACTTTGTTTATTGCTTTGTTTTCTCTGTCTTGAAATTCTTAATACTTTATGAACAATGAAACTTGCATCAGGCCCCACAAGTTTTGTAGCTGATCCTAGTCATATTCTGTTCCCAAGGCTCTTATTTTCAATATTGAAATATTTTAGAGGATTCACAGTATAATTGTGTGATAAGGAGAATATGTTTGGAACAAGACAGACTAAGGGTCACATCTTAGTTCTGCCACTTCCCAACAGTGTGATTTTTGATATACTACTAGAAGATCTCTCTAAACCTCAGTTTCCTACTTACCTCATAATTTGATTTTTCTGTTATTAAAAATATTAAAATGTGGCAAAGCTCTTAGTACTCTGCTTGGCACAATGCATGAAGAAAGATACCATCGGTGTGTAATTATACACATTTTACTAATTGTTATTGTGTATATTTTGCTAATTAATGAAGATTTTGCTTCTTTTCAATGTAATCAGCAGGATATTTGCCACTAATTACCATAGTAACAGCTTGTCTGATTGTGTGGGCCTTCAGCTCCCCATCCCTCTCTGTCTCCTTAGCCTGGACCCTTTGGCATGAGGTCAGTAGTAGCTGAGTTCTTCTACATTGTCTTCCTCCCATACAGCACCTTGCATTCTCTTTGTGGCCATGAAGGGGTTGCTTTTATTCTGCAAATCTAGGCAGAAAGAATAAGTCCCAGATTTAGATCTGGGCTAAAAATGGACTCTGAACTTTCAAATCATTCCCCATGTCACCCATTTCAACCCCAACACATGACAATTCCTGTGAAACACCATCAAGCATTGGTTCTACCCACAGCAATACAGGGGCATTACTGGTTAACCTCTTCATACCTCAGAATGTATAAAAATAACAAGCTTAATTTTAAACACACACATATACATGATAACTCACGTATAGGTAAATGTATAAAAATAGATGAAACTAGAGATTTTTAAAAATGGGCAACCAGAAGTGTTTCAAAGGAAGTGTACTAATGTTCCCAGTTCACACTGAAATGCATAAAAATTAAAATGGACTGATGGATGGGTAAAGGGATGGATAAAGGATAGATACTATGTGATAAAGCAAATAACCAAATGTTTCCTGTAGAAACTAGGTGGTGAGTATTTGAATATTCACTGTATAATTCTTTGTACATTTAAATTTTTATAAAATATTAAGGGAAGTCTAGTCATGTTTTCTTTGCTTGCATAGTCTGCTAAAAATCAGGAAATGTAATAAAATCCAAAATTTTGCATTTCTGAAAAAATCTAAAATCTGGCAGTACTGAACCTACATGCCAACAAGTGGTTGAGACTGAGTAGCTGCTGCCTTTTCAAGGGGCATAAGACCACCTGGTCTCTACATCCCTAGCATTCCCTGTTCTGTTAGGTTCTCCCTGAGTCACTCATTTAGGTTTCCTTCCTGACCTTCATAGACATTTGAGTTGCAGCCCCTGTTGTAAATATAAACATCAGGGCATTGATTATGGAATGATTATTCACTTCATAAACCTCTTCTTCCCACAATTCCTTTTCCAGAGAGTTTTAAAATGTGACCTTTAAGGTTCTTCTTCAGAAGTATCTATAAATTTCCTGAAATTATGAGCCTGAAAAATATTGTGCCTGAACCCTTATGTTCATTTTTCTGGAAAGATGGTCCGTAGCTTTTTGTTGCTGTTAATCCTCACCTGAATATATTTTTTTCCATTTTTAGAGAGAGTGGACGGGAGGGAGAGAGACACAGAAAGAGAAACATTGATATGAGAGAGGTACATAGATTGGTTGCCTCCCGCACACACCTGGACCAGGGCTGGGGATCAAGGCTGCAACACAGGTACATGCCCTTGACTGGAATTGAACCTGAAACCCTTCAGTCTGTGGGCCGACACTCTTACCACTGAGCCAAAACTGCTAGGACCATTTATCAGGCTCTCAAAGAGATTCGTGACTCAAAAGTAATTAGTATCTAATATAAATTAAGGAGCTGTGCTAGTATATTTTAAACAATTCAAATGAAAAGATGCCATCTATACATAACCAGTCGGGTACACTGTTACATTAACCTGATAGTAAGGTACCTCTCTGTGTACCCCTTCCTGAACCAGAATGGATCAGAGATCTGTGTGTAACAGTGTGAGTGAATGAGTGAGTGAATGTGTGTTTAGAAGGGAAGGTGACATTCACTGTAGATGAAGGACTGGTCCCCAAACATTCTGCAATCCAAGTATTAGGTGTCTGTGTTCATGTGCATACATAAGGCCTGTGATCTCCAGGAAGCATCTTACGTGTATACAATGCCAATAGAACAAAGCATTTTGGTGAGTCATATCTTGGATATTAACAATTTCAAAACTGTTTCCCTCTCTACTTCAAGTCCTATCTCTAAGAATGGCCAATAATATCTGTATTCCCCCCCAAAAATTGACTCCAGGATTTCCTGGATTTGTATAGGTAGTGAGAATTTATTATTCGAAGCCATACCTTGCTCATTTATGTCTTCCCCTCTTCAAGAATGTAAGAAGAGCTGGGCAGTGGGACTCAGTTGATTGAATGTTGTCCCATGTACCAAGAGGGTGTCGATTTGATTCTGGTCAGGACACATGCCCAGGTTGTGGGCTCCCAATTGAAGTTTCTATCTCTCCCACTCCTTTCCTCTCTTTCTCTCAAAATAATCAATGAAAACATATATATATTTTTAAAAAAAGAATATAAGCCCAGCTAGTGTGGCTCAGTGGTTGAGTGTCAACCTATGAATCAGGAGGTCATGGATTGATTCCCAATCAGGGCACATGCCAGGTTGTGGGCTCCATCCCCAGTGTGGGGCATGCAGGAGGCGCTAGATCAATGATTCTCTCTCGTAATTGATGTTTCTATCTCTCCCTCTTCCTTCCTCTTTGAAATAAAAAAATTTTTTTAAATAGAGTATCTTCACAATACAGAAAAAAAGATATTAAAAAAAAGAATACAGTAGGTGCTACAGGAGATCCGTTCCTATGGCACTATGTAACACGATTTTCGCTGTAAGTCAGAACCCACCTACATAAGCACCTATGTCACTCACATGGAGCACGTACACAGCAGTAATGAAGTTAAACAGTAAAAAAAAAATTAAAAGAAAAATAACAATTCCTGACCTTTACTTGTGGTAAATAAATAATAAAAAATATAAAGTACATATTATGTACATATGTTGAAATGATGGAACTTTTTTTAATAAATAAATGGGAGATGGCGACATAACCAGGTAAAGATGTAAGTCAAGTCCAACATAACCCGAGGACTGTCAGTATAAGAATAGGTAGCTATTACACACAGTTAACCTTTTTTTTTATATGCAATTATTCTTTCATCAGCTTGCCTAATCTTTCCATAATTCAGAGTGGACACAAACACAAGGTAGAAATGGATTTTATTTGATAATGTGTATTGTGAGCTTACCATGTTTCATGCAATGTGCTAGTCTTTGGGAGTAAGATAAAATATGACTCAATCCCTACATTCAAAGAACATTTGTTATGAACGTTATTGCATTGTTGCTCCTATATGTTACAAAACACAAACATCTTTAAGATTCTATAGTGCTAGAAATACAGCATTTTGCTTGAAGTTTTGGTGTGGATTACCAAAATTTTAATTTTACTAATCCTGAGGTTTTGCCTTTCAGACCTTTCCCTAATCCCTATTCTCCAGGGTTGGTCACTCTTATTTAATCACATGAAAACCCCCCTCCCCAGCCTATGGTGTGCTCAGGCAGCTGTGACCATTAGAGTTTATCAGAGTCTGGCCTTGGCGGTTGTGGGTGTATGGGGGAGGCAAGGCACAGAATGAGGCACATATCTAGGGGCAAAACAAGCATCGGAGCCAGTAGAGGTCTAGTGGCAGCATCAGTTAAAGGTCACAGGCAGAGAGGTAGAATGTAGTTAAGAATCAACAGCAGGAGCTAAAATAGAGGTACCTGGATAGAGGGAATAAGTGGAAATATACAAAGATTCTATATATAAGGCACTTCAGAAGCTTCTCATAGGCAAAAGGGAACTGTCATGATTTGTGGCACATTTACGCATAGATCCCTTGGGTCAACAATTCTCTAGGCCTTTAGGTGTTCCTCAATTAGTCATTAATATTTACCCTTGCTCCATATCTGCTTCCCTTTCATATTAAGCTCAGCCATTCTATCACTAACCATCTTCTGAATCATTCTGTCTCATCACTTCTAGTCTCACTGTTTCTAGGCACATCCATAAAAGTCAGAGTCTGGAATCAGACAGTGTTTCCAAAGTTCTTCCAGTGACAGAACCAAAACAAGAACTTGTACCTTAAGATTAAGCATAACTTTTAAGAAATGACTCTTCTTTACTTAAATGAGCTGGGAGAGTCTTTGTAAACCCAACATACTGACATAACACAGTAATATCGCACCACTATATCACCCCATCTAAAGTTTATGGTTATGACCAGACACCCAAACCCTTTGAAATAGATACAACTATTTCTATAAATTCTGCAGTCATGTCCTCCTATTCTATTCATCTACCAACTTGGGAGCCGAGGCCAGTGAATACTGACAATCAGATCCATATATAACTACAAGCGACTCAGATTAACACCTGAACCTGCTCTCCCCAACATCCTGTACCCACCCCTCCCTAAATCATTTACCTACTCAGGAAACTCAGTAAAGGTTTCATTTCTCAGATTTCCTGAGTAAAGCAGAACCAAGAAGATGAACCTAGACAGGATTTCTCAGCCTCACACTATTGACAGTTGAGGACAGTTGGAGGAGGAGGAACCTGCCAAGTGCATTGTAGGACATGAAGGAGTCCCTGGCCTGTACCCACAAGATGACAGGAGTACCACCTACCACCCAGTTGTGAAAATCAAAAATATCTCCAGACATTTTCAAATGTCCTGTGGGGGCAAAGTCATGAGTGCTTCAACATTAATTACATCATTTAATTTTATATCTGTGGAGAGCAGGCACGGCTATGGCATGCTCAGCCCCACATTGGGCGCCATATGTGCTGAGCCAGCTCAGCCAGGTTCTGTGACCCTGAGAGGGGGCGGTGAAGGATTAAGAAAAGACAGACAAAAGAAAAAAAGCTGTTCTGGGTGGGGCACTGTCCTCTCTGATGGAGAGCTAGTGACAGTGCCACAGCCTGCACAGTCTTCATTTTATAGCCAGATTCCACGAGGCAAAGTAAGGGCATGGTTACAGGATTATTGTGGGTTTTGAATCTACTCTATTACATGCACCTGATCAAGCTTTGTTTACTTTCTGCACCTCCTGCAGCCTACATCACTCAGCCACGTGGGACCACAGGTTCAGACCATAAGGTCAAGCTTACAACTATAGCCTTTGGCTATAATTGTACTGGGAGGGCTTTGCCCCCCAAGCTAGGACTTGCATGTGGCTTTGCCATGAGAGGACTATGCCCTCTCATTAGTCCGAGGCTTGTACCTGTCCAAACACTGTGGCCACTCTTCACATCTCTCCCCCCCTTTTTCCCCTGTTTTTAAACACTTCCATTTACACCATCAAAAGCTCTAGGCAAATTATGCAGCATAACCAAAACATCAAGAACAAACTTCTGGCTATTAATAAAATAACAAAACAATGCCAATGAAACACAGCAATAAGAGAAACCAAACTACAGATATGTTAACATTTTCCGAATGATTTCTACAAAATAAAAGTTTCTTTTGCTGCTGGAGTATATCTTACTGAGAGTCCTCAGATTTGGCTGCACAAGACTTTACAGAAAACTGGCAGCTTACCAACACTAGCATAGCCAGAAACATGGTTGAGGGAGTAGCTTCCACTTCTTGCTTTTCTACCTTCTGCTGCTAACTTCTTCAGCTGACCTCATGTTGGTCCCTTGGTCCCTTGCGTAGTCTTCATTGTCTTCTCCTTTGTCGATGCGAGGATGGTGCCCCTGGATTCTGAGGATCAGGCTGCTTGGACTGTTGGCTTTGGAACTGAGCCGGCACCAATCCCAGTCAGATTAGCCCCGTCTGCACTGGTGTAAGTCTGGTCCCTTCCTCAGCTTATTCAGCCGCGGCTGCATGGAGTAAGTGAGCAGCCCTCAGTCCTGCAGAGCTGGAGACCTCCAACTCTGAGTCTGAACCTAAAGTTCCAGGGAGCTATCACGTCATACAAGCAGAAATAACCAAAGCCCAGAAACAATGCAATTGCCGCAAGAGCTTACAATCTAGGCCCACTTTCTGTGTCAGAAATAAAAGTTACTTCCTCAAACAACAACAACCACAGCCATTTTTTGCTTTACAGTAGCTTAACAAAACCTGAGAGATTTCTACCTTATTTTCTACCTCTTATTTTCTATCTCCTATTTTTTATCTTCTATCTTACAATTTCTATCTTATTTTCTATCTCTTATTTTCTACCTTATTTTCTATCTTTCATATTTTCTATCTTATTTACCTTACTAGAGGCCCCGTACACAAAATTCATGCATGGGGCGGGGGGAGTTGTCCCTCAGCCCAGCCTGCACCCTCTTCAATCTGGGACCCCTCGGGGGATGTCTGGGACCCCTGTGGGATTGGGACTAAACCGGCAGTCGGACATCCCTCTCACAATCCGGGACTGCTGGCTCCCAACTGCTTACCTGCCTGCCTGCCTGATTGCCCCTAACCACTTCTGCCTGCCAGCCTGATCACCCCCTAATCACTCCCCTGCCAGCCCGATTGATGCCTGACTGCCCTCCCCTGCCAGCCCGGTTGCCCCCAACTGCCCTCCCCTGCCGACCCAGTCACTCCTAACTGCCCTCCCCTACCGGCCATCTTGTGGCTGTGGGCGCTGCCATCTTTGAGGGTGGGCAGTCAATTAGCATATTCCCTCCTTATTGGCTGTGGGCACCGCCATCTTTGAGGGTGGGGTAGTTAATTAGCATATTCCCTCCTTTTCAGCTGTGGGTGCTGCCATCTTTGTGACAGTGTGAGGGTCAATTAGCATATTCCCTCTTTATTAGATAGGATTTTCTATATTTTCTTACCCTACTGCTTATTTTCTCTACCACTTATTTTCTCCTTAAGAAATTTAAAAATGCTCACTAAGCATTGTTTTTAAGGATCCCCTTCCTGGGATCCTGAGTTTCCCATGTTTTATACTCCATAATTAGCATCCTCGCTCCCTACCTTACTTTTACTTTTTCTGCATGTGCCTCAAGAGAGCCTCCTTTTACCCCACAATCACAATTCCCCCACACTCAGGCCCCATGTTGGGCACCATATATCAACTCTTTACAGCTCAGTAAATTTGAGATAAGGCAGAGAAGAACTGAGACTGGGCTCTATCCACCACATCACAGCTACCCCAAAACAATTGCTAAAATGCTAATGGGCCAAGGGTCTTTGGATTTTTTCTCTTCAATGCTAATCCAGCTTTTAGAGATCAGAATGCACATTAAAGTCCTTGCAGGTGGCTCTCTTCTCGATTGGGCTTACTGCTTTAGTGACTCAGCTTCACCTCAGGTAACCCAATTTACTCACAAACAGATATCACTCCTACTTTTGGATTTTTGGATGGATTTCACAAAAGACCTTCTTTAGGACAAACTATTCCGCTGAGTTTTTCTCATTTAACACAAAGCATCTAATGCCTGGATACTGGAGTCATGTGAGGAAGAAGACAATGCTAACTACTGAGTTGGAACTTACAATTCCCTGTGGAAAAGGGAAAACAAGAGCAAGAGCAAGGCACATCTAATGGGGATCTGATCTTTCCTTCCATCCACACTGTTTACAGGCACTGCCGCCACTAAGCCAGCAGATGGCTTAACTAAGTTTACTGTTATATTGAGAAGCGTGTGTTTATTCCTGAATTCTTGACAGGCCAGCTGTTTTACTAAATGGGATCATAAACAAAAATGCAATTATTTGTACTATGTCTCAGATGATTTTTTAAAACAAATTCACACCTGGAGTGAAGGTAGGACTAAGGTGACCAGATGCCTCTGCTAGATTTATCTTCCCCAGGATATTCATCTGGCTCCAGATGCTGGAACAGAGACTCATTGGCTCCTTGCCAGAGGACACATGACATGAATTCCCAAATCTTACACAATTCTAGAATATGAGAGAGGGAGAGGAGATGACCTGATAGGAGATAGTCTTCACCTTTAGCATTGCTTTTCTTTTCGAGTTTTATTTGATTTATTTACTTTACAAGATATCCATGCACTCTATTAAATTAAAAATTATCAAGCCCCAAACAATGTCCAAAAAGTTATAGAATTTTAACAATTTGAGTCAGGTCCCTGATAAAATAATATGTCCACTGAATCCTACAAAAATGGACATATTTTAAAATACCACCCAAAATGTCAGACAGTAAAAACGTATTGGAAGTAAATCTAAACAAATATATACCTAAGACCTTGATGATTAAAATAACACTTCATGAAGACTTGTAAACAAACAAGTGAAGGAATAATTCACTTAGTTTATAAAGCTCAGTAGTGTAGAAAGATGTCAGTTCCCGCCAGAAACATTTATGGATTTAATGCAATTTAAATTAAATGGCCTACAAGGCTGGTCTAGGTCCTTTGGAAAGGTTGCGGGCAGCACCACTAAAGTGGACATCCACCATGAGCAGCAGCTCTGCTCCTAGACCTGAAAACCTGCAGAAATGTCACGGGTGCCCTAAATAATGCGGCGGGGACATTAAAGCTGCAGGACTCCGGGTGGCTTCACAGTGAACACAGCAATGCCGCCTCCCAAAGTTGGGTAAATGGAGGTTCCTTCATGCTGCAGGAGCGTAACCTGCAGTCACCGCTTCCCACACCCGCGTGAGCGCACCAAGCAGGCCAGACACGTCCTGCACCGGCGGGATCTACAGTACTTTGCGGGGACACAATCCCGTATGGAGTCAGGCGCTGAGTCCTTCTAATCCACAAAGTCATCCCTTTCTCAGGACCCAGGTGGTGGAGGAGGAGGGTCCCTCCAAGGGGTCTTAGGGTGAGCGCAGCTCTGTGAAATCAGGGGTCCCAACAGGGTCTGGCGTAGGGCCCTGAAGCCAGACTGGGGGCTCAGCTGGAGCGGGGGCTGGTGCAGCCTGGACTATGTTCTGGGTGCCCTGCACACAATTCCACCAGGCCTGGCTGTGGCTGGACACACTGGGTGCCGCTGCTGCGACTGGGAAGTGACAGGGAGGAGGGGCGCTGCAGCAACCTGGGCCCTCTGAGAACACAGGGTCCACGGCGAGCACAGGATCCTCCAGGGAACACGGGGGGCCCTGGGAAACACAGGATCTTCTGAGAACTCAGGGTCCTCCGAGAACTCGGGGTCCTCAGGGTCCTCAGGGTTTTCCAAGAACTCAGGGTCCTCTGAGAACTCAGGGTCCTCAGGGTCTTTTCGGGGACACAGGGCCTGTAGGTGCAGGTGGAGGCCGAGGCCGAGGCCGAGACACGAGTTGAGGCCGAGGCCGAGGCTCAAACGAAGGCAGAGACCAAGGATGAGGCTCAAATGGAGGCGGAGGCACAGGTGGAGTCCGAGGCTTCCTAGTCCGAGGCACAAATGGAGGCGGAGGTGGAGGCCGAGGCACAAATGGAGGCGGAGGTGGAGGCCAAGGCTCAAACGAAGGCGGAGGTGGAGGCATAGGTGGAGTCCGAGTCCTCCTAGGCGGAGACACAAATGGAGGCGGAGGTGGAGACCAAGGCTCAAACGAAGGCGGAGGTGGAGGCACAGGTGGAGTCCGAGTCCTCCTAGGCGGAGACACAAATGGAGGCGGAGGTGGAGGTGGAGGCACAGGTGGAGTCCGAGTCCTCCTAGGCGGAGACACAACTGAAGGCAGAGGTGGAAGCCTAGGCTCAGGCAGAGGCCCAGGTGCAGGCCGCGGCCCAGGCAGAGGCGGAGGCCCAGGTGCAGGTGGAGGCGGGCAGGGTCCGGGGTCCTGGGGCGCAGCCTTGGCTTGCGGGCCTTGCAGCCTGGACTGTTTCCGAAACCTAGCCTCTTTGGCCCGGCGATTCTTGAACCAAAACTTCACTCGGTCCTGCTCGCATTTCAAACTGGCCGCCAGGTCCTGTCTTTCCTCAACGGATGGTTTTTGGTTGCTCTGAAAGAAGCTCTCCAGCTTCTGCAGTTCTTCTCGGCTGAACCTGCGTGGCTGTCTGTGCTGGGAGGGAGGCGAGAAGCCCTCAGGAGGCCTGGGTTTCTCCATCCTGGATGCTGCTGGGCCCTCTGCACTTTCGCGTTTTATTTTAAAGAGTTGCCTATTATTGGTTTAGGGCAGTATTCTGCAATTAGTTCATTCTGATTACTTAACTACTGACAGGATAGAGACAAGACACTTTATTTTGACCATATGAAATATATTTACATTAAAAAATGGGAAGAGTGGGGGATGAAGCGCCTTGATTTGTTTTCAATAATTTACCCCAGTAAGCTAATTGGCTGATCTTTGACAAATGCAAGGGATTAAGCTAATTTTAAGCGTCCTTTCTCTGAGTTCTTGAAAGAAATAGGGGGGGAGGTTTATACATTTTTCAAAGCCCCACATAAACATATCATTTACTTGAAGTTAATAGTAAGTTGAAACTTCTTAAAAATAAACCTCTTTCATTTTGTGTATGTGGAAGATTAAAAAGCCCCACCATTGTGCGTCAGATGGGTGCTAGATTTATTGGGGTGATCACTTCGTAAATTACATAAATGTCAAATCACGATGATGGGCACCTGAAACTAATATAATATTGTATGTCAACTGTAATAATATAAAGGTCCCACCATTGAACTTTTACCACTAGACAAAAGTTTTTAGTTTGATATAGTTGTATTACTCCCTCTTCTTTTCCCTTCATCTTTATAATAATGTATAAATGAAGATGCTGTATTTCAATTTTGAGCCTGCAGGAAACTGGGATCTGCCTAGAGATAAACCTGACAAAACTACATCCTCGGCCCTATGACCTAGATCAGTGGTTCTCAAATTTGGCTGCACATTAGAATCACCTGAGAATCTTTTTAAAATCCTGATTTATGGGCCTCATCCTCCAGAAATTCTGTTTCTTTGTTATGGGGTGAGGCCACAACATTAGTAACAAAGAAACAGAATTTCCGGAGGATGAGGCCCAGAAATCAGGATTTTAAAAGGATTCCCAGGTGATTCTAATGTCCAGCCAAAGTTGAGAACCACTGACCTAGGGCAGTGGTCAGCAAACTCATTAGTCAACAGAGCCAAATATCAACAGTACAACGATTGGAATTTCTTTTGAGAGCCAAATTTTTTAAACTTAAACTATATAGGTAGGTACATTGTTATTAACTTAATTAGGGTACCCCTAAGGCTTAGGAAGAGCCACACTCAAAGGGCCAAAGAGCCGCATGTGGCTCGAGAGCCGCAGTTTGCCGACCACAGACCTAGGATATTGAACCATACCAATAATCAGTGCTCTAGCTGAGCTAGCAAATCCAGTTGAAATTTAAGTCAGCTGTCCCAAATCCTTCACAAACCAGATTCTGATGGTGCCCCCAACTGGCTAATCTGAAATAAAATAACTTGGGCAAAAAAACCTATTAGCCAGAATGATAAACCTAAGAGGACAGTTAGGTCATAATTTGACTCATTTGGGTGGAGTTAGGCTCAGTTCTATGCCATTTTCATGTTTTAGTTTAGTTTTCTTATTAATGTTTTTCAATTATAACTAGAAAGGAAAACCCTGAATAACTTTAGATCAGTAATGGGCTTCGATTATACTAGGGCTCAGACACTGAATATTTGTTTGGGATTAGGGGACGGTTGGGGAAGGGTTGAGCTCATGGTATTAACAATAGCATTTTCCAGTACCCTCTAGAACAGTGGTTCTCAACCTTGGCTGCACATTAGAATCACCTGGGAATCTTTTTAAAATCCCGATTTCTGGGCCTCATCCTCCGGAAATTCTGTTTCTTTGTTACTAATGTTGTGGCCCCACCCCATAACAAAGAAACAGAATTTCCAGAGGATGGGGCCCATAAATCAGGATTTTAAAAAGATTCTCAGGTGATTCTAATGTGCAGCCAAGGTTGAGAACCACTGCTCTAGAACCCATGTTCTTTCTTTTTTCTTTTTTTAAAATGTATTTTATTGATTTTTTTTTACAGAGAGGAAGGGAGAGGGATAGAGAGTTAGAAACATCGATGAGAGAGAAACATCGATCAGCTGCCTCCTGCACACTCCCCACTGGGGATGTACCCGAAACCAAGGTACATGCCCTTGACCAGAATCGAACCTGGGACCCTTGAGTCCGCAGGCCGATGCTCTATCCACTGAGCCAAACTGGTTAGGGCGAGAACCCATGTTCTTATAGAAAGAGCCTGAGAAAATACCCCTTTAATTAAGGTTAATATGAGAACACATAAAGGATGTGGTTTTATTGAATATTCAATTGTAAGAAAACTCTTTCCCTTTGAGAATGCCTTCTCAAGCTTAAAGATTTTGACATCAGAGAATAAGAGACAAGAAAAAGTAAAGACTCAACCAAAATCAGAGTGCAGAGGATCCCTATCATCTTGTAAAGTTGGAGAGAAACTCCAAGGAAAAGGAGCTGAAGGATGGTTTAAAAGTTGTGTTTTGCCTGGCCAGTGTGGCTCAGTAGTTGAGGGTTGACCTATGAAGGTCGCATTTCAATTCCTGGTCAGGGCATATGCCCAGATTTTGAGTTTGATACCCAGTGTGGGGCATGCAAGAGACAGCTGATCAATTATTCTCTCTCATCATTGATGTTTCTATATCTCTCCCTCTCCTTTCCTCTCTGAAATCAATATATATTTCTATGTATAGATAGATATATAGATATATAGATATATAATCTTTTTTTAAAGTGTTGTGTTTTTATAACCTTCAATTTAGAACATAGATCATAAACAATATTTTTTTATTTATTGAATTTATTGGGTTGACATTGGTTAATAAAATTATATCGGTCTCAGGGATACAATTCTATAAATCTGTCATCTCCATATTGTATTGTGGGTTTACCACCCAAAACCAAATCTCCTTCTGTCACCATTGGTCCCCCTTTCCCCCTTTCTACCCCACCAGCCCCCCTTTCCCTCTGGTAATCACCTTTCTGTTGTCTGTGTCTATGAGTTGTTGAGGTATTTTTTTTTTGCTTAATCCCTTTACCTTTTTCACCCAGCTCCCTAGCTCCCCTCTCCTTCAACAGCTGTCAGTCTGTTCTCTGTATCTATCTGTTTCTATTTTCTGTGTTAATTTTATTTTGTTCATTAGATTCCATATGTAAGGGAAATCATATGAAAACAAACAAATAAAAAGATCTTATTTTAGTTGTCTAGCAAAGATTTTTAGTCCATTCCTTGACTTTAGAACCACCCTGGAATTTTTCCCCCCAGTTTTATATGTTCCCATTTGAACTTTTAGGTAAATAGTTTAAGATGAAAATTAACCTTCTCAGCCACATTTTTAGTTCTTCTCTGTACATCACACTTACCCATTATGCTTTCAGAAGTGTGATTACTTTATGGCTTACTTTAGCCACTTCATCATGTGTTCTACTTTTATATTTCATAATACAGTGTTAGAAAGAATAATTTCTCTAACAAATATATTCAAAGACTTGTAGTTTTTATTTTCTTTGCATTTTATCTACAAATATGTCAAACACTCCAGAGTTTTCATTTTGTTGAAGCTTAATATCAAACCTCTTATTGCTGGTGAAATTATATATATATATATAATTAGGAAGAGCCACACTCAAGGGACCAAAGAGCCACATGGATCTTTGACTCTTTCATTTATAGCTCCTGAATTTTAACGATAATTCAACTTAATCATGAATAAGAACATGACATGATCATTGTGGCTAATATTTGTTGAAAACCTAGTATCTGCCATACACTATACTTATTGGAAGAGACAGTATGCCATGAGGTTTGAGCATTCCTGTATGTTCTTGCTGGGTACGCCAAGAATGCAAGGCTCTGACCACTCTAGCCAGACCATTTTTCAGAGTTGTGTTTGCAGCAAGTAACCTTGAAGGATGAGGTAATGTCTTTCCCTGGGCAAACAGCAAGCTTGCTTCTGCTTATTAGAAAGTGGTAAACCCCCAAATTTAGTGTCTCTCTCTTGTAAGTCAACCCAATGTGTATTTGAGTATCACAGGCCTTGCGTTGTCTTCATAGGACTTGGGGGACATACATAACCAAATTAAATGAGCATGAAGCTCTGGCTACTGCTTTTGCTGTGAATAATAAACTTTTTTGTTTCTGTCTCAGGAGTCTCATATCTCCTGTCAGCATCCTTTGGCAGGCTCACTTGTAAGCAGAGTAAAATTACAGGCCCTGCCTACACACTTCCTCAAGACTTGTATGTTGATTATCATATTTAATTTTCACCAAGCTCCCCTGGGACTGTTACCCACACTTTTCTGAAGTTATCACACTTTCCTTCATTACTAAGTCTGGACCCCATTGTCAGTTCTCTCGTCGGCACCCTCAACTTTGTATGCTTTCCTTGCAACCACCAGGTAATACCCACAAAACTGGAGCAGTCCCATTGAAACTTCTCTACACCTGTGCTGTTGAGAGCAGTCCTTTCACCTGTAGTCACTGAGATTCAGAACCTCTAGCCTCAGCTGAGCCTGCAGTACCACCGATGACTCCTCTTGGCTTGTCCTTGGACAGCTCCTCATTCCATTCTCCTCAGAGGCTAAAACTCTACTCCTGAAGGTTCTTCTAACTCCTTGACTTCAGAGTCTCATGTCACAGAAAGAATAGAAATTTCCAGAAAATAACTCCATCAACCATCAACTCCTACACACACACACACACACACACACACACACACACGCTTGAAAGTGTGTCCATGAACATGGTCACCACAATTTCCTTCCTTAAAAGCCCAAGCTGATCAAGTCAAATTTGCCCCCACCCCAGGCTTTTGATATGGTCTCTGCTTATCTATCACTAGTCACATTATGCTCACATTTCCTCAGCCTTTAAACTTTCTCAGGTCCCTAGCCTAAAAACAAAACCCTTTTCTCAAGACTCCTCCCCAAGGAACTCTTCTCCTATTTCTCTTCTTTTCACAGCCAAGATTATTTCTCCTCACCCTCACTCCTCCTCCAGGTTTCCCATCCATTGCACCACAGAAGTGCTCTGACAAAATTCAGCTAAGATCTCAGTCCAATATATCTCTCTCTTCTCCACACATTTATGCCACAGAGACCTAAATTACCAAAGCCTGGAGGAGCAGGGCAGAGTTCCTCTATCCTGGGGATACAGCCAGCTGGAGGTAACCTCAAAGGGAATAGCCAGAAGAATTAATACCCTGCTCTTATCTTCTCTCTCCCTCTTATCTGCTGCTGGTGCTCCACACTGACTGAACCCAACTGAAATTGGGGAGCTCTATTTATGAAGCCCATTAGCAGTCAACCTCCAGGGCCAGAGAGAGCATGTAGAAAAGGGTGAGAATTGACAGGAGAGCAGCTGGAGGGCATAGACTACAACCCAGCCGTGAGAAGGTCTTAGAAATATTTTTTCAAATTAATAAACAACCTTTCTTTTCTTGTCTCTGGAGACAAGAAAAGATAGCATATATGGCAATCAAAACATAGCACAGAACCTAAAATTACAGGTGAAATAAATCGTTTTAAATTTTCTCTATTAACATAGACAAAAGCACCCCTTAAATTTCCAAGATGATTTCAAACTACATAACTGCAGTGCTATCCTATATAATAAAGAGCTAATATGCAAATGGTCCTCATGCCCTCACGCCATCATGCTGTAACAGCTCAGACATTCAACACTGGGGAGAGAGGAATGGGGACCAGCCAGGCACAAATGTGCGCATGAAAGAGGAATGGGGACTGCGCCTGTGGTCCGGGAGAGGGACAAGCCACGCGCCTCGTAGTCCCGGGTGCCTGCGGCTGCGGCCAGCCCAGGCAAAGCCGGCCTGGGTCCTGGGTGCCTGTGGCTGGCCAGAGGGAGGGAAGCCTGGGTCCTGGGTGTGGAGTGAGGCAGGGGCAGTTAGGGGCATTCAGGCAGGCAGGCAGAGGGATTAGGGGTGATCAGGCAGGCAAGAAGGCAAGCGGTTAGGAGTCAGCGGTCCCAGATTTCGAGACGCAGTCAGACATCCCCCGAGGGGGTCCTGGATTGGAGAGGGTGCAGGCTGGGCTGAGGGACCACCCCCCACCCCCCACCCTGTGCACAGACTTTGTGCACCGGGTCTCTAGTTCTTAAATAATCATAAGATGTCAAGTGTTATCTGTAGTCAGATTTGACATTTGAAGAAGCTAGTGAACTAATAGATTACTTATAATAAATGACCTTCAGATAGAATTAGTTGGATAATGTGTTATGTAGAGAAGAGAAGAGCAAAATATTCTTTTTAGTTTGATGTTACATACTTGGGTTATTTGTGGATACTATTTTCATTGTGTACTGTTTATCCTGGAATAGTATGTAGCATAGCTCTCACTGTGGTTTAATTTTCTTAGAAATTTACATATTTATCTTAAAGAGGAAGAGTCAAATACTTTTTGGCCCCATGCCTTAGCTATACTCTGTATTTAATTATTTGGCAACACCCTTCCCCATGATTTCTGGCAAGGGAAGACCTCAAGTGTGAAAATGGAAAGGACCTTTGAAGATTACTGAGTTTAACACCAAGATTTTTCAGATGAAGCTACAATCCTGAGATGTCACAGGAATTACCCAAGGCCGAGCAGCAGTTATTAGAGATTAAACAAGAATTCAGGTTCCCATAGCACGTACAAATAAGTTTTCTCTTATTTCTACTTCCCCTGACTTTGCAGGGTCCTCTCTAAATGTGGAGCAAATCTTCCCTTAAGTGCTGCTCCATCACCCAGAGAGAGACTCCTTCAGCGGGAGGCAGCGTGGAGAGGTGCCCTAGGCATAGTGCTGAGCATTCAGGCAGCTAGGTTTGACCCAACAACATGTGGGCAAGCCCTTTTACTCATCTAGACTTAAATTTTTCCTTCTGAAAGAAAAAGGAGGAGGGATAAGTTAGAACAAAAGGTCCTGAGGTCTCATTCATATCTAATTTGGTACAAGTATATAAACTAAAACTTGTTTACTGCTGTGGAAATGTGTTTTATGAAAATAATGATGTGGTTGCCCTATATCTGGAAGGCATTTTAAATCTCTAAAGATAACCAATGAGGTTTCTAAAAATTAAAATTTGTTATCTAAGTGGATTATATTCTTGTTTCTAAAAAAGGGACACCTTTTGGATTTTAATAAACTTCAGATGAAGATCACCAAAGGTATTATACACCCACTTCTAAAATAAACACATTTTCAACAAATATTTTAGTGATTCCCAAGGACTAAGAGAGAAGGAACTGTCTATGAATTATTACTATTTTCGTATTTAAACTATTTTTAGAAAAAATGGTAGAAAGAATTGTGCTTTCAGGTCCTCTGAGAAGCAGACACTAAGATGTGATTAAACATGCAAAAATGTTATTAGATGACATGCCTATGAGAGACAATAAGGAGGAAGCCAGAAAAGGCTGGGAGAACAATCTGGCTATGATGCCAAATTGACCACAACGGAGGGAATGAGGCAAGAGAGGTTGGGTGGAAGTGTTCTAGGCTGCCAAGCAGTCCAAAGAGAGTTCAGCAAGGCCATCAGGAGTCCCTGAGCCAAAGGTGACCTTCAGAAGAGTCCTATCTCCAGGAACATACTTGTCTAACAATCCTGCATTTAGGGAAGAAGGATAAGTATGAAAAATCCATGCATAGCTGAGGGGTCTTTGGTTTATATTGTTCCCTTAATTTAAGTCTTCAAGGCACATTCTTAAGGCCTCCACAACTTTCTCTCCCTTTAACTTTCTTTTTAAAATATATTTTATTGATTTTTTACAGAGAGGAAGGGAGAGGGATAGAGAATTAGAAACATCGATCAGCTGCCTCTTGCACACCCCCTACTGGGGATGTGTACGCAACCCAGGTACATGCCCTTGACCGGAATCGAACCTGGGACCCTTGAGTCCGAAGGCTGATGCTCTATCCACTGAGCCAAACCGGTTAGGGCAGTGGTTGGCAAACCACGGCTCTCGAGCCACATGTGGCTCTTTGGCCCCTTGAGTGTGGCTCTTCCACAAAATACCACGTGTGGGCGCGCATGTTGTACAGTGCAATTGAAACTGTGGCCCATGCGCAGAAGTCGGTTTTTGGCCTAGGCAAGTCTATTTTGAAGAAGTGGCATTAGAAGAAGTGGGGGGTGTCGGTCGGTTGGGCGACGGGAGACGCGTTTCATGCACCAGTGGAGTGAGCCAGTCAGTCAGCAGTCTCATTGTGCACTGGTTAGTGCTAGTCGTGTCCGCAAATCGTGCGTGGGTGACAAAAGTACCTACTCAAAGCATAAAGTTACCTGTATTTTTCCAACCAGCTGCAAATCCTACAGGTATTTTTGTCATCAATTTAAGAATTGTAATTCTTTTGTGTTGGTGGCTTTATTATTATAAAATGAAACATTTTTTTAGGTGCCCTGTTTGAGATGGCTACAAAGAAGAAGCAAAGAAAAACAGAAGATGAAAACCGTGAATTTAAAATTGAATTTAAAGTTGAATGTACCTACCTATATAGTTTAAGTTTAAAAAATTTGGCTCTCAAAAGAAATTTTAATCGTTGTACTGTTGATATTTGGCTCTGTTGACTAATGAGTTTGCCGACCACTGAGATAAGGGAAGTGCCATGTGTGGGCTTTCTGATTAGATACCAGCTGCATTCATGATCGGAATACCAGCTGAAGCTGGGCTATAGTTTAATCTAATCTAACACAGCCGAGTAATATCACATGATCTCTGCAGAAGTATCTCAAGGAGATTTACAGTTTTCTCTTTCTCTTTCTGTGATCCTAGAGCTACTTATTCTTTCTATCAGCAGTTCTGTCTGCTTCAGGGATGTGAATTGTCCTTAATGTACTCTGGCTGTTGACAAGAAATGCCTCCCTCCACTCCCCCTTTCCTCCTTTTTCCTCCCAGCCCCAGTCTGAGGAAAGCCACTGGTTTCCTGCCTCAAGGCCTTTTCCTTTGCTCTTCTCTCTTCTTGGAATGCCTTTTACTTGACTCCCACTTGCCTAGCTAATTCTCATTCTTTAGTCCTCAACTCAAATGTCACCTCAGCAGAGCAGCCTTCCTGTGTACCTGGTCTAATTCAGTTGGCCCTTGTCCCCAGTTACTTTTCATGTCAACTATAGATCTTTGACTCTGAGCTCCAAATTCATTCTTTTTGCCTGCTCTTTAAAAATGAGAATTGGTCCTTAGAAAATGTTCCTCGGCCAAGTGGCCAAGTGTTAAGCTTTGTAAATAGAGGACGCTGGTGACATTGCAGGAAAAGTTTGGTTCCTGGTTTGTTTTGCACAGATTCACTAGAGCCACGTAACCTTACAGAATGTCTACTTATCTCAAGTTAGTAGGCAGGAGGCACTGGATCAGTACTGCAGTGGAATGATGCTGGGTCCCTCGTCTTAAATTCCAGCATGAGAATTCAGCATCTCAGTAAGACTGTCTTGTCTATGTGACTTGGTGCCAAATCATTTGTTAACAAAATTTCTTCTAAATTGTCAAAACCTGTTGACATCATGGCAGAAAATATGTGCTCCTAATTTGTAAGTAGCTGTGAGAAGTACATTTTATTAAGAGGAATCACTTGAGCACCCCTATGCCACCTATGCCATAAGTCTTTCAGTAAATACTACAAAAGATACGAGGTAAATCAAAGCTAAAGCACTTTATCAAAAGTAGAACAATTAGGCCCTGGCTGGGTGGCTCAGTTGGTTAGAACATCGTCCCAATATGCCAAGGTTGTAGGTTTGATCTCTTGTCAGGGGACATACAAGAAGCAACCAATGAATGCATAAAAATAAGTGGAACAACAAACCGATGTTTCTTCTTCTTTCATTCTCTCTCTCTCTCTCTCTCTCTCTCTCTCTCAAATCAACAAAGAAAAAATTTTCAAAAGTAGAACAATTATAAGTAACATTGCAAATGCAAAGTGATATATTCATCTATAAACAGATGAATGAATACACAAAATGTGGCATGTACATATAATGGAAGATTATTCATTCTTAAAAAGGAGTGAAGCCCTAGCCAGTTTGGCTCAATGGATAGAGCATCGGCCTGTGAACTGAAGGGTCCCAGCTTCAATTCTGGTCAAGGATACGCATCTCGATTGCAGGCTCCTGGCTCTTGTCGGGGGCATGCTAGAGGCAACCAATCGATGTATGTCTCTCTCACATTGGTGTTTCTCTCTGTCTCTCCTTCTCCCTTCCACTCTCTCTAAAAATCAATGGAAAAAATCTCAAGTGAAGATTTAAAAAAGGAGTGAATAAAACTTTTTATTATTACAAAATAATTTCACTTTGTATGAAGTATCTGGAGTAGTCAGATTCATAGAAACAAAAAGTGGTTGCCAGAGGCTGGGAGGAGGGGAGAATGGGGAGTTATTTAGTGCGTAGCCTTCCTTTTGGAAGGCGAAAAGTTCTAGAGATGGGAAGTGTTGACGATTACGCAAAATTGTAAATATATTTAATGCCACTGAATTGGACGCTTAAATTGTTAAAATAGTAAAATTTGTGTTATGTACATTTCACTACAATAAAAAAGTTAAAAATGACAAATTTCAAAGTGAGTACTTAATGCCAGGGCATTTTGTCCCGACTCCTTCCACTTCCAACAACACACAGACTCACCTCACCCTGCCTTGATTTTTTAGGTTTTGTGAACATCACCTTTTTCCCTCTGAAAAACAACATCAAATAGCTTCATAACTCAGGATTATGTTGCTTTACCCAACAGGCAGATTACTTACATACTTTAAGAAAGTGCCGTCCCATAGCAATGCAATGAATGCCATATGTGTATTTTAAAATTCTTTAGAAGTCACATTAAAAATGTAAAAAGAAACAGGTAAGATTAATGTTCATGTTCTCTCTTAGTTAACCCAATAAATCCAAATAATGTCACGTTAGTGCGTAATCCATATAGAAAATTACTAGTGAGGTATTTAACTACTTTTATCCTAAGTCTTTGAGAACAAATGTGCTTTATTTTTTTAAAATTTCTTTATTGATTAAAGTATTACATATATGTCCTTATCCCCCCATTATTCCCCTCTGATCCCCTCACTCATGCCCTCACCCCCCTGTTGTCTGTGTTCATTGGTTAGGCTTATATGCGTGCATACAAGTCCTTTGGTTGATCTCTCCCCATTACCCCCACCCTCCCCTACCCTCCCTCTGAGGTTTGACGGTCTGATCGATGCTTTTCTGTCTCTGGATCTGTTTTTGTTCATCAGTTTATGTTGTTCATTATATTCCACAAATGAGCTTTAGATTTACCTCACATCTCATTTTGGACTAGGTATATATAGCTAGTGACTACTGTACTGTGTAGCACAGCTTCAAGGGCTCCAAACAAGAATAAAAATTTCAAGTAGAACATGCTTCAAAGAATTTAATATTTGATTTTTCTACAATGCAGTGTAAGGGCTAGCATATGGAAATTTGTATCTTGTTCATTTCGTGATTTTTAAATTAGAATTAGAAATGGTGTGTGTTGATGATACCTGTCAGTTTAATTAGCAGTGTCTGTTCTTCCTAGTGGCACATAATATAATGGTGCACATTATAATTCCTGACATTTTGGATTTTAAGAAATATACATCTTAACCCTGGGTCTTTGGTTCCTCCTCCATAAAATGGGGCAGTAGACCGACCTTTGATATAAGATTGTTGTGAGGATTAAGTAAAATAATGTGTGTAAAATATTTAGCACCTTCTGGAAGCTGCCTGCAATTTTTTGGCTCATGGTCTCCTTCCATCTTCAAAGCCATTGCTGGGACTTCTGCTTCTGTCAATCTTATCTCCTTCAATTCCAACTCTCATTATTTCCTCCTTCCTTTGTAACAACCTTTGTGATTATTACATTGAGTCCACTTGTAAAATACAGGATAATCTCAAGATCCTTAATCATATCTACAAAGTCTCGTATGCGGTACATTTTGACACGATAAGTTGTTGCTTTCCCCTGATCTCTGTAGTCTCTCCATGCAATAGAAAGTACTCAGTATGCTAAAGAGACCGTTCTTATCAATAGGTAGGAGCAAATGTAGACCCAGTTGGAAAATGTCAAAGCAGCTGTATTACGAAGAAATTATAATCAGAATGGAGGCTTCGCACTGAGGTAAACTCTGTCTTCCCACATAGAGCTGTCTCCCGCCTCTTCTCACTTATTTTCCCAATTTGGAAATAGCTCTCCTCACCTCTGTGTTACTTTTCCATAGAGTCTGGCAGTTTCTCTAAATGATTTTAGAGCAGTGGTTTGCAATCTTGGCTGCATACTGAAATCAGATGGGGTGGAGAGGTGGAAGGTGCTTTTCAAAATTAACGCTGCTCTTAAATAAAATAAAAATACCTGGGGTTGGGGCCCAGGAACCAATATTTTTAATATCCCCAGGTGATTCTAATGGGTGACTAAGGTTTAGACCAGCGGTTCTCAATGTGTGGGTCGCGACCCCTTTGGCAGTTGAACGACCCTTTTACAGGGGTCGCCTAACCAAGGGTCTTCAAACTTTTTAATCAGGAGGTCAGTTCACTGTCCCTCAGACTGTTGGAGGGCTGGACTATAGTTTAAAAAAAAACTATGAACAAATTCCTATTCATACTGCACATATCTTATTTTGAAGTAAAAAAACAAAACGGGAACAAATACAATATTTGCATTTGCATGTGGCCCGCGGGCTGTAGTTTGAGGACCCCTGCCTAAGACCATCCTACATATCAGATATTTACATTACGATTCATAACAGTAGCAACATTACAGTTATGAAGTAGCAATGAAAATAATTTTATGGTTGGGTCACAACATGAAGAACTGTATTTAAAGGGCCAAAAGGTTGAGAACCACTGGTTTAGACTCTGGCATAAAGGAAGTAACTGGATTCCTCTATCACAGGCCCACAAAATGTCCTTTACCTTTTAATTTTCTTTACTAAAAAAATTTCCACTTTGGTCTGAGTACACTGGGGCCTTGACTTATGAGTTTAATTCGTTCCGAGACCGAGCTCGTTAAGGAGCTTGTTAACTCAAATTGCTCTATCAACTCAATGCAAAAAATCGGTGGACAGCTGATATCTCAAAAAACTCCTTAGTCGGGACACTCCTAAGTCAAGGCCCCACTGTATCTGTGGGAATCAGTGGCCTGGAATGTCTACGAATTTAGAATGATCAAAGTGGGAGGGTGTTGGAGGATCGCCGAGAGGATGTGACCACTGATGGACCTGCCAGCTGGATGGGGCAATCATGTCCTTGGATTGTGCATTCTTCCTGCCTCCCCCACACTGGAAGATGCCCCAAGGACACAGCCTTGAGAAGGTAAGGTGCAGTTGAGACCATGTGACTGAACCCAGTTAAGGCCTCTATATAAACTTGAAAGATTCTGGTGTGGAGATCTACTTGTCTTGGAGCCATTCAAAATAGTCCTCGTAGGGATGTTTCCTTGCTTATTAAACCTGCCACCTACCAATCTCCAGTGATCTATCTTTTTCTCCAGTCTCTTCCTGCTCTTTGTGTATGAGCCAGTTTGTGAACCATCAGAGGTCCCTTAGGATTTTTTGGTACATTCTCCTCCCAGCATCCTGTCAAGGCCTAATCCATTGGAGACAAAAGTTTATTGAGTTTATTTTGAACTCCTTTTTAAAAACACATTTTTAATTGATTTTTTTAGAGAGAGAGAAAGGGAGAAGGAGAGAAACATTTATATGAGAGCGACACATCATTGGCTGCCTCCTGCATGTCTCCTACCGGAGATAGAACCTGCATCCTGGGCAAGTGCCCTGACCAGAACTGAACCGGCAACCTATTGGTGTACTGGACGAAGCCCAACCAACTGAGCAACACTGGCCACGGCTATTTTGAACTCTTTCTTGCATAGAAAATGTAAGTGAATAATTAATAATGTCTCCTGAACAAGTACTAATCAAATACACTGCTGTTAAGATTCTCTCTGTTGGGAGAATTTTCTTTGAATATTCAAAGGATCAGGGTTGCTCTAGCCCAGTGGTTCTCAACCATGGCTGCACATTAGAATCACCTGGGAATCTTTTTAAAATCCTGATTTATGGGCCCCATCCTTTGGAAATTGTTTCTTTGTTATGGGATGGGGCCACAACATTAGTAACAAAGAAACAGAATTTCCAGAGGATGAGGCCCAGAAATCAAGATTTTAAAAAGATTTCCAGGTGATTCTAATGTGCAGCCAAGGTTGAGAACCTCTAGCCTCTGCCTGGGCACTTTAGTTTAGTTTAAATACTCGCCCAGGCTTTTTAGTTATAAGCCTGGGGTAGTATTTGGATCATTATCCCTCACCTTCCCTTCCTCTTCCATGGTCTTGGGTTGAAATCCTGTCTCTCTGTCACTGCTTATATCAAATGACACCTCCCCATTAGCTCCTTCCTCTTCTAGATGCAATCTTTTTCCTTTGAGCCTCCTAGGCACTCTGTGTCCACTTAATGATACTTCCCCTAGTCTTCTTTGCATTACAGTGACTTCATATTTTCCTTTCCCCTTGCTAATAGATAAACTCTTTCAAGGTAGGAATTCTATAAAACACAATCTTTCTGTACCTATTTTTTCCTACTATACAGTAAGACAGATAGGAGGGGCATAACATTTTGTTGAATTGACATTTTATCTTGTAAGATTGGTCAATGGAGATCTTCCTTGTAGGATGAAACCTTGGGGAGAGGATAGGTTTCCCATTATATAGGAAGTCATGGCTAGGCTCCAGGCTTGTGTTGGTTCAGCAATGTTCCAGACCAGAGGTACTCGAACCATAGACCATGCCTGGAGAGGCAGGTGGATCTTCCGGCACCTAATCTCAGATTCACCCCTTATTTCCAGACTGTAAGCTAACTGTGAACTGTAGAGGGTTCAAACTGTCATGTGGTTTTGTTTAAAGCTGACTGTAAATGTAGTTCCAGGTTAAACTGGTTTAGAAGGTAGGGCATCTCCTAACCATCTACACTTGCTGCTGGACAATTCTAGCCAAAGGAAGGATCCATAGCCATGGAATTCTTTCCCTTTTCTGTTAGATCTTCTTGGACTTTTCTTATCGGCCATGCTCCCCTAGCCCTCACCCCCACCCTGTCTCTCAATCCCCTGCATTGTAATTCTCCTAACAATTTCTTTATGTGTCACTCACACAAAAAGAAAGCCACTGCCATTGCTCCTTTCACTCTTTTGTGGCTTAGCTCAGTGGGTCTCAGAAATCCAGGGTCTACAAAAGCCTCAGATGAGATCCAGTTTTCACCAACCTTCTAACAAAACTCCCAGAAGAAAAATGAATACCAAGTTCCAAGCTGGGGGTCCGGCTCCTACAGATTGCTGGCAAGGGGCAGACAACCCCACACTAGGGCAGCTCTGCCAGCTGAGACCCATAAGGACAGCAGCAGGGAAGCCTTCTACCTGCCGAAGCGAGTCCGGGCAGCAGCGCCTGCCCCCATGGTCCCTGCTCCCATGGTCCCTGCCACAGAGTTGGTGGCTCTCGAGCTCAAGGACCATAGGGCCCTCAGGATGCAAAAGCACTGAACCAACTCCCATGGGGAAGAATCAACCTTCATGTTGTTCTTTCAAGCTAACACCCACTTACAGTGGGTTACGACTATGGTGTAAAGGCAAGGATTTCAAAGGACTTGATGAAATCCTAACTGGTGAGTATATATGGAGTGTGGGAGAAAGACCCATCATGACCATTTCAACTAGGCTTTGCAGGTTATCAACTGGCAGGGGACAATGCCACCCTGTAACATGAAAGTGGCATGGCTTTGTGTGAGAACTAAAGCTTTCACATAAGCCCAAGGGCCATCCCAGGCAAAGCTGTTCTCAATAGATTCACCATTCTAATGATGACTTCAATGTCCCTGTTAACTCCCTGGATTCTACCCCTTCGCCCACCTGTAGTGACAATGGCCTTAATATATCCTCAGGCTTACCCTAGAAAACCCAGGTCTCCCTGGTGATGCCTTAAGAAAGCATTTATCTAAGCCAATTTTAATTTTAATGGGAATTAGTAAACTAAAGTATAATTTAGCTACAAAGTAAAATTTAAGACAGTGAATGGAAATGATATTGGATCTCTATAGCAACTGTAATTTGCTTACAGATGAGAGAGGAAAATAGGTAATAGAAAAGTAATTGATTACAATTACTGATTCAATAGTTCTACTAATTAGCAGACTAATATTGGATTTGAAGGCGACTTCAAGAGTCTTTATTACATCTGAAAATGAAAGGCAAGTGTCCTGGAAAAGCCCAGAGGTGGCTTTGAGCCCTGGCTCTGCCATTTACTAGCTGGAAAATCTCAGGCAGTTCACCAAACTGTGAAAAGGCGACCATATGAAAGTGTCTAACATAGTGTCTGCAATATAGTAGTGATCTATAAGTGTGGCGATTGGTAGTTCTGAGCCCTCATTAAGCCAGCAGTTATACTTCAGAGAGACTTCACGGTTACCACTAACCTTGATGTTGAGTTCTGAAATCTGTTACCAAATTGAGAGTCTCTGAGAATATGACTTATTGCTTATTTCTTGATCTGCACCCCCCTCCTTTTCTCTGCATTCCTGTGTAATCATTGTGCAGTGCTTGGCACACTGAACTTGCCAACTCATTCTTAAGATACATTATTTCTTCTCAAGAAGATAAGAATTATTAGAGCATCACCCACTAAGACTCCTGACAAGGAAAAGTGATGGAAGCACTTCCAGGCTTCCAGAGGGATCCCCGGGAAAAGAGGAAAGGGCAGGAAAGGCCTCAGCTCAGTGGAAGGGCTGAGGCCTGACAGGCTTGGAGAAGGTTAGGAAGAAGGCTGTTTCTCACTCATGTAAGCACCTGAATGAACTAGTTCATAGAAGCAAAGAAGGTCAGAATGAGTGATCTTAGACAGCACCCAGAAATCAACCTCAGGCTCAGAGAGAGTATGTAGCTGGTCTAAAATCAGATAACAAAAAGGCTGGGACCAGGGTCTAAGGTTTGACTCCTTATTCAGTGCCTTTTTCAGGACAACACTGAAGTTTTCAAAAAGGTATTATAAAATGCATTTTTAAAAGACATTTTTAATGCTATGTTTGGAATAGAGATGAAAGGGATAGTCCACTTCTAGGGTATGTGGTATAATGTTAAGAGATAAGAGTCCTATTTCACATCAGCCTTTTCTATCAAGGAAATTGATCTTTACTATGATTAAAAAAAAGGGTAGTTCAAAATAGTAAACAGGTAATTAAGTTTTAAGATCGGTGAGAAGATATAAGGAGAGTGTCTACTCCATTTAATTGAATTTAAGTCCCAAAGAAATTACACTTCAGAATAAAGGACTCACAGCTGTTGTAACTCACTCCTGGGGGAGAGTGTTATTAACCATTTAAAAGGCAGGGCTAACTAGCTGCCTGAGGTCAACAATTATTACAAGGCCAACCAAAAATTTCACACCCAAGCTTCTCTGCACACAAAGTTCAGCAATTTCTACTGTAGCAGTTATGTCTGGTCACCAAATAGGCTAGTTCATTCCTTCATAGAATCAGGGTTTTGAATGATGATGACACAAGCAACCAAACCAACAAAATGAAATTTATCAGAGCACATGGGAAGTCCTGCATTTCATATTTTTCAGCCTGTACAAATACAAAACAGAGGAAATATAAAGTAAGAATAATTCATGTTCAAAGGTGTTAGGGATCTTGGTTGACTCCACACTCCTATCTTTGTGTGGTACAGTTTCCAAAATGGTTAATGAAATCTTAGGAATCACTAAGAAAGCCATAGTGTTCAGAATAAAAGGAGAATAGTGTTACTGTCCTTTGCCAGTCAGACCTCATCTGTAGTAGTCTGTTCATCTCAGTGGGTGTCAAGGGATGGGTAAATTAGATAATACGAGATCTGGAAGCCATGTCATGTGACAGCTTGGAAATGCTCATTTGGAGAACAGAAGTCTGTTCAATTTTAGAGATTAAAATATGAAGGAGGCAGTCATTTTTCTGTGTGGCTTTATAAGACAGAATGAAGATTAACCACTGGATGGAGGCAGACTTTCATCTAATATAAGAGAAAGGAAACTCAATTTGTTTGAATACCCACCATGTGCCCTTTGTTGTGCTAGGTATCTTATAATCTCTCAGAAAATGATGGCTATTTGGCTGTGATAAGCTCCCAGATGTTGGAAGTCAGATGTCCAACATGGCACCACTCATTTAAAGCAGCGACCCGCTTCTTCTGCTTCCCAGACTTGAGAATGCCATCCAGGCCCTTCTAGAGCCAGGTTCCTGCCTGGAAGCAGGTTCTCTGGGTGGCAAAAACAAAACAAAACAAAACAAAACAAAACAAACAACAACAAAAACAAAAAACCCACTGTGCTTCTGCCGTGTGGACTTCCAGCACAGCTTCATGGTTTCAAATCCCCACTGATCACGGACTGCCAGTGAGGGCCACCTAGTCCATATTTTCCCAAGTCGACATCCTGGTCTTGTCTAGGAGGAGCCTGCAGGAAGTGCTGGGAGGTGGAGGAGAGCCTGAGCTCCATAAGCTTATGAGGGATTGTGTGACCAGAGATGGGAAGGGCTCAGGAAATAATACTTGGTGTGTACATTTCTTGGCCAGTGAGCCTCTAGTCAATTTTAACAAAGGAATGTTTCTGGCCAAGGGACAGTGTATCAGCCATGGTCCTGGCAGGAATTCAACTCAGAAGATTTCAGTGAAGAGAGTTTATTGAAGGGACCATCACAGAGGAGTGAGCCGGGAATCAGCTAAGGAACCTGAATGTACCAGGCACACTCCAGCCTCAAGGCCATGTACTTGCTGTCTCCCTATCGGCCATGCTACCTGCTGTGGTATCCACGTGACTTTCATTTCATTCAGGTCTTGGTTTTAATGCCAACTTGTCAAGTGAGCTTTGCAAATGCTGCTCCTAGGTGCTCCTTTCCTCCTCCCCACCTAACTTTTTTTTATATCTCCTAATGTCATCTGATATTTCTATATTTTAATTATTTATTATCTGCCTCTACCCTCTAGAATATGGGCAGACATTTTTGTCTGTTTTGCTATAATCCCAATGCCTAGAATACTGCCTGCCCCAAGAAAGAGGCTCAATAAATATTTTTTGAATGAATGAACACTAATTGGACTTATTAGAGCTCATAAAGAGACTTGTCCAGGGGTGACAAGTGATCCATCTTCCTTTTTTCAACTTGCTGATCACACTCTTGCCTTTTTGGGTAAAGCACACTTTGCTTTGATGCATTTGGCCACAAGAGGGTGGTGTTGATCAGTTTTCACTTTTTAAAAGCCTTGTTCTGGGACAATTCACCCTCTTCCCCCCAGAACATCCTCAAGAAAACCCCAAAACATGGGAGAGCGTCATGTCTACAACCAAAGCAAACATGCACTGTGTCTTTTTGACTCCAACATTGGTATCCAAGTGAAATAAAAAAAATAAATAAAACCTGTATCAAGAATGGTTTTGAAAGAAGAGGTCATCAGAAAGCAAGAGCCTGGGAAAGAAGTAGCTGCCAAGGAAAGGTGCCTTCACCGCTGAGCTTCAGTAACCTATAGCTTTACCGGCAAAGAGGGCACTCTTTTTGTTAATCCTCACCTGAGGCTATTTTCCCCATTAATTTTTAGAGAGAGTGGAGTTGAGTGTGTGTGTATGTGTGGGGGGCTGGGGGGAGGGAGGGGCAGAGAGAAACATTAATGTGAGGGAGACATATCAATTGGTTGCCTCCCACATGCGCCTTGACCAGGTCTGGGGATTGAGCCTGCAACCAAGGTATGTGCCCTTGACCAAAATCAAACCTGGGAACCTTCAACCTATGGGCCGATGCTCTATCCACTGAGCCAAACTGGCTAGGGCAAGAGTAGCTCTTACAACATAGGGTCTAGGCCAGGGGTGGGCAACCTTTTTGTGAGTGCGTGCCAAAACCAGCAAAATCTCTGACTTAAAATTTTTCTGCGTGCCAACCCTAATTTTTTGAGAACTTGTTACGCCTACTTGATATCTCTTAAGGTGTACATATGTGAAGAATCTTGAAGAAATAATAAAATTCATTCGAGCAACAAAAACACAGTATATGATGATGAAAAATACATTTATTTTTTAATGTATACATGTACACTGATAGTCCGACAGAAAACTTTATGACTCTGTTTGATATTATCAGTGGGACTTTTGCTGCTGCATCACTGATGACAGAGATTTTACATCAGGTTTATATTTCGTGACCTTCAGAGATATTCATGAGCTACTACTTTCATCCGTCAGGCTACTCCTATTAAGAGACTTAACAAAATTCATCACTGAGAACAAAGATTCACAAGCGTATGTGGATGAAACCAAAACACTGGTCAGATCTAGGAAGGCAGGGAGTTAAGGCAGAGGATAGAAATTGCTCTTCCCCTCTCTCGTCAATCCATGTCTATGGTCTTTAAGATAACTTGTTATGTAAAATTATTTATTTATCTAAAATGCACCTACACTGAATTTATCTGAAAAATGAAAAAGTCGATATTAAGAAAAAAATTGTAAATGGAAGATTATCAGAGAGGGTTTCGCGTGCCAGCAAAAGTTACTGGTGTAGGCTCATGGTTCTAATTATCACTTTCCAGATGCTGTAGAAAATAAATATGTACTCTCCAAGGAATCATTCCTTCTTTTACTAAGTACCTACTTTGTATAGATACTGTGCTAGGGGCCATATGGGATGATGCAGAATAAAGTGATCAGAAGACCTACAGTCAGGACACACAGTAATAACACTACAAGGTAGCAACAGGCAGGCCACTAAGGGAAGCCCAAAGAAGGTGCAGGGAACATTCCGAAGAGGGCAGGCGAGGCTGTCTCAGGACAGGAGGAATCAGAGGAGGCATTGTGGGAGAGATGGCTAATTAGCACTTGAATTGCAGGTATGTGCAAAATTGTGTTTGGCTATGTCTAAAGTATTTTCTGATTTTACACACTGATTTTTATATGGCACTTAAATTTTAGGGTAATTTTCTTCTCAATTGAGAAGAAAAATATCTGTGTACATGAAAAAGGTCAGCTTTTTAGGACATCCCACACCTCTAAGATATAGCATTATATAAAGAGAAAAGTTTTAGGAAGTATAATGTGTTGTTAAAATATTAGATACACCTTATATCCACCTAGTAGCTCCTCAATTGAATGCCCTTTGTGCCCACCACTGAGTATCATACAAATTAAGAAATAATTTTTTTCTCTACTTTTTTTTCTTAGTATGGAGGAGTTTTTCTTATTTCACTTTTCTTAACAGCACAGGGTGGAAACTGCAGGTGCCTAGAGAGGCCCTAGGATTCACAGCTAACATGAACTCTGGTCAAACGTATTCTTTATTTGAAAGGGAGACACTAGAGGGAAAGCAAGGGAAGAGTATGAAATGCAGAGGTCATATGTCAGAGTTGCAGTTCTGAGTCAAGGTTTCCACTTCCTTCCTGGCCCATCACCCACATGGAGCAAAGCCACACACACCACCCGCTCTGCTGGGGTGTGGTGTAAAGCCCCCGTGCCCCTCCTGACTAGTATGGTAGAACTTCTTCCACCTCTAGAATGAGGAAGGGAAATGAAATGTCCCTCAGCCTCTTCCAGGTGTTCATGCTCATTACCGCAGGGAGGGCATCCACCAGAAGGTCTGGTTTGTGCTGCAGTTAGAAAGGCACACAACCCAGAAGCCCAATGAAGATCATGACCATGAAGCCAGACACAGGAACAGCCTGCAAAGAGACATTCATCAATAGCACGAGGAAAGAGACAGCTCAGGGTCCATAGTAGGAGGTGAACCTCACACTCACAAATGACTGGGGACTTACTTTCTTCAGGCAAAACTAATGAGGAATTTGGAATAGAGATAGAAGGGGTAGGGAATAGGTGGTAACAGAAGTTTGATGTAATCCTTAGGAGCTGAATTCAGCCCTCCTGACAGTTAATCCCTTCAACCAAATATAGGCCACAAGGAAAATTTGGAGGTGCAGAAGAGAAGACTTCCCAGGTACTATATATGGGGCAGGCCTTTTGGGGTTGTCAGACACAATCTAGCAAGCAGTTCTAGGGTTTGAAATAAGACTGGCCATTTCTGAACTTAACACCTAGGTAAAATGAATAGGATTTTTTTTCCTAAACATCAAGTGCCAAAGAGACCAATTCAAACAATAAAAGATGCATGTGTGTTTTCTTGTATGCACTCGAGAAAATTCCACCCTGAAAACTGGTCTTTTCAGTCTTCAACTGTCTTGAAATGTCATAAATGGAAGGTTTTCTTTAAAGTGCCACATGAAGCACTTCAGAAGCTAGTCTCCTTTTTTCAAAAAACAGCAAAAACCACAAAAAAACACAGACAGTTCAAGTGATAAAAAAAAACAACTTTATTATTGAAAGCATTACATATGTCAAGTGATTTTTTCTAAAATTTTAGAGTCTTCAAAAGAAAGAACTAAGAAAATTAATTCACCAGAACTCTCTTCCCAGCAAAGAGTTTAGCAAGAAATGATCAGGGTTCAGGACCTGAATAATAGAAAGGGGCCATACCCAGGATCATATCACTTGGAGTGCGGGAAACGAGTTAAGTCGGCTCTCGTGAATTGCGCGTACTCCGCCGGAGCCGTCTTTAACTCGGTTCATATAGATTTGCGGTGGAGTGCGGGAAACTTGTAAACTCGGGCCGATTGTAACTGCGTATTACCAAATATTTGTTTGTAATCCACCCTTTTGGTGGATGGAACAAAACCAAAAGACAGAGCCATCTTATATTTTGGCGGGAAATTCACCCGCACTCCAAGTGATATGAATGGCAAATGCAGGTGAAATGCACCCTTTAGCCTTCATCATGAACTTCTCAGAAATAGCCACTTTCTCCAACCACCAACTTCCCTATGGGGTTAAAGACAGAAGGAAGGAAGTGTTGGGAGAAATCTGGGGCTGCCTCATATGTTCTGGGTGATGGATGTGTTTATCCTGATTCCTTATGCCCTTTCCAGGGCACTTGCTTTTACGAAGTCAATGTGGCCCCAACTAGAAAAAAACAACCAACCAAAAAACCCCCACAAGATTCTATCCACTCACCTGTACCAAAAGATTCTCTTCTGTTTCTCAATTGCTCCTGTGGGAAGCAATAAAGCCACCTCTGTGCTTGTCTCCTGTTCACAGAGAGGCAGGATAGCCAGGTGCCTAAGAGCTTAGACCCCGAGCCAGACTGCCTAGGTTTGAATCCAGGCTGTGCCGCTTTATAGGTGCCACGGTGTAGAGCACGGTACTGAAGCTCTTTATCTCCTCCCTCTAGAGTTATTGAAAAAGGAGGGTTGGGGATAGGGGAGGAAGGGATAAAGAAAAACTCCAATTTGGGAAAGGAAGACTTACCATGTTGTTCCGAATGGTTTCTACCAGAATTGATCCAGGTTTCATTACTTGGGAGGAGTTGTTCTTAGCTTTGAATCTGGGTCAAAAAGATCAGATAAAGAATTATGTAACAGAATCTGAGGGGCTGATGAAAGGTGCTTTGCTAAGTCATGTGGTATCTATGATTTATTTCCTAAGTTCTTGATAACATTCACAATACTGAACATTCAAAATTCATAATGGCTCAGCATACTAAGAACCAGGAATATGTGTTCCATTCTTAAGAGAAAAGGCAATCAATGAAGAGTAGCCCTGACATTGCCCAAATGTTAAATTCAAACTACAAGAAGTCTACTCTTGGTGCAGTTCAGGTTTTTTTGTAAAACATATTTTTATTGATTTCAGAGAGGAAGGGGGAGAGAGAGCGATAGCAACATCATGACAGAGAATCATTGATCGGCTGCCTCCTGCACACCCACCTGAGCCTGCAACCCAGGCATGTGCCCCGACTGGGAATTAAACCGTGACCTCCTGGTTCGTAGGTTAATGCTCAACTACTGAGCCGTGCTGGTCAGGCTCAATTCAGTTCTGATACCCTCTGCTGGGCTGCTTGCAGACTGCCCTGAGCATGTAGGGTTTAGAGGTTAGCCTATGGCTGGCGTAGCATATAGACACACAATGTGAGGCTCTCCAACTCTGGCTCTTACTCTTGGAACTTTGACTGTCCCAAACTCTGTCCTCCTGTTGTTCTCCTGTTGTTGTTGTTTTGTGGGTTTTTTTTTTTTTTTAGCTCTGAAAGACTACAAGTTTTCTCCTGGTGTTTCATTGCCCCCTACAACCTGTCCTCAGGCTGATGGTGATAAAAATGGGGGAATCAATGACTCCTCTGTATATAACACATCCAACAGTAACTTGGGCTAACTTCTCATGGGTGGCAATATACTCTGATCTTCCTGTGACATTATGCCCTACACATATAAAAATAAAATAAAATAAAATTGGGGAATCACCCGCTACCATACCCTTCTTCCCAGTGTCAGCTCCCTCCAATTTATGCCTGTTTTTATTCACTCTCCAGTACCTCCTGAATGCTCATGTGTTTTGTTGTCTAGAGTTTAGAGCTGTTTTCTGCCAGAGAGTCAGCTCCAGTCAAGCTTACTCAATTGTTTATAATCATCAGACAGGAGAAAAGGGAGAAGTAGCACAGACTCCAGGTTCTGGCCATGATGGAATAGCCATCTAGAATTCATCAGCAAGCTCTAGGTCCCTAAGGTTTTCTCCTATGCTTTCTTCTAAAAGTTTTATAGTATTACATTTTACGTTTAAATCTATGATCCATTTGGAGTTAATTTTTGTATAGGTGTGAGGTTTATATTGAGGTTTGTTTTCTTGCCTATGGTGTCCAATTGCTCCAGAACCATTTGTTGAAAACATTATCTTTTCTCCATGAATTGTTTTTGTTTCTTTGTTAAAATCAATTGGCCAGGCCATGGTCTTTCAACAGTTTAGCTGGTTAGATCCAATTGTGGTGATACAGCATTTAGTTTCCATATCTCCTAGGCAAATGCTATTGTAAATATAATTTTTTAAAGGATTCAGCCTCAGGTTTATTTGTACAATGAGAACAGGAGGACATCAGCCCCATGCAGCCCAGGGATCACACCAGTCCTTCCATCCTCACGTTAGCAGACAGATATTTCTATTCCGGAGTCTTCACTGGGGCCTGAACACCATTGGGAGCCTGAGTCAGAGCTGCAGCCACAGCCAAAGACTGGGCTTTGGTTTGAGCCTTGGCCTTGGACTTTGGCCAGCAGAGCCTGGTGATGTGGGCATGAGCACATTCCCCATGCTTGAGGTGAGCAATGTAGGTAAGTCAATTGAGCTTGCAGCTACTGCCCTTTGGAATCCTGGGCTTGACCTCCTTGGACTTTGATAGCCTCAGAAATGTACTCATGGCCTTGGTGTTGTTGGCCTGCATCTTCCTCAGGCAAAATCCATGTGTTAGGAGAGAAAAAGCATCAGGTGTTACTGGCAGAATTAGACTGGGTCTCAGTTTAGTAACCATGGTACTTGAGTGTGGCAAATAAAGAATTCAGAGCTAAGGAACTCAAATCAAAGGAGAAAGTTTACTTAGAAAGTCACAGAGGTAGGAATAAGTGAGCCAGCTGGGCTGTGTGGGCTCAGGAAAGAAGTTACAGAAGCAAAAGAAGGGCCCTTGGAGCTTAGGAGAAAGAAAGGCAAAGGTAAAGTGCCTGGGGGATGAAGAAAGGGGAAAGGCGCTGGTGTGCTCCTTTCACTTGAGGGTTTTTATCTGGAGGTCTAAGGCAGTGATTCCCAAAGTGGGCGCTACCACCCCCTGGTGGGCGCTGCAGTGATCCAGGGGGGCGGTGATGGCCACAGGTGCATTTGTTTTAACTTTTTTTGTATTACCTTTCTATTCTGAGTTCAATAAATAGTTTCATAATTTCAAACTTCAATGTTTCTAATTTACACCTTTCTTTACTATATTTTACGAAAAAGGTAGAAACATTAATACATATATCTTTCTGTTTAATTGCTATTAAAATTTAAAAAAAAATTAATTTCCAGGGGGCTCTGAGTAATATTTTTTTCTGGAAAGGGGGCGGTAGGCCAAATAAGTTTGGGAACCACTGGTCTAAGGGAAGGATCTCAATATAATATTTATCAGTTTTCCAGGTGTGTTCCCTCATGATCATGGTCTCTGCTGATTGGTTGTTGCCAGGGTAGGAGGTCATTAGTCATTGTCAGCCATGGTGTTGCTCCATGTGATTTTGTCAGCCATGGTGTTGCTCCATGTGATTTTGCTGTTTTTCTGGGCCTGGAGCTGAAACACAACTGAAGCCTAAATGTCATCTCTAGTTTGACCAAAATTCTGACTCTGGTCAGCAGACCCAAAGTGTTGTTCTTAAGATTATTTGATGTGGGCCAGAACCTCATTGTCCTGAGGTCTTAATGCTTAAGGGAGTGGTCATGCAAGGGCTTGGATGGGAGTCATATGAGGCTATTCTCTGGCCCTTTTTCCTCCCCTAAGGGTGTCTATCACATGACTAGCGACATGCTAGGGAAGGGAAGGTCAGGGGAGGGTCCAAATTGCATGAACAGCAGTATGAAAGGTCAGAGAGTCTAAATTGCCCTGGTGACATTCCATATTTTATTTATACCTATCTAACTGTCAGCTATACATGTCCCCAGGAACTTGGGGTTTTCCCCCTAAAACAATTCAAATCTTTGTGATTGGGGTTTCTTAGTGCCATTTCTGTACCATTTTGAGGACTGGTTGTGTGTAATGTGGTTTCGGACTTGGCCATGTCTACACAGAAGCCCAAGGCTCCTGGAGTGCCTGGGACCAGAAGAGAAAGAGGGGAATTTTTTTTTCTTTTTCAATGGCAAAGCCAGTGTGTGTGTGTGTGTGTGTGTGTGTGTATTTAAATATATTTTTCTTGGGTTCTCAAGTAACTCTATTAGCCCTCAGATATGTATGACTACTTAGTAAAGTGTATTTTGGTCTTTCTATTGTATGTAATATATTTTGAAGTCGTGGGTTCCCATGGATACAAACTTTTAAAAATACGGATCATGTGTTTTATTTTCTTGGTTTATCTCTCCACAGTACTAGTATATAAGCCATGAAAGTGAACCATTTGCTGTGAATACATACCCAAATACTCTCCTTCTTGCTATAGTTTCATTCATGTCATACTAGCAAATAAAAGAATGATATATTTATGTATGTATCTCAAGATGACAAAAGCATTTTAAACATCTCAATTTAAAAAAAAAAGGAGTGTAAAAACAATCAGCACTTTGGACTTCCCATGGCCCTCCCTATACCGAGCAATACACTTGCAATGATGCACCAGGGAACTCTAAGCTTCAGCAGCTTAGGAAAAGAAAAGTGAAGGCTCCTTTTACTGTTTTGTTCTGACTTTTTATTTTCAAAGGCTTCGTTTTATGGAGAACTGCTCCTGTTTCCTTCTGGTACCAGAGGCTGTAGAGGATGTCTATGCTAATTTGCATGGCTGCAAAATGCAGTTTTAACCTTTTTGTTAGAAATTCCACAAGTCAGAAGGGTTTGTGTCATCATGCTATTTTAGTTCTCTCCAAATATCATATTGTGGCAAGACACATATTTGCAGTGAAGAATTAACTCTGTTTTCCTATTAAGGAAAATTAGTTTTCAGTCATTAGACTGTATACTAGGAAGATCAATAATATAGATTTAATGAGTTTTAAAGATCTTGCATTCATTGTTTTACATGCAAATATGCAAAAATAAATCTTTTGAGATTTAGAAGAGATCTACTTATTTTGCATTTTGTATAACTGTTCATAATATTAAGACTAGGTTGTCAATCAAAACTAATAGAATAAAATAAAAATTTCCTGTATTAAGAGAGAGTTGTTCACAAGTAACAATGGCATGTACAATTTTTAATCAAAGTTTATACCAGGATAAAAATGTAATGAATGGCTTTATCACTAAAAAAGAAAACTATATCATTATGATAATTTTTTTTCTCATGATATTTTTAATATCTGGGAGAGATCTGTACTTTAAGAATCCCTGTATTATTTTTAGGACACTGGGATCATTTATGATAAAAATAATGATAACATTAGATTCTTGAAAATTCTAAAATCTGATTTCACCTCTGTAAGACCACCTATAACGGACTGTGTAGTTGAAAACTTTGTTGCCTTTTATATTACTGGAGTCACTGAAAAATAAAAAATTCCCTTAGACAATGTTAGGTATGGCCTAATAATTTATATGCAGCAACAAGAATCTTATACACTGTTAGTGGGATGTAAATGGGCAAAACCATGGGAAACACTTTGGAGAAAACAACCACTTTGGCAATACCACTTTGGAAAACTGTAAATGGCAAAATAGAACATGTACCCATCCAACAAACCAGTAATGTCATTACTACTATAATCTAAAAACACTCTTGCACAGGTACCCCAAGAGAGAATGACAATAATTTTTACACAGCATTGTTAATAATAGAAAAACATTGAAGGCAGCCCAAATTTTCATCAACAGTAGATGAAAAAATAAGTTGTGATATACAACAGAATAAATAATCTTCAATTATACTCAATAACATGGATGAATCCCCAAAGATGTAGGTCACAAAAGAATATATGCATTCTAATTTGAGATATACAAAATTCAAAGTAGATTACACTGAACAATCTATTTTAGAGTATTTATGCAGATAATAAAATCTATTAAGAGAAGCAAGGGAATAATTATCACAAAATCCATAATATTGGTTAATATTTTGAAGGAGAGAGAGGAAGAGATCAATATAGGGTACAGGAGACTTATGGAGTATATTTTGTTTCTGGTGTATATTTTGTTAGTCAACGGAGTGTTCCTTAAACACTACACATATGTTTTTATAATATATTTATTCAATATTTCACAATAAAACATATAGAGGAAAGGCCTGGGTTTTGGGTTCTTGATGTCCGAGTTTACTATACCTTTGGGAGGTATGGGGGATGAAGGGGAGGTGTTCACAATTAACAGCTGAAAGGAAAGAGAAAGGCTTTCTAGAGAAGCCAACTGCCAAACAGATTTTTTCTTTTAGCCCAAGTGTAGTATAGGACTGTTGAAACCATCACTGAGAATCTGCCAAGACGGGAAAGTCACAGAAAGTGTGGCTTTTTCTTCATAAAATCAAATGAGCCAACTTTTCTAGATCAATGAGGTGCCCAATATCAATACATTTCTATGGTTTCCTCTAAAAACACTTGACTTTGTGAACAAAAAAAAAGATATATGATCTTTTTTGAACCTTTATATGGTGGTAAAATTCATTCATGCCTTTTATGAGGCATTTTACAATTACCTTTTTTTTCATGGGGGTCAAAATAAAATATTAACATACACACGTTTCATCTCCCATTCAGAAAAGTGAATCTTGTGTTTGCTAGTTTATCTTTTCACTCTTCATCACTCTATGGCTCCAGGAACAGATTATTGCTCCAGATGACAGGAGGGACAGGGGGAAAGTGAAGGAAAGAAGCCAAACTGGGCTTCATAACAAAGCGCAGGGACAGAGGGGAGGGAGAAATGTGGGTGGGAAGAGCCTGGGAGGCGGCGTGCCGGGTGAATCAGTCTGGGGCCAGGCGGTGAGCAGGAAGGTGTGGAGGATAGATTGAAAAATGCAATGGTCACGTCAGTCATGAAATAAGAAGGACCCCTTAATATTTAAGTTTTACTTCATATTTATGACAGACACAAGTTAAAGATTAGAATTTCTTGTTATTTGGCAGGTGAATTCTCTTTTTGAATCTGATACCAATACTTAGAAAAACAGGACAATGAGAGTCTAGGACTCATGAATTACCCCAGTGTGGAATCCAACAGACGTAGACTCTTTAGAGAAAAGGAGAGGACTTTTAATTAAGGGGGGGGGGTACCTGTGCAGCTTTAGAACTGGGCAGACAATAGAGCAGATCCCAATGGGACAGACCAGATATGGGCAAAGTCCTGAATTGAAAGGGAGTCAGAAAGGATGGTGCAGGCAGCAGTGTGAGCAGTCAGTGCTAAAACAGAAGCCAGGCTGTTTGCAAGGGTGAGAGGCTCGCCTGTTGTGAAGTCAGATGAAAGCAGAGAAGCCCTGTTGTGAAGTCAAATGAAAGCAGGGTAGCTCAATTGGTTAGAGCATCGTCCTGAGACCCCAAGGGTTAGATCTCCAGTCAGGGTATATACAAGAAGCAACCAGGGTGTGTGTAAATAAGTGGAACAACAAATCCCTTTCTTTTCTCTTCTCTTCTCTTCTCTTCTCTTCTCTTCTCTTCTCTTCTCTTCTCTTCTCTTCTCTTCTCTTCTCTTCTCTTCTCTTCTTCTCTTTTCTTCTCTTCTCTCTCTACCTCTTCTTTCCTTTCTCTCTTTCAAATTAATAAAAAAATAATATATTAAAATAAAAGATGAAAGCAGAGAAACACTGAGTTTAGTTGCTCCAGGAGTCACTAAAGAACCTCACTATTTGAAGGAGAATATTTGGTTAAATATGTTGCATTTATTTGCTTAGCCTGACCATGCCTTGCTGCTACTGGTGGGGGGCTATTTATTTGGAATATAAATAATTGTTGATTTTTATGATTATTATAATGTCAGTCATGCCACTCTAAGTATTGAAATTCAAACATATTAAAATTAAACGAATTTAAATTCAATACATAGTTGCATAATGCCCATTATTTATATAGTATTTGAATTTTGTCAATTATGCCAATAATGTTCTTTATAGCATTTTTCCTATATCAAAGGTCCCATCCACATTGCATTTAGTTGTCATGTCTCTTTAGTCCCCTTGTAGATGGAACAGTTCTTTTGCCTTCTTCTGTTTTTCATGACATTAATATAAACCAGTTGTTGCATAGAATGTTCTTCAAAGTACATAGTATATACTCTATGTATAATCTTCTTAATACTAAGAAAGATACAGAGTTTAGTGCTCAAGGGACATGAGAAATTATTCCACAGTGCTTAATTTTAAAGATAAGAGAACTAATCTACAAGCTAATTTAAACGTAGAAGAGTAATTCAGACACTGTTTCCATTAGGCAGTTGGCACATAAAGAAAGGTTTGGTGAGGGTTGTAGCATATTCAGAAGGTCCCAGGGAGGAGCCAGGGAACGGAAGGCCAGCTGGACTTGGACAGAGAGAACACAGAGCATCCTGCACCCTATGAACAGGGTCCCTCTCAGCGGCAGAGCACATTTCCAGAGAGGACCACAGAGAGAGCTCTTTCCAGGACTGGCCACTCCCTTCTCAAGTCCAAGTCCCTTCCTCCTGGAATGTGGCCGTACTTCTGACTGCTTCCATAAATAGATTGCAGTGGTGGTGACACTGAATGGCTTCTGGAGCTGATAGCAAAGGCCTCGCAGCTTCTGCCTGGTTCCCTTGGAATCCGGCCACCATGCTTTGAGGAAGCCCGAGGTGCCCATGGAAAGCACCAAAACGTCAGGCCCATGGGCCAACTTTCTAGCCACGTGAGCGAGAAATCTTGAAGCGTGGTCCTCCAGCCCCCAATCGACCAGCCCAGATAACATAGAGAAGACAGTAGCTATTCCTGCTGCGTCCTGCCTGCATTATAGATTCTTGAGAAAAAAGGTATTGTAACTTTTACCATCTAAGCGTTGTATGTGGTTTGTTGTCACGTAGCTGTGGATGACAGCTGTGAGTTAGAATGCTGTCTAATTGGCAGGTGTCACATGAGGAGGCAAGAAACTAAGAGTGAGGTGATTAGAATCACTCCAGATACAAAAACAACAACAGCATTTCAATTCAAGAACACTACAACCGAAGGGACCTGATGAGACGTTAAACACAGGGCTTTTTATCTCCACTGGGCCTCATAAGAAAGAAGCACATCTGGAAAGCGGCAGCTTAAAAACTGACTGTCATCCCAGGCTCACCGCGTGGCTCCAAGCTTTGCTGGTTAGCCCTTCAGCTTCCTGCACTCCATCCTAGTCCTTCACAGTAAAGACCACATCTGGCCTTTGTCCTGCTTTCTCTGATTGATAGTGACTGTCTTCCACGCACCCCCTGCCTCACCCTGAGGGCTTCACTCCAGGTAATTGAAACTGGGACACATGAAAATGTGAACCTTCCACATTATAGTTCCAAAGTCAAGAAAGACAATAATAGTTATCATGCCCATGAACAACCCAACTCCACAAGAGTCCCCGCACAAAGCACCCAAGTCTGGAGACTGTCCCGGGAAGATAAAGATGGCCCAAATTCCGGTTAGAGTTTTCTCCCAGACGTCAATAGTGGCCCCTTGACAGCCATGGAAAGAGCTTTCAGTCTTTTCTAAAATTTATTAGTAACTCTTTTTCCTTTTCTCAAGTACATCTAAGGGATAGTTGGAATACTTAATTGTGATACAGAATCTGATTAGAAAATTTAATTAATGTATTACCGCTACATTTTCACTTCCTGGGAATGAGGAGGGGGACCAGAACAGTGATGAAAGGTTTTTCATAGAAATTTTTAAAAAGTTAGGCAAATTACCATTTTTAAAAGCTTCATTAGAAAAAGAAAAACACTTAATGCCATCTTGTTAAGCTAAATGAGTATAAATGCTTCTTGGCACTTTTTTAAATTGCCATTCCTCTTCCTAGTTTTAAAACAAATTAAGGCTCAAAAAGGCATTCCAGCTTCCAATGAAATCAGTTCATCATGGGCTGAGAAAAATAGAATCTTGATCATAAAGGGCAAATGGAACAAAGATTACCATGGCTAACAGACAATATTAACATCTGATTACTCAAAGAAAGAATCATATTTCACAGAGTTCTTTCCACACAATTTTGTTTTGTTTTAATTTTTTGTTAATCCTCATCTGAGGATAGGATATATATATATATATATATATATATATATATATATATATATAAATCTTTATTTTAAAAAAGTATTGAAAGTATTACATGTACCCTTTTTCCTCCCACTGACCCCTTGCTTTTCAGAGAGAGTGGGAGGGAGGAAAGGAAGGGGGTGGAGAGAGACAGAAACATGGATGTGAGAGAGATATATCTATTGGTTGCCTCCTGACCAGATACATGTACTTGACTGGGAATCAAACCTGCCACCCTTTGTTACACAGTGCAGTGCTCTAACCACTTAGAGATACCGGCCAGGCTCTCTACACTGTTTTAACAGACATTACTGCATTAAAATATATCCCCAGCAATCTGCCCAAATTCCAGCAATTCTAAAGATAAGGATTCATTAGTTTTCAGTAAACCTTTTTGCATTTAGGGTCAACCTGTTAAAATATTACTATTTCTAGAAAGAGTACTCTATCAGTTATTATCAGTCATTAAGGTTTTATCTTGGACCTTTTATCAAAGTATATGTTTTTATTGATTTTAGAGAGAGAGGAAGGGAGAGGGAGAGAGAGAAACAGTGATCTGCTGCTTCCTGCAGGCCCCCTACCGGGGATCAAACTGGAAACCCCAACATGTGCACTCACCGGGAATTGAACCAGCAACTTTTCGGTGCCCGGGATGATGCCCAACCAACTGAGCCACAGCAGACAGAACTATCTTGGACCTTTTGAAATGAGAAATTTTTGCTTTGGAAAGCAAATGTCCTGACTGAAGGAGGGAGCTAGACATACACATTTTGATGTAAAAAGGAGTTGAATAGCTTCTCAGGAGAGCTTTGTGAGATGAAATAGATGTATAAAGTTGAAGATCAGTCTCATCATTTTCCAGGGTGGCCCTAGTCTCCTGTAGCAGACCAGAGTGTTAGTAAACTGGATTATGACTCCTTAAAAAGAACTACTGAATTAAACATAATCAAAGCTTACCCCCTCCATGTCTTTCCTCTTTACCTGAAAGTCCCCTCCCTTCTTTCTCTGGCAAACACTGAAGTCTTTTCTCAAGGGTTAGCTCCTCTGTGAAGCCTTTGTAAACCCCCAACCCCTAGAGCAATTAATTACTCCATCTTCTTTAATATCACAAAATTATGTATATACCTCCGTTATAAATGTATAGCCCCTATTAAAACTTGAGCTCCTAGAATTTGAATGGTGTCTAAACAGAAGGGTGTCAAAGGGTTAAGAGATGAAAGATTTGTGGCACCTGCAATGTCTTTTCCAACTCCAGTGCAACACACATGTTATTTTTTCTGCAAATGCTTCAGTCAGGGACATTTAGGTTAAAGTCAGAAAGCAGCAATATGCAAATCAAGAAACTATTCCCAGTTAATGAGTCTATATTGGCAAGCATTTTGCCACACTGACTTCACACAGGAAATCTCCTAAGAAATAAAATTAGTGGGGAACTCACATAACATATCAACCTGTACATTTCCTAATCAAAATATATTCTTTGAAATTGGCAACAAGTGCCTTGAAACAGGAAAGCAGCCATGGCCAGACCAGCATGGAGCAAGAATCGCTCCCAGTAGAATCTCAGGGAGGAGAAAAAGAGTCTGGAGCTGAAGAGAAATAATTCACTAATTTGTAGTAAAGATAGATTGGAAGTTAATTCACAAACACCAGGATATAGCATTTTATTTATTTTATCTCTTTATCGATCTGTCATTTAGTTATATTTAAGTTACCTGCATGTTAAATTACTGTTCTTGTTCATCAATGTGAGTTCAGGCATTCTCAATCCTTTGATTAACTTTAAAATAATTAGAAATAATCTCTTAAGTATTATCATACATAGTCTCTGAATCAATTCAGCCTACCCCAAAATTGCAAAGGTAGTCAATATTCTGGTGTCAGAATGAGTCCACCAGATGAGCATTTTTTGTTATAGAATTTTCCCTTACCACGGTATACTTAACAAGAATGCTGTATATCTTCCAAGCACCCATTCTCCCTAGTTTTGTATTCTTAGTTACTGGTACAGTGACTGACATACAGTATATCAGGTATTCAATAAATATTTGTGGTATAAATAAATTTAAAAATGGTTTACATTTTCACTTTCTTGTTTCAGCTAAATCCCCAAAACAAATTAGTTAAATGTTTGGATTGTGGATACACAATCTATCTCGCTGCTGATGATAAGTGTTATACAATAAAATTATTGGTGCAACAATGACATCCATTAGATAAAACTATTTTGCTTGTGTCTTCACATCATTTACTGAATAACTGATGTGAATGCTGTCTTTCTTTAAAACAATAAATGGGGTTTCTATAGTTTTTTTAAATGTGTTTTTGCAGGACAGAAAAATAATTTCCAAACCGAAATCTGATTTGGGTAGAAGTCTCAAAACTAGAATCTGAATTGGGCTCTTAGTGTCAGATTTTTTTAAAAATATTTTATTGATTTTTTACAGAGAGGAAGGGAGAGGGATAGAGAGTTAGAAACATTGATGAGAGAGAAACATCGATCAGCTGCCTCCTGCACATCCCCTACTGGGGATGTGCGCGCAACCAAAGTACATGCCCTTGACTGGAATCGAACCTGGGACCCTTGAGTCCGCAGGCTGATGCTCTATCCACCGAACCAAACAGGTCAGGGGGCTTAGTGTCAGATTTTAGTTACACTGCTTTAAGGCATTAAGTACTATCTTTCCTCATGTGTTCTTCCAAAAACAGAAAAGCAGATATTTCCTTTTCTGATAAAGACATGCTAAAGTCATAATTGCTACTTGAAATGGAGAAGACGTAAGAAAGATTACTTTAACTCACATTTGGCAGATATGCATGGTTACACATATTTTTGATTAAAGTATTTGGAACTGGAACGAATGTCAACACAATCAGCTGTCTCTACTTGCATTGGCACATCAAAGTAAAATGTGACACTGGGATCGAGAAAAAGCAATGAACAGTGACAATAAAAGAATACTTTTATTAATTGATAAGTTGAGTTATACACAGAAACCTTTTCTCAAATTAGAATCAGAGAGGTGATTCATGCAAACATGATCAGCTTGAAGGACTGAAATGCTAAATATTTCAATTTTCTTCTAATTTGATTAAAATAGCCTCTTTTATTCCTTAGGGAGGGTCCCAGTCTTTGAGACCCTTCTCACACAATGCTTTTGTACAGCGATCCTATGTAATAAAAAAGCTACGGAGCTAGAAATAGAAGTATGCTAGATTGTGGGAAATCTAAGAGGCAGGAGGGCTCAGAAATGACCCGTTAGATGTAAATGGAACTTCTGCCTACTGTCCTATGGTCTGACCATCAGAGAGAGAGAGAGAGAGAGAGAGAGAGAGAGAGAGAGAGATTTTGCTAATTGAACTCTTTATTATATGGAATGGTGCCTTAGTCATTGAGTTAAGAAAAATAAGGCAACCTATAAAGATACACAATAAAGATACACAAGAATCAACTGCTAGGATCTGAGGTAGATCTATTAACCATGAGCTTCTTGCTTCCACTCCTGGCCTGTGAAGACTATTCCCATGAGTCTTGCTTTGCTGGGCATATCTCTTTCTTATTTATGAATGAGACTAGTTCCTACTTTATAGGGCTGTTACAAGGATTAATGAATTAATTAATAAAAAGCACTTAGAGCAAGTTGGCATTCTTTTAATCCATTAATTCTTCATTTCCCTTCAGAGCAAACCTTGCAGAAAGAATCATCTATTATATTTCCAATTCCTCTTCTCAAATGCTATCTTGAAACAACTCCCATTAAGCTTTCATTCCCCAATCCCTCCATTGAAATGGCTGTTGTTGAAGCCATTAATAATTTCGCAATGCCAACCCCACTGGTCTCCCTTCGCTATCTGCAGTATTTAACACCCTTCCCTTCTCCCTCAATTTGGCTTCCTATTCCTCCATTTCCTCCTACTTCACTGGATTCTCACGCTCAGTTTCATAACCTGATTTTTCTTTATCTCCCTGATCTCTAAGTAGGGGTGTGACTCAGAGATAGGCCTTAGACCTTTTTCTTCTCTACCTACTTCCTTCTCAGGTGCTCTCCCTCCATCTAACAAGCTGACCTGCATATATATGTCTGCAGGACAGTTATGCCCACTTTTACATCTACTGGGCACCTCAAATTTAACATATCTAAACTGAACACCTGCTCTTCCTCCCATGACCTGCTTCTCCCACAGTTTTCCTTGTTGCAAGAAATGGCAACTTTATCCTTCCAGTTGCCCTGTCAGCCTTGATTCCCCTCTTTCTCTGGACCCCATTTCCAATCTGTCAGCAAGTCTTGATGGTTCTATCTTTGAAACATACCCAAACCTTGCCGCCCACTTCCAAGCCACCATCCTCTCCCCTGGAGTCTGCTCTCAGCACAGCAAGCTTGAGGGGTCTTGTGAAAAGGAAATCAGAATGTGTCACTTTCCTACTTCCCTCTCCCAGGGGCTTCCCATTTCACTTTAGAGTAAAAGCTAAAGTCATTATGGTGGCCTATAAACAAGGCCCAACACAAACTGGCCCTTCCCTGCACCAGTTAGCCTCCACCCTGGACTCCTCTGTCCTCCTTCTTCCAGACTCCAATCCAGCCACTGACTGCTCAGGGCCTTGTCACTTGCTATTTCTTCTTAAAGGAGTGCCCCCGTCCCCAGATGCCTATATGATTCACCCCCTGACCTCCTTCTGGTGCTTAGCCAAATGCCACCTTCTCCTGAGCATTGTATTTAAAATTCTACTCTCCTCAAGACTACCCCTGTTCCTGCCTTATTATTCTCCAAAGCATTCATCACCATTTAATACATACTACTTATTTTACTTGTCTAAAACACTGTTTACCTCTACATGAGAATGGATTTTTTATGAGAACAGGGTTTTATTTTGTTTTTCCTTTTTATTGACTTTATTGAGGTGACACTGGTTAACAAAATTATAAAGGTTACCGGCACACAATTCTACTACACATCATCTGCACACTGTAGTGTGTGTTCACCACCCCAAGTCAAGTGTCCACCCATCACCATTTATCCCCCCATGCCTTCCTCCACCTCTCCCCACACCCATTTTGTTATATTTTATTTCTGTTTCTGGTGTGTGAAAAAATGCTTGGAACAAAGTAAGCACTCAAGAAATATTCAAACAGTGATTGGCATAGGATAAATGGTCCATAAATATTAGTAATAATTACCACCTCGCTCTCTACTGACCAGTTCTGCTTCCCTGAGCAGGGGCAGTTCATGGGGCATTGGTGGCAGACTCCCAGAGGGTTTGCCTCTATGTTTGTGTGCAACACTGCTGCCCGCTCAGGGTGCTGCCATCAGAGTCAGCACATGAATTCTACCCCCGAGAAGGTGCAGAGTTGTGTGCTCTGCTTGCCGCCTCTGCCCTGCCCCCAATTCCTCACCCAGACTAGGATATACCCCTGGTTGTTGATGAGAGTGGGAGCAAGGGCTACTATGCTCAGAAGAGATCAGAACAACAATTGATGGAAACAGAAGAGTCTGGAAGAATCTCCAGGTTGTTAATAGTAGTTTTCTCTGGGAGGGTGTCTTTTTATATAGTGTGTTTTGCTGAAATGAGTTTTCTTTTTTTTTAAAGAACCTTTTATTTTATTGATTTATTAAATATGTTTTTATTGATTTTTGTTGTTGTCAATACTCACTTGAGGATATATTTTTTCCCATTGATTTTTAGAATGAATGGAAGGGGGGGGGGAGACAGAGAGAAACATCGATGTGAGAGAGACAGTGGGAGAGATACATCAATTGGTTGCCTCACACACGCAACCCCCCCTGCAACTCAGGTATGTCCCCTTGACCAGAATCAAACCCCAGACTCTTCAGTCTGAGAGATGATGCTGTAATCACCAAGCAAAACCGACTAGGGCTGTTTTCTTTAATGAACAAATAGGAGAAAAAATTTGAAAACTTTGTTTTGTAAAAATGAGGAAGAAAAATTAGATTTAGAGATTCTTATGCTAGTAAGAAGTGTCTCAGAAATGTCCAGGTTAGGTGGTGCCTCACCCCGGGAGTGGGACCTACTGAGCGAGGGACAACTATGTCCCTAGGGAAGAGGGAGATTCATTTATCCTGATATCAATGGGAATTTGTTATAATGCCATAATCACCAAGCAATGTTCCCGGGAAAAATGCCTGCAGGGAGAGGGTGCATCCATCTTCTTGATAGTTACATTTTCTTCATTAAAAAATGAACATATTAGCTTTCTGAATTTGGTTTTTAGGATGATGGGATATTTTGTGTATCCTGACTGAGAAAATCCTACCCTCAAAGATAACCCATTCAGAAATCCCACTTTAGTCTCACATGTTTGCCCTCCTATGTCCTGTGTGAACTAGGGCCCTGAGTCATCTGATTGTGAGAAGTGGATCTGAGTTTCAGTTAACAACTGTAACCAATTACTGTGGCTCCTGCAGAAGAAGAAATATTTTGTTGAAACTATGGCAGGGAATACATGGGAAACTGCACTGAAAGACGCAAGCACGTCTTATAACAGTGAAATAACTAAAGTTCACTTTGGTGGATAGCTGCATGTTACACACTTATCGCATGCCTGAAGCTGCAAATGTTAATCTTGGAGGGTGAATGGCATAACTTATGCCCAGCAATGTCTCTACAACTTTATTTGCATAAAAATCTCCCGGGGAGCTTATTTCAATTGAAATCCCAGGCCTCACTCTCAGGCTCTGCTTTTGGTCAGCACCCACAGAGAGTGGCCGAACTGGGCCTTGTTTGGCTGCTCTGTTCTGCATTTGCTAATCCAGCAAGGCTCAGCCCCACCCTTTGCCCTGCTTTTTCTCTCTTCTTCTCACTCACTCGTCCTGGCCTATTTGTCCCGCAGCTTCCCCCTCCTTCAGCATTGAGCTCAGGCTGCTCTCTTTGGTCCATCCTTCCTCTTTGGAACCCATGGTTTGCAGTCATCCATGCCAGAATGAGAATAGTGATTGGGAGCCATTGCCATAGGCACATGTATTCCCTTTCAGAGTGGAGGAAAGAAATGAAGACCTCATAATCTGCATTTTAAAATAAGAACCCCAGGAGGTTATGATATAGTGTGCATGCGGAGTTGGGGGGTGTCTTTGGATCACATTTTGAGAAACATTTTTATAGGCATTGTATAAATGTACCACAGCTTTTTTATCCACTCATCTACTGATGGGCACTTGGGCTATTTCCAGATCTTAGCAGGGAAAAGAGGGGACATCTATAATAATGTCAACAATAAAAAATAAACTTTAAAAAATAAAGGCTACTTTTTAAGTTATAGATCATAATCTACTAGAGGGCTATGACATTAATTTAGTGGATCATTACCAGCATTTAAAAACAAACAAACTAAATGGAGTACATCACAGAAAATAAAATGTATTTCTTATTATGGGTTGCAGTTAAAAAAAAAAAAAGAAAGAAAAGACCTTGGGTTAAGGGATTAAGGAATAGGCTCATGAATTAGCATAAACACTCATCATTGAATGCTGATTTCATCTTCCATATTGAAAAAGTTGGCGATTTTCCCCTACCTTTCAGTTTAGTGTGTGCTTTGATATTGGATCTATCCCATGACAATTCCCCAACAAACATGGCCTTCCTTATTTTAATTTGAGATTTAATGAGACAAATTTATAGACCCCTCTTCATTTAAATAGTATTTTTTCAAAGATTATCTTGTAGCATTTTCAATTTTATTCCTTAGTGTAACAGTGGAGAAATCTGCAAGATTAATTTTAACTGTTCATCAAATCATTCAGACAGGATTTATCAGTGATCGAAAAGCCCAGATAGCCTGCATTTCTGGGGTTGGCAATGGGGCTATGGAAGGTGAGAAAATGTTGTTTTATTGGTGCTGTTTTATTGGGTATCTAGAGGGATGCCACCCCTAAGTGTCTCCATTCAATCCCTAATATTGAGTATGGCTAAATACATGTATGTGGTATAACATAATATAATAATATTCACTAGTATATAATTACATAATTTTTTTCTAGGCAGTAGATATAATTAATTTATTTTCATGTTTTTTAAGTCTAATACTCTGTGACCTCCTATCTCTAAGCCACCTTACGGCTCATTGTCCCACATGAGTACAAGGCTAATACTACATTAAAAAAAGAGGTAATTTTAATTTCAAACCTGAAGTTTTATGGGGGTTTTTGCTTAAGTAATTCACTAAATTAAAAAGTCTTAAAAGCAAAGTTTTATGGAGCTAGAAGACGTATTTCTATGTATCAAATCTCCCTTCTTTCGCAAATCAATGTGTTGATAAAAGAGTGTCAAAACCTATAGAAAAGTTTTATGAGTTTATTTAACCCAAATTTTGAGGACATTCTGGAAGCAAGATCTCAAAAGATTGAGAAAATTCTCCAGAGAATGGCAGTTTTGCAGCTTATTTTATACATTTAGAATCAAAGGAGAAAGTATAAGGAAGGTATATGGAGTCTACTGGTGGCAGATTAGGGAGATGGGAGAAAGTAAAGTGGAGAAACACACCTTTTACATTGGTGGGTACAGGTTAGTCAACATTGAACATTCACAGCACACAGAGATGGTAGCAGGCAACAAGAGAACAATGAGGGTTCTGTGGCCCCATGCTCTGGTACTGTTAGTTATGCCTTCGAATGGTCTTGGAAAGAAAATTACTCTGACATTTCAAAGGTATGTCATCGTAGATGCATAGGAATAATGGGCAGAGCTCACTTAGGTAAGGACTGGCCTTCGCTAAGGAAGCTATAGGCCTGCGATGTGATGACCGCCATGATCTGTCCAGTTAGGAATTTGTAGTGAGACCATCCTGTGTGGTTCCTTTCAGATACTGAGCTTGTCATGCCTGCCATGTGGCCTTTGAGGTTGTCAGATTTGTCCCATACCCTTCTTTAGTTCACAGACGCCTGGTGGTCTTGATCCTGGAACCTTAGGCTGCGGAGGCCTGTGAGATAAGATGGAGAAGTGATAAGCCTGAACTTTTCAACACCTCCAGGTTTATGAAGAGAAGAAAGTAATTGAGGGATTTTCTCCTCCTCTGAGCCCAAGCCTTGAGTGAGTGAGAGTGTGAGAGCATTAAGGATGGTATTGAGGCATCCACAGTCCTGGGGCTCAGGGCTGCTTTCCTGGAAGAGGCCTGGAAGAGGCGAAGCTTCTTGGGGAGCTCTGGTGTGCTGTTGGCTTCAAGTCCAACATGGGTCAGAGTGATGGAGCAGAGCCAATGGACTGGACAGGAGAGCCTGGGGCAGTGCTCCTGGCTCCTGCAGAGATGCCCGCCTGCCCTGCTAAAGGGATGGAAAGGGCTGGGGGAGCCAGGGCACCAGTAAGATAAACAGGCTCCTATAAGAGGGGCCTTCGTGAGGGACCAGGTGCCTGGGACCACAGACTCCAGGGACAGGTACCAGTCCCACTACAATGATTAGCAGTTAAGGGTGCAGATCGGACATGCCCAACTATAGCAGAGGCCAGCAAGGCCCCAGGGGACACCCACTGCAGAGACCCAGTCAGGTGCCTCGTGTACCTCTTGGGACACAGAGGAGGGTTAGAGCAGCCCCCTGGAAGGCTGAGAATTTACCCCAGAGACTGAGGCATCCAAAATGCACAATTTATACCAGCCCCACTAGGAAAGTGAACTTTGAATGAACTGATTGCTTAACTAAAAGGAGACTGTTTAAACCCTAAGAGACAGAAACTTTAATTAGCAAGTTAATTAGCAAGTTTCCCTGGTAGCTAGTGAGGATGGAGGTTTATAGAAAATTAACTACATCTTCTCTGTACATATGAGTATAGAGCCTGTGTTACTTATAACCCTAGTACTCGGGCTGAGAAAATGCATATGAAATACCAAGGAAGTTCTTTCTTTCAGTTTTGCTTTGCTTTGCTTTTGCTCAGTCAGGGAGGCACCGAGCGGCCCCAGTCTACCTAAGTCACCCCACACCCTGTCTATAGCTCAGGTGTGACTGTCCATCCATTAAGCTTATGCCCCGTGGGTTTCCCTCTCACCCTACAGCCAGTCACTCCCCTGCCTTCTATCTCTTCCCAGCTCCAGTGACCTGCCGATAAGGAAACGTATCACCTCTGTAACTCAAGTGCAGAGGCTTCAGGCTTATCTGATTCGGTGGCTTGGCAATACCCCTGAGGCTCTGGTCTGTGGTCAGAGTGTCATCTTAACTCTGAGATTGGTAGAAGGTGGCTGAGGCAGCTGCAAGGATGGCATGCGGTCATAACAATGTCGTAAGGAAGTGACTGTTTCTTCCTGGTTTCCCCAAAGCCCTCTGCAGACTTCTCTCATTAGCAGAATTTTGTCGCCAGTCTGTTCCTAGCCAAATGCTGGGAAGGGGGATGGAATTACAAAGATGACATGAACTTGTCCGGACGTGGGTCCAGGGTTTGGTCCACAGAGAGCAGGCTGAAAGCAGCCATTAGTTAGGGCACAGGGTTCTGGCAGAGGGCAGAGGACAAGAGCGGCAGCAGAAACAGGTGATGCTTCTGCTCAGAGCCTGCACCTGTCTTTTCACCCACATGGCCCCGTCCACGTGGTGAAAGTCCACGTGGTGAACTAGGGCAGGAAGGTGTTAGGTTTGATTGAGCAATTGAATTGATACCCCTCCCCTGGGAACTGGCTTTTCAGGTCATTTCACTATGGACATTCCCTTTGCTGAGACCACATTTCATTTGAGGTGACCACATTCCATTATCTCCCCTCCGGGTATGCATAAAGAAGTCTCTGCCCAGAAAAAAAGCCCACCAGAAGTCCTTTAAAAGCCGCTGACTTGCCCTAACCGGTTTGGCTCAGTGGATAGAGCGTCAGTCTACGGACTCAAGGGTCCCAAGTTTGATTCCAATCAAGGGCATGTACCTTGGTTTCGGGCACATCCCCAGTGGGGAGTGTGCAGGAGGCAGCTGATCGATGTTTCTCTCTCATCGATGTTTCTAACTCTCTATCCCTCTCCCTTCCTCTCTGTAAAAAAATCAATAAAATATATTTTTTAAAAAAGCCGCTGACTTCTGTCACTGGGTGCTGGAGCCATCCAGGCTCAGCCACCTGGTGTGCGGATGATCAAATAAATTCATAATCCCTCACCACTCTGGCCTCGTGCGTTCCTCCTTCAGCGACCTAACAGAAGGAAGAACTGTGAACAAAGAATACATTACACCACAATTGTTGAGAAGAGAAGCTTGTTGGGAAAAGCAGGGAGGGTGGAGGCTTGACTTTTCAGGATATGAAAGTGCAGTCAAGAGGGTACCAGCAAGCTCTGGTCATGAGGGGCCTCTCTTTCTGAGCCTGGTCACTTGAGTGAACAGATAAAGTCACAGAACTTGACAGACACAGACTCTCAGAGAGGTGAGTTGGAGAGGGATGGGC
>NW_005871086.1:3389989-3407278 GCF_000147115.1 Myotis lucifugus | reverse complement strand
AAAACTTTACTGTTAAAGTATTACATGTATCCCCTTTCTTTCCCCTTTGACCTCTTCTAATCTGCTTCCACCGCCCCTCCCCCTTACCTTCTAGCCCACCCCACCCCCCCTGCCCCATTTGGATTCACCACCCTATTGTCTGTGTCCATGGGTTATACATATATGCATACACGTTCTTTGGTTGATCTCTTCCCCTACAACCACCCTCCTTCGCCTTCCCTCTGAGAGGGGCTTGTTTTTTACCTTTCAGCACTCAATCTTCATCTTTTCATCTTCACTGGGGATTGATGTAATTTTTTTCTGGTTCATTACATGAATAAAAATTTATCAGCTGGATCACAATTAAATTTAATTGGATACTTTAACACACACACACAAACAAAACAAAACAAAACAAAACAAAACACCAAACACTCCACCACGTTTTACTTGTCTATTCAGTGTTCAGTGGTTCTAGACTCAGTCCATGTTATTCCATTCACAGCTCTTTTCTGGAGTTATAGATTTATTTTGAAATCTCATCAGTAACTCTCCACCAGAATCATTAAGTAGATGTTTCCAACTGTGAAGTCACATTAACTTGAAAACCCCAAGTCCTCTGAGCTTCTGCATCATGTCTGCAGAGTTGCCATGTACGGGCCGCTTTGCCTGTGGACTGCCTCCAACTTCCTTCTCCTGTCTGCTCCTGCCTCCACCTGGTACTTAGCACCTCTCACCTGGACAGTTACACTAGCCTTTTGGGAGCCACCTAGTCAGTCACTACGCTACACTCCATTGCTACATTATGTGCTTTATTTTTTTCTTTTAACTTTTATTTGACATAATTTTAGATCTACAGAAACGCTTAAAAAAAGTACAAAAGATTTCAGAATACCTTTTACCCAAATTTATCCCACTTCAACAGAATCTCATTCCTTTTTGTGAGAAGGTTGGTTGCAAGATGGATGGCTCAGGGAAATAATAGAGGCATCTCCAACTGACCAAGGCATGTGACCAAGTCTGCTGCTGCTGCTTGTTGGACTGGATTCTATCCAGAATCGACATGTGGATCTATCTTCATATGCCTGGCCTCCCCTTTGGGAGGTGCATGTATATATCTGGGTCCTTTCCAAGTTATCCTAACCTGCCATTCCTGGCTGTAGGTCGTCATACTATTTCTCATTATTGTGGAGTGTTAGCTAATTTAACGTCTATATGTGTAGGCTGTTGATTGCTAGATCAATGTCAATTTGGCAGGAGATCTCTAGAGACTATTGAAGGGCTCTGGACTTGACACTGCACCGTTCCACCATTTTTTTTTAATCGAGAACTAGAAGGAAGCTAGAAAAAGAACATTCATCAAATTTTCAGATGATCTATAGCCCCAGAAAATAGTGAATCTAGACCTTTGGTAATTTGAGAATATTCTAAGACTAATATGAAAGGGCAAAACAAATAATATAACTGTTAAGATTAATAAATGTAAGTCCTAAACATAATGTCTCAAGTACAGGAAAGGAAAAGTCTGACTTACACTGATTAACACTTGACACTCCAACAATGCAGAACTGCAGTGGCTCCTGTCCATGTTGTACTGTGTCTCATTCTCTGGCCTTCTTCTGATGTTTCTCCTTTCCCATTCCATTCATCCGTCTAATTCCCACCTCCCTCCGAGGTCTTCTGTAGCCCCCATGTGTTTCTGTGTCATTGTGCTGCCCACACAATGAGGTAGGTAGATGGCCTGCATCCACCTCCCAAAGGAGGCTGTGAGAGCTCTGAGATCTGGGCATGGTCTTCATCATTTATAATCAGTGCTTAGCCCAGGGCATGGTACATAGTAAACACTGATTAAGTGAAGGTGCTGGAACTGGTCCTCTTAAGAGCTTCCTCTTCCTCTCTGAGCTCACCCCTGGAAGACCTAAGATTGCTTCAAGTTCCCTCTCTAGATTCCACCTCTGAAATCTGCTTTCCATCCTTGTCGGTTACTTATTGACGCAGTTTCACTACGTATCTTTACGTTTATTTTGACTTGTGCTTTAATGTTAAATTTTTAACTTTCCCTTGCTTTCTGGCCTGCCCTCATCCACAACACCCTTTTTAATTTTCTCCTTAGCCTGGGCCCTCCATCCCAGGGCCAGGGCCAGCTTTGCCCACATGCCCAGATTCTATACTTCAGATCTAGCTAGTGAAAAAGCCATATCCTTAACCAGACCTGCCTGGACCCCTCTCCCTCCCATGAAACAACTACTTCTCCCGGCAGGACCGTGGCTGCAGCAGCAGGAGCTGGGGCTTCAGTTGAATTCAAGTATAACACAAGTCATCAATGTGCCACCGGTGCCGCAGAAGCACATACTCGTGTATAATTCGTTAGCAGGCATATAACAACTACCGTGAGATGAAGTGGCCTGTTACACTTCAACTAGATCAGACCCGTTTTGACATCACATTAAGGACAACACAAAATAGTTTTTTCCAGAGGAGGAGAACCAGCACACAGGAAGATTTTCAGGCCCTCCCCTGGAAACCAGACAACCCAGGAGGAGATGGGTCTATTGTTAGAATATCTATCATGAAGAAAAGTTTTTACAAATTGTTAGCATAGCTTTAGAAAGTAAAGATTAAATTAAGTGAAGATTTTGTTTGCTTAATACCAGGAGGAATTTATTCTCAGTGCAAATGCAAAATGGGTGGTTTTCATATATATATATATATATACATATATTACAGGGTCATTTCTTAACACTGCTAATATATTTGAGGAGTATTAAGAAATGACCCTGGATACCAAGTATTCTCTAGAGCAGTGATGGCAAACCTATGACATGCATGTCAGAGGTGATTGCGAACTCATTTTTTTGGTTGATTTTTCTTTGTTAAAAGAAAAATGGCATTTAAATATATAAAATAAATATCAAAAATATAAGTCTTTGTTTTACTATGGTTGCAAATATCAAAAAATTTCTATATGTGACACAGCACCAGAGTTAAGTTAGGGTTTTTCAAAATGCTGAACTCAAAAGGTTCACCATCACTGCTCTAGAGTGTGCATAATTTCTAAGGTCCCCTTATGTTCTAAAATTTCAATCCTATGAATTTTTAAAGCATCCATTTCAGCTTATTTTCTATATTTATACATATAGTTGTCTGATTGGTCCCACTATATTGCAAGCTCCTTAAATACAGGAATATTTTACCTTATTCACCTTTGCTACCCTTATAAAGATACATAAAGAATACATAGATTTAATCAATAGATGTAATAATGGATGGATGAGTGGATCAAACAAGAACCATGGGGACTCTTTTAGGAGTTTTTTTGTTACCTTGAGAATGCCCTCAAATTTTTTCCCCTAATTAATAAAATTGACATAAACTAACAATTCTACTCCCTGCAATGTTAGAGGAAATAGCTAATATAAGACACTGGAAACATAAACCTGAGGCAAAAACATAGTAAAAGAGTACTTCATCAATGATCTTTGTTCCTGCTTCAAACTCTTCTATTAAAAACAGACTTTAAAAAAATTATGGAGTTTTATAGCAAACATTATAGGCTCAGATGTATTTTTATCTGAGATTATATTTTTGCTGTGCCATATTTGTTGTAATAAGTCTTTACAGAACCATAAAACCTTTTTTGTGGCACAAGTTAGAATATATTAAACAAATAATATAGCTCAAGTTTTACTACCTTATTCAATGAGATAAATAAAAAAATCCACTTCCTTATTAACTATCAAAAACAGCAGCGGCATAAATACATACTTATCAAGGCTCAAAGCAAGAGATTATTCACTTTTTTAAAAGAATAATATGAGTTTGCCTTGCAGTGGACATCTATTGAGCTATCTGCCCCAGCCCCCAGTCTCATCCCATTCATTCCATTCATAGCTTCAGGCATATAGACCTGGGTTGCCCCATGACCAAAGCTGAAGTCATTACAGCCTCTGCCTCCAAAATCTGAGCTTGAGATGACATGTCAGGTTCTCTCCTTGAAGCTGTGTCCATAACATGTCAACTTTGATCTCACTCTGTCATATTTCTCAGTGCCTTCCAAATCACAGAAGCCTTCCTCATGCATTCATTGTTTTTGATTGTCTTTATGATGTGGATGCACATATTATTAGGTCTATGGTGACTGCAGTGTCCTGGAGAGTATTAATATTGAGTTAATATTAATTTGGCTAATATTTGGATTGCTAGTAATATTAGAGGTATTTTAAGAAAACAACAGTAAATTTATTTTAAGACTATTGGAGCAACTAATGAAATCCAAGAACACAGAGGCAGATAGCAACAATATCATGACTAGAATCATGTTTGTTGATTAAATGTGTTGCTTGGACAATTATTGAATGCCAATTATTAAAATGTATTCTTATCTCTTAGATATTGTCAATATTTGTTGGCCTTTTATTCCACAGTTTTATTTCAAGTAGGTTTATGAAGGTTGATCAGAGAGTTTTGATTGTCATCAACAGTGAATACTTATTTATCAGACATTGTATCAATCTCAGTACCATAGAATCCCTATTAATAACACCTCTTTTGATAGTATATTACAATGAATATCACTTAGGTTCTTCAAGATCCCAAAGTGCTTTCTGAATTCTTTACAAGTAATTAAACAGGAACTATAATTAGGTGTTCCCTGTTTCTTCACTTTGTAAAAATGGTGAGGTTTGTATTTGCTACATATGAAAACACTACTTACCAGAATATTGAACTCAAATCAGAGTGATAGCAGAGGACACGCAACTTTATCAGAAGCTAGAGTAGCTCCCTGCCACCAGAGGGCGGCCTAACCTAATTATGTGAATGTGCAACTCTCAAGAAGGGTAACTTGGAATGTGGAATGAGCCCCAAAATGCTGAGGGGGGAGTTCCACAAATAAGAACATATACTGAAAATTTCCCCTCCTCACTGTTCCTACAGTGCCAGAGTTCTTCTGGTGTAACCCAATTCCTAACAGTTGAGTAGGAACCACTTCCATCGCCTCCGTCCACTAGTAATGAAAACAGCTTGTTAAACATACAGAGTGTTGTTATATTTTTTCCTTCATCTTTCACTTTTCTTTTGAAGTAACATGCATTCTTTTTTGCTTCTTTTCAGACATTATATAGTATTGCTACTTTCCAACTTTTCTATTATTTTGGTGCCCTCTTCTGAAACAAGTAGATTGGTTGATTTCATTTTCCGCATCCTCTTGCTCCGACCCCTGCATTAGTTTGCCTCTTGTGGAGCCAAGTACATCACTGGTGCAGGAGCAGGTATTTTCTTGTTTACTTTGGTTTTAATTGAAACACACACCAGCAACAGCCATTCAGTCTGAATTCATGCTGCTTTCTATTCCTTTAGCACAGTGGTTCTCAACCTTCCTAATGCCGCGACCCTTTAATACATTCCTCATGTTGTGGTGACCCCCAATTTCATTGTTACAAATTGAACATAATTAAAGCATAGTGATTAATCACAAAAACAATATGTAATTATGTATGTGTTTTCCGATGGTCTTAGGCGACCCCTGTGAAAGGGTCGTTCGACCCCCAAAGGGGTCGCGACCTACAGGTTGAGAACTCCTGCAGCAGATTATGAAAGCAGTCCCCATTGCCCATCTCACACAAACAGCGTATCGTTGCTGGAAATTAGACCTTTGATTCTCCAGTGCAGCTACCCAGCAAGTCACAGTCCCCTCCCTGCTGACAGATCTTTTGGGGGCAGGCTGAGGACACAGCCCCATTTGCAGGGGCCTGTGAAGGGAGGAGCCTTTGAAGTTAGGTGGCTGCTGTCCTTGGTGCACACCGCTCACAGCATTCATCCCTAATAATATCTCATGAAGACAATCTTTCCTGGGAAACAAATCAGATGGTGGCTGCAGTCAGTACAGTGCATCCAAGCCCAATGTCGTACTGCAAATATGTGGGCATTTGAGGAATGTCTTTTCCTGGCTCTAGACCTGAAAACCAACTCTGACCTGAGACTTAACCAGCAGCCCCAGGACCAAACAAACAAGCTTCCCGGTCAACACCATGTCCTTTCTGCTCCCTTAGAAGCTCCTGCTCAAAAAATATTGGACTCTGTTGGATTGAAGGGGATTGTGGCAAACTCACACAGCAGATGGTCAAAGTGGAAGCACGTTTTCTTTTGTAAATGAGTGGCTGTCCCCTTCCTCCTCCTTTTCCTTCTCTTTTCCTCAATCTTTGGGCTTTTGATCCAAGTAAGACGAGATCTGTTTTTTCCTTTCCCATCCTCAGTAAGCATTGTGGGAATCAATTGGTCTCTCTAGTGCTTAGCATATTATTAAATATTAACTATCAAATAAGAAGAGAAAGTTCATCTTCCAGCCCCTTTACTTTGCCTAACACAAGAAATATCTATAATTAGAGGCCCAGTGCACAAAATTCATGCACAGGAGGGAGTCTCCTCAGCCCAGCCTACACCCTCTCCAATCCGGGACCCCTTGGGGGATGTCCAACTGCTGGTTTAGGCCCGATCCCCAGGATTGAGCCCCAGGATTGGGCCTAAACTGGCAGTTGGACATCCCTCTCACAATCCGGGACTACTGGCTCCTAATCACTCACCTGCCTGCCTGCCTGGTCGCCCCTAACTGCCCCCTGCTTCCAACCTGATCGCCCCTCACTGCCTCTGCGTGCTGGCCTGATTGCCCCTAACTGCCCCCTGCTGCTGGCCTGGTCGCCCCTCATGGCCCCCTCACCGGCCTGGTTGCCCACGCAGCCTGCTTGTTCAGTCATTTGGTCATCCCTCACTAACCCCCTTGCCAGCCTGGTCATAAGCAGCCATCTTGTGAGGGTATGAGGGTTAATTTGCATATCACCTCTTTATTATATAGGATAATAAAAGGGTAATATGCTAATTAGACCGGACATCTTCTGGACATCATTCTGGACGTCCTTCCTGACAAAGCCGGGGCCAGAGGGAAGCCAGCCTGGGTCCCAGGTGCCTGCGGGCAGCTGGAGGAGGGAAACCTGGGTCCCAGGTGCCAGAGGGAAGCTGGTGCTGGCAGCTGGGGGAAGGAAGGCCTACTCTTACATGAATTTTCATGCATCGGGCCTCTAGTTAGATATATAATAGTCATAGTAGTTAATACTTTTTCTTTGCTGTGCCAGGCTCCTGTGCTAAGCACTTGGCATACATTAGAGCATTTAATTTTCATTACAACCTTTACAGGTAGTATTACTATTATTCCTATTTTTACACATAGAGACACTGAAGCAGGTAGAGTGTAAGATATTTGCTCAAGATCTCACAGACAGTAAGATGAGCTTAGACTCAGCACCTGTAAGTGTATTCAAATCTGGACTTAACTAAATCTGGACTTAACTACTGTACTAAAATGGAACTTGTATACAAGTAGCACACATTGGGGTTTATAGTTCATCTACTAGTAAGACCCCATCCTGTAAAAATAGGCATACATCCGACCAGTTTCTCTAGCCAAAGGAAAATTTCAGAATCTCCTGGACTTCGTGACTCCATGAACTGGGGAATATCTCTAGACTGGGAGACCAGCTCTTGCTTCTTGAGTGGTTACTGGGCCTTCTTCCTGTCTCCTTTTCCCACCCATTGGATTCACATGGCAGTTGCAATAAGCTGAGAGGGGGATCTCTCAAAGTGCTCAGATTTTAGCTCTTGAGGTTACATTAAGCTTCTTGAGCTATATGGCAGAAATCTCCTAATTCTAAATGAATACATTTTGCACAATTGAAGATGAACAAAATTCAATATATCTTTTAGAGTGTATATAGTGTGCTCGCAGCCCTGATGGACTCTGCAGAAGGTAAAGAAGGAAAATGAAGCAGGGCCTTTGTTGTAGGTTTGGACATTAGCAAAAGAGACAGACTTGAGGCTCCATGTCACTCTAATTTGCTCCTAATTCCCGAGACTAGCCAGTCACCCCTAGGGGCCCACTGTACTTCCTGGTCCAGTAGAAATATAATCAGTGATTTATAGCAGCAGTTTTTCAAGCTTAAAAATTGAGGACACAAAGAGCTTTTGTTTATTGTGTTACATCTAACGATATTTATCATACTCAAAATTAGAGCAGATAAATTTTAAAATATTTATTAATTTGTTTTAAAATAACAATAATAAATTCATTGCCTATAACATGTTTTATGAAAAATAATTGCATTTTCCCCAAATAAATGTGAAAAATTGCATAGTTTTACAGTTAAAAGAGTATTTTTAATGAATGACTTCATAAAAGACAGCATGATTCTCACAACTGCTCCTTCATTTATAATATGTTGTTTTGATTGAAGTATATGAAAAAAATATAGCTTCACACAGATATGTAGCTAGAAAAGGAGGACCCACTATTCCCCCCAAAAGTGTTTTAGGGACCTCTAGGGGTTTTCAAACTACATTTTGAGACCAGTCATCTTTGTGTAGAGTTTGGGCACAGACACTTCTTAAGGCTTAATGTAAGCCTATGACCACATATTGGCACAGATACAGAAGTGTCGTGTGACTGTGGATGGCCACTTAGGCAGCTACCTGAGCGATAGTATTTGAGAAGCATGAAAAGGTGCTCCTATCCCAAAGTATCTCCCTTTCACTGCCCCTTGTGGTGCCATAAATCTGATCATTAGTCTTATTTTTGGGTTAAGACATTGAATGCTTCTATTTAAATGTACTTAGCTCTAGTCGGTTTGGTTCAGTGGATAGAGCATCAGCCTGTGGACTGAAGGGTCCGGTTTTGATTCTGGTCAAGGGCATATGCCTGGTTTGCAGGTTCCATCCCCAGTAGGAGGCGTGCAGGAGGCAGCCGATCAATGATTCTCATCATTGATGTTTCTATCTCTCTCTCCCTCTTGCTTCCTCTCTGAAATCAATAAAAATATATTTTAAAAATAAATAAATAAATGTAAACTTATCAGTCATCTTTTAAATAAATTAAATGGCATAAATAAGACTTAGAGCTATAAACATAAATGTGAGTAAAATAGAATAATAGAAAAATTTATTAGCAAGTTGTTCCCTGGGAGAATGAAAATATGACAAGTAAGATTTGATGGGAAAGAGAAGATTTCATGGCTGAATAAGTCTGAAGAGGATGTCATCAAGGACTAACTCACTCCAAAGTGGAGAGGGGGGGCGGGCAGAAGAGCATAATTTGAGGGACATCTAGAATTCTACTCTGGGAAAAATAAGTACCTCTGAAAACTCATTTTTTGCAGTTATTCAACTCTTTTTTTTTTTTAAATGAAAGCTCACCCCTTGAATGTAGCCTGTGAGACTCAGAGGACTCAGCTAAGCTGCACTCAGATTCAAGTCACTGAGTTTTGGAGTAATTTGTTATACAGCAATAGATAACTAATACAGACTGCCTGAATTTAAATCCCACCATTTATTAACTATGTGACCTCAGGCAAGTAACTTGAATTCTTTGCCACATCTTATGATGTAGACAAGAATAATATCACTGTCTGCAGAGAATGATAGTAGAAATAAATGACTTAATACACATATAAAAATGGATAGTACCTGGCACACAGTGAATATTACTTGCTACTGCTATTGCTACTACTGCTGTTATTATCATCACCACCATTAAAAGTTTAGGGAAGTATCGCTGTGTATATCCTTCTAGAGAAACACAGTGTCACCTCCAGGCAATTAAGACTACTCACTGCCCCTTAGGGAGCTAGCTTAAATTTTCAACATGAACAATCCAAGCTCCCGCTAGCTTCATTAAATTCTAAATTTGAAATGGCATGTCCACACACAGAGGTGGTTTTAGCTCAGTGCCTTGCTGAGCCCAGAATATCCTAAATATTTCTGAAATATTTGGGAGATGTCCTCCACTGCTATCTGTTCTTTTAAAAAATATATATTTTTATTGATTTCAGAGAAGAAGGGAGAGGAGAGAGAGATTGAAACATCAATGATGAGAGAGAATCATTGATCGGCTGTCTCTTGCACATCTCCTCCTGAGGATCAAGCTGGCAACCTGGGCATGTGCCCTTGACTGGAATCAAACCCGAGACCCTTCAGTCCACAGGCTAACGCTCTATCCACTGAGCCAAACTGGCTAGGGCTGCTATCTTTTCATATTTGATCTCTTTCATTGTGGAGTGATTTTACCCAAGGATTTTCAATGCCCAGTCATGGAGTTATCTGCTGAAAAACTGGAGAAGACGTCTGGCCTCAGGGATTAGCAAGACATCCTTTAAACAAAGCTGAGCAGAGCCTGCATCTGCCCTGCCTTGTGATCTCCAGAATCTTGCAGAGCCTTTTCCTTTGGGGATGCTGACTGGGTCAGGAGGAGGGAGATGTCAAAAGAAAAAGACCAGCCTGGCCAGAGTAGCTTTGTGGTTGAGCGACAAGGTATGAACAAGATCAGGGTTCAATTCCAGGTCAGGGCATGTGCCTGGTTGCAGGCTTGATCCCCAGTGTGGGGCATGCGGGAGGCAGCCAATTGATGGTTCTCTCTCATCATTGATGTTTCTATCTCTCTCTCCCTCTCCCTTCCTCTCTGAAATCTCTATCTCTATCTCTATATCTATCTCTATCTCTATCTCTATCTCTATCTCTATCTCTATATCTATATCTATATCTATATATCTATATCATCTATATCTATATCTATATATCTTCTAAATAGAAGGATCATTATTGGTCATCTCCTTTTTCTTACTTGTAATGAAGAATAATATTTTACCCTCTCTACTTTTTTTTAATCTGCCTTGATAGGAATGAATGAATGAATGAATGGATGAATGATAGTATCTTTAACACATCTGTTATAGCAAAAGGAAACTTCAGGTAAGGAATACTTTTGATTAAAGAAAAAAATCACAAAAACAACTGCCAAAAGGTAACAGATGGAATGTTAAATACTAGCTGAATAAGCCTTGCGATTTTTATAGAGACAGGGTTGAACTGAGATCTCAAGGAATTCTTCCACTTTTAGAGATCCAAAAATGCCATAAATGCTCCATCTGTTGATCAAAGCCAGAAAGCACTCACTCAAATGGATTTAAATCTATTCTTCGTTTCCTATCTCAGTTTGTTGTCCATAAGCTTGCAGTAGCTGGATGGATGTAGCCTTAGAAGGAGTCACCCTAGCTGTGTTGATGCTGAGGAAGACTAAACAACCTATATATACAAGTGCTATGGATCAATCCACAAATTGAAAGTGACTAAGAGTTCTTTTTCTTCTCTTTGCTTGAACTGGAAGTATCAAAGCATAGTGATTTGGTCTGGCTTTGGAATCAGATACACTAGGATGCAAATCCAAGTTTAGCTCTGAAACTTCAGGGAAATTCATTAAACCTTATTATCAATCTCTTCATCTTTAAAATGGTGATAAAAATGCCTGCATCATCATATTATTACTAATGCCCCAGTGCACGGATTTGTGCACATTGAAGGGAAATTAATTAGGAGGTGGCTGGCGGGGCGGGACTGGGTGAAATGGGCCAGACACATCCTGGAGCCAACCTCTCGTGGTCCCTCCCCAGCAGTGCTGGGCTCGAAGGGCGTCTGCAGAGTGAGTTGGGTCCCTCAGGCAGGTGCGGTGCCCTGCCTCAGGTGCCCTGCCTCAGCCTGGCTTGCAGGGATCAGGCTGAAACAGGCTCTCTGACATCCCCCAAGGGTTCCTGGATTGCAAGAGGGCTGTTCTCGGGTGACGCACCCCAGAATCAGGCTCCCTCCTCTCTGGTTCCAGAGTGTGTCACCTGAGAATCGCTGCTGCCAAGTCACAGCAGCTTGGCAGCTCCTGCATTGAACATCTGCCCACTGGTGGTCAGTGCGCATCATACCTACCAGCTGGTCAGATAGTCGCTTAGCCTTTTATATATATAGATGATATGAGAGATCAGCACAATGGTGGAGAGAGAGACTGAAAGCTGGATCTGCCTCTGGAAGTGGTATTTGGGGAAAGTGGCCTTGCCACCAGCATAAGGTACTTTATTCCAGTGGAACTGAGGGACTGTGTTAAACAGCAGTCCCAGTATCTGGATCAGGGGAATTCTTGGGCCCAATCAATGTATTGCTACCTTCCTGGTTATTGTGCCCTGACTCTCCTCTTCCAATCAAACTCTAATCATTCTATAGGACTGAATTTAATCCTATTGACTCAGTGGAACCTGTTACCGATCCACAGTCCCTGTGCCCAATGCATCCAAAGGCCAAAACTCAAAACCTCAGTTTGGAGTAAGAAAAGGTTTATTGATAGAGAAGGTGCCAACCAAGAAAATGGGAGACCTAATGGTGCCTCAAACCCATCTTACTTGCTGGACTAGGTTAAGGGTTTTAAAGGGTTAGGGGGACAGGAATGTGTAAGTGGTGGTGAGACAAGTTTTAACTGGAGAACCTTGGAACTCAGCCATTAATGGTAAAGGGGAGTCAACCTGAGATCTTTTGCTTCTGAAAGGGTTCCAGTGTTGAAGTTCAGGTTATGTGCTGGTGCTTTGGTTCTGTGAGGGTAGGGAGGGGAGGGGGTGAAGACTTTGGTTCGAGAGCAGCTGGAGGTCAAAGTTCTTTTCTCTACAACACGATGCCACTGCATGATTTGTGGTTTTGGTCTGTTGTCTCTAAAAACCAACTCAGTATCTCGTTAAACAGGAGAGGACCATTTTGAGCTGGTTCTGTGGTTATAAGCCCATCTGACTGTCACAGCCAGTAGCAATCTCACCCCTCCAAACAACTGCTGCTCCACTCACTGGACACTTAGCAAGTCCTAGCTTCCACTGCTGTACACCTTACTGTGTTACATTTATAGTTTGTCTCTGAAACTAAGTTACAGTTCCTTGAGGATAGGAAGTGGACTTTTACCTTTTTTGAATTACTCCCAGTGGTATGCACCATGAACTGTGCTCCATAAACTGCTCTGTGGATCTCTAATCGGTAGAGGTGACTCGGGTATGTCACCTGGGATGAGAGAACTGGGCTCCCAAACCTTGGGCTCATCACCCCCACCTTTGCCTACCAGCTTCAGCCAGAGGAGCCTGGTTTTCATCTGTTTTGCCTTTGGACTTCTATGTCAATGATAACAGCAACATATTTATTGAGCATGCTGGTAGACAATGTCCTCATGCTGGTAGACAATGTCCTCATTGGGCCCTACCACCGTGGGATACATGCCAACTCAGTTTTCAACTGCCTGAGGGCTTTCTCTGGTGGCCAGAACAGGTGGTAGTGCCAAAGTATTCACAACCCTGAGCGCAGCTTTAACTACTGACTGACTGGAGGCAGTAATATAAACACTGATTTCTTGTCCTTTAGAGGGTGACTATGCAGTAGATGTTCCTCGCTAACTCCCAGAGTTCTCCAGTGAAATTAGGCTTCTCTTCCTCACAGTGGTAACTAGCTTGATAACTTACCTCTTACTGCCTTCCTTCGCTGCCCTGCCTCATTTCCTTGCTGACAGGTATTTCCTGGGATCATCTCCCAAATCCTTGCCTCAGGGTATGCTTCTGGAAAATCAGACAGTAACAGCATCCATTCTAAAAGCTTTACAGATATTGACTGCTCGTGTTCTTCAACCATCTCATTAAAATGACTTAATTTTATTTTCATTGTGCAAATAAAGAAATTGAGGCAAGGAAAGGTTAGCTGTTATACCCAAGTTCACAAAGCTAATATGTGTTGAAGCCAGGATTCAAAGCATAAGTTTTCATAATGAAGAAACTCCAAAATTTGCTGATCCAAGTAGATATCCTGCCTATTGGATAACAGTCACAGTTCCTGCATGAGTCCTTGGCGAAGCTCATTTTGTCTCATTAACTACCGAATCTTGTCTTTGCTTTAAAATTTTTTTTTTTAAAATATATATTTTATTGATTTTTTACAGAGAGGAAGGGAGAGAGATAGAGAGTTAGAAACATCGATGAGAGAGAAACACCGATCAGCCGCCTCCCGCACATCCCCCACTGGGGATATGCCCTCAACCAAGGCACATGCCCCTGACCGGAATCGAACCCGGGACCCTTCAGTCCGCAGGCCAACGCTCTATCCACTGAGCCAAACCGGTTTCGGCATGCTTTAAAATTTTTAAAGTCTAGATGATCTTGGTCTGTGATTTAAAAGTAACTTTTTATTGGAGGCATTACTTTTGTTTCTTATGCAGCAAACTCTGTTATGGAGGCCAAAGCAGGGGTAGTGCAACAGGGAGAAGCAGTGTGACCTTATGTCTTATTTTTTTAATCTTCATCTGAGGATATGTTTATTGATTTTAGAGAGAAGAAGAAGAAGGAGAAGAAGAAGAAGAAGAAGAAGAAGAAGAAGGAGGAGGAGGAGGAGGAGGAGGAATCAGTTGCCTCCAGTATGTGCCCCAACTGGGATTGAATCTGAAAACCTAAGTAAGTGCCTTGACAGGGAATCAAATCAACACCCCCCCCTTTTTTTGGTATATGACCTGGTTACTCCAACCAACTGAGCAACCAGGTCAGGGCTCCTTATATCTTGACTCATTATTTCTGCTGGTTCCCTTGCCAGTGTCACTGGAAGAAAAAGGTCTTCATTCTAATAATTGTTCCTCCAAGGACAATGGGACCAATGATGGAGACAGGGACGTCGGGAGGAAGAAGCCAGGTGGTGTGGAAAAGGAATTAGTGGGAGGGCCCTTACTTATGGGATGAATTTTGTTTGAAGAAATGGTGACACACACAGTTGTAAATATTTAGCTTGCAGTCAGAAAAAATGAGTTTGGAACTTGGAAGAGCTGATAATAAAGATCTGGACATGGAAATGGTTGTGGCTGAAACCATAGAAGAGAATAACACTTGAATTTACAGAGAATGAAGAAGGTTCAAGGATTGAATCTTGGGGAATGCCAAATTTTGATGTCAGGATGAAGAATAGGAGCCATCAAAGGAGGCATAGAAGTAGAAGGAGAGTAGAATGGTGCCATGATATAGAGCCCAAGAATAGGGAGTAGTTCCAAGAAATAGTAACTAATCAACAGGGCCAAATACTGCAAGGTTCAAGTTGTAGAATGAAGACCAAAATGAAAATGTAGTACTTCGGATGTCTCTCTTAAATGTTGAGCCCAGCAACTAGAATGTTAAGATAGAAACTAAGAAGAGGAGGATATGGAAAATGTGAAAAGTGATGTGTAAGCCATGCAATCTGGTAACTCAATCCTTTGGTTTTGCAAAGGGTATTCTAGAACCACCCCAAAGTGTGGGCTTCACCAATCCTCAAACCTCCTCACCATATTGTTTTATTTTTTATTTTTTTAAAAATATATTTTATTGATTTTTTACAGAGATGAAGAGAGAGGGATAGAGTGTTAGAAACATCAATGAGAGAGAAACATTGATCAGCTGCCTCTTGTACACCTCCTACTGGGGATGTGCCCGCAACCAAGGGACATGCCCTTGGCCAGAATCGAACCTGGGACCTTTCAGTCCAAAGTTTGACACTCTATCCACTGAGCCAAACCAGTTAGGGCCATATTGTTTTAATGTATAAGTATTTAAGTGAAGAATCTAAGATTGACCACAATTTTAACTTTATGGATTTGTTTTGTTTGTTTGTTCTCATTGGTTTTAACAGCTAGTAAATAGTTGGGAATCAGTACTCTAGCTGGCTACTAGAGAATTTCCATATATATTGTTTGTTTTTAAAGAATTAGACCATAGCAAATTCACTTAACATTATGCCTTTATAGAAGACAAAATAGTTGTATTTAATGATTAAAAAGACACTCCAAGTTCTTTCTGTTCCTCTGGGCTATTACCCTGAATTCCATTACAAAGAAGTCAGAGAAAATAAATACTAGACAAGGAGCCAGGAGATCTGGGCTCTAGTCCCAGCTTTGATCAATTCAGTTCATCTCAGAGACCCTCAGTATTCTAACCTTAGAACAGGGAGATTAACTTTATTGATGATTCCCAAAACAGTGTAGCTCTCTGATGATATTTCAATTTTCTTTGCAGCAAATGGAAAAAAAGGAGAGAGAAACAGAAAGAAATCAGTGAGTTATTCATAATGTCAGATTTATTTTTAATTCTAAGATTTGTTCTTTCTACTATAATACTAAAATGTTTTCTCTTCTATAAAACAATTGTCATAAGCATTAGCAGTTGGATTTTTCATGTTCTTAAATAGCATCATAGAAGGCTGGTAACATCATGGGACTGCTGAAAAATTTCTCTAGATTTTTATTGTCTATGGACTCACTGGACTAAAATGCTTATTTTCTCTTCAATTCTAGATTGAATGTGGTGAGTAGAGCTTAAAATCTCTGGCTTTTATTTGGATCTTAGATAAGAGCAACAGGAGTAACCCAGCAGCACTGTGTGTCTCCCGAACTCTTATTAGAGTTCTGTCATACCTGTCTGCAATAGTGACATATTGGGAAGGAATTTGAAAAGCAGAGCTTACATCCCAGGACACTGGAGCTCTGAATGCCAACAGAGAAATGTGCATCCTTGTAGAGACAAAAAAGGTTCACTTTGTTAAATTATTTTATTTTATTTTATTCTATTTTATTTTTAAAATTGTTTTATTTATTGAATTTATTGGGGTGACATTGGTCAATAAAATTACATAGGTTTCAGGTGTGCATTATTATAATACATCATCTTTATATTGTATTGTGTGTTCACCACCCTAAGTCAAGTCTCCTTCCATCATCATTTATCTCCCCTTTATCCTCTCTACCTCCCCAATCCCCTTTCCATCTGGTAATCACCACACTGTTGTCTGTGTCTAGGAATATATACTAGAGGCCCGGTGCACAAAAATTTGTGCACTTGGGGGGAAAGCGGGGGTCCCTCAGCCCGGCCTGTGCCCTCTCGCAGTCTGGGACCCCTCGGGAGATAACGACCTGCTGGCTTAGGCCTGCTCCCGGGTGGCAGAGGGTAGGCCCAATCCCTAGGTGCAGCCCCTGGTCGGGCTCAGAGCAGGGCTGATTGGGGAGTTGGGGCGCCGCCCCCTGTCATGCACAGAGCAGGGCGGATTGGGAGGTTGCGATGCCACCCTCAGTCATGCTCAGGGTAGGGCTGATTGGGGGGTTGGGGCACCGCCCCCTATCACACTCAAGGCAGGGTCTATGGGGAGGTTGCGGCGCCACCCCCTGTGACGCACAGAGCAGGGCCAATCAGGGGGTTGGGGCACTGCCCCCTGTCACGCACAGAGCAGGGCCCATCAGGGGGGTTGGGGCTCCGTACCCTGTCATGCACAGAGCAGGGCCAATCAGGGGGTTGGGGAGCTCCCCCCTGTCATGCACAGAGCAGGGCCCATCAGGGGGTTGAGGAGCTCCCCCCTGTCACGCACAGAGCAGGGCCCATCAGGGGTTGAAGAGCTCCCCCTGTCACACACAGAGTAGGGCCGATT
>NW_005871086.1:3380866-3389889 GCF_000147115.1 Myotis lucifugus | reverse complement strand
GGGTTTGGGCACTGCCCCCGTCACTCTGATCCAGTGCCAGAGCCTCGCGCTCCACTGATCCCGGTGCTCGGAGGCATATTACCCTTTTACTATATAGGATAGAGGCCTGGGGGCCAGCTGGTTTGCCCTGAAGGGTGTCCTGGATCAGGGTGGGGGTCCCCACTGGGGTGCCTGGCCAGTCTGGGAGAGGAGCTGAGGGCTGCTTTCAGGCTGGCAATTGACTGAAGCTCCCAACCGCTCCTTGTTTTCTTTTTTTTTATTTTTTTTTTTATTCTGGGCCAGCTTTAGCTCTGGCTCTAGCTCTGAGGCTTCCGCTGCTATAATCGAAACAATGTATAACTCTAGCTCTGAGATCCCGGCTGGCTGAAAGCTGGTTTCTGGGGTTTTGTTTAGCTTCTATATTTGTTACAAAGTTTCTTAGAGTTGCAGCTCAGAGGCCGGCAAGTCAGGCGGGGAACGTTGCAGTCTGGAGTCACTGGAGCAAGCAAGCCTCATGTTGGCTTCCAGCTGCCTGGCTGCCGGCCGCCATCTTGGCTGACAGTTAATTTGCATAAGGATATGCTGATTAGCCAATGGGAAGGGTAGCGGTCGTACGCCAATTACCATGTTTCTCCTTTATTAGTGTATACACACACACACACACACACACACACACACACAGGCAGTCCTCGGGTTACGTAGGACTCGACATACAATGTTTCATGGTTACGTCGCCATCTCCCATTTCCAATTATATATAAAAAAGTGCATATGTGCTTTATGTTTTTTATTATTTATTTACCACAAGTAAAGGTCAGAAATTGTTATCTTTCTTTTAATTATTTTTTACTGTTTCACTTCATTCTGCTGTGTATGTGCTCCATGTGAGTGACGTAGATGCTTATGTAGGTGGGTTCTGACTTACGGCGAAAATCGCATTATGTTGCGTCATAGGAACAGATCTCTGATGTAACCAGAGGACCTACTGTGAGTGTGTGTGTGTGTGTGTGTATTTTTTTTCCTTAATCCCTTCATCTTTTCCCCTTCCCCTCCAAACTCGCCTCTGGCTGACAGCTGTCAGTCTGTTCTCTTTATCTGTGAATCTGTTTCTATTTTGTTTGTTAGCTTATTTTGTTCATTAGATTCCACACATAAATGAAAACATATGGTATTTGATTTTCTCTGACTGGCTTATTTCACTTAACATAATATTCTCCAGGCTCATCCATGCAGGCACAAAAGGTAAAATTCCTTTATTTTTTTACAGCTGAGTAGTATTCCATTTGTGTAAATGAACCATAGCTTTTTTATCCACTCATCTACTGATGGACACTGGGGCTACTTCAAAATCTTTGCTATTGTAAATAACTTTGCAATGGACATAGGGGTGCATATATTCCTTCTAATTCATGTTCCAGGGTTCTGTGGATATATTACCAGAAGTGGAATTGCTGGGTGATAAGGCAGTTCCATTCTTAATATATTGAGGTAACTCTATAATGCTTTCCGTAGAGACTTCATTCTCACAAATAGTTCACATGGGTTCCCTTTTCTCCACATCCACCCCCAACACGTGTTGCTTGTAAATTTATTGATGGTAGCCATTCTGACAGGTGTGAAGTGATATCTCATTGTGGTTTTGATTTGCATTTCTTTGATGATTAGTGACATTGAGGATCATTTCATATGTCTATTGGCCATCTATATGTCCTCCTTGTAGAAGTGTCTATTCAGATCCTTGGCCCATTTTTTAATTGGATTGTTTTGTTGATGGTTTCCCTTTGCTGTGCAAACACATTTTAATTTGATGTAGTCCTATTTGTTCATTTTTTCTTTTGTTTCCCTTGCCCAAGGAGATATATCAGAAAAAAATATTGCTATGAGAAATGTCTGAGATTTTACTGCGTATGTTTTCTTCTAGGATTTTTATGCTTTCGAGTCTAATATTAAATCTTTAATCCATTTTGAGTTTATTCTTGTGTATGGTGTAAGAAGGTGGCCTAGCTTCATTTTTTGTACGTATATGTTCAATTTTTAAACCGTTATTGAATGGACTCTCTTTTTTAAAAACATGTTTTTTATTGATTTCAGAGAAAAAGGAAGAGGGAGAGAGAGCTAGAAACATCAAATGTGAGAGAGAATCATTGATTGGCTGCCTCCTTGCATGCCTCACACTAGGGATTGAGCCCACAACCTGGGCATGTGCCCTGTCCAGGAATTGAACCGTGACCTCCTGGTTCATAGGTAGACACTCAACCACTGAGCTGGGCAGAATAGACTACCTTTAACCCATTGTATGTATGTGCCTCCTTTATCAAATATTAATTGACCATAAAGGCATGAGTTTACTTCTGGGCTCTCTATTCTGTTCCATTAGTGTACATGTCTGTTTATGTGCCAGTACCATGCTGTTTTGATTCCTATAGCCTTGTAGTAAAGTTAGATATTAACTAGTATGATTCCTCTAATGTTCTTTTTTCTTAATATTGCTGTGGGTATTCTGGGTCTTTGTGGTTCTATACAAATTTTTGGAATACTCGTTCTAGTTCTATGAAATACACCATTGGTATCTTGATAGGAATTGTGTTGAATCTATAGCTTGCTTTGGGTAGTGATTAATGATGTTAATTCTTCCTATCCATGAACACAATATATGTGATTGTGACAACTGATACCAAAAAATACAAAGGATTGTAAAAAAAATATTATGAACAACTACATGCCAACAAATTGGACAATCTGGATGAAATGGATAACTGCAATCTTCCAAAACTGAATCAGAAAGAATCAGAAAATCTGAATAGACAGGTTACAAGTAGTGAACTTAAAGAAGTAATCAAAAAACTCCCAGCAAACAAAAGCCTTGGTCCAGATGGCTTCACAGGGGAGTTTTACGAAACATTCAAAGAAATAACACCTATCCTTCTCAAACTATTCAAAAAATTTCAAGGGGAGGAAAGCCTCCCAAGTTCATTTTACAAGGCCAACATTATCCTAATTCCAAAACCAGTAAATACAGTACAAAGAAAGAGAATTACAGGCCAATATTCCTGATGAGCATAGATGCTAAAATCCTCAACAAAATATTAGCAAATCAGATCCAGTAATACATTAAAAAGATCATATACCATGACCAAGTGGGATTTATTCCCAGGATGCAAGGCTGGTACAATATCTGCAAATCAATAAATCTATTACAGCACATAAACAAAATGAAGGATAAAAATCACATAATTATATAGGTAGATGCAGAAAAAAAACATTTGCTAAAATCCAGCACCCATTTATGATTAAAACTCTCAGCAAAGTGGGAATAGAGGGAACATACTTCAATGTAATAAAAGCCACATATGACAAACCCACAGCCAATATCATACTCAATGGGCAAAAACTAAAATCCTTTTCCTTAAGATCAGGAACAAGACAGGGATGTCTACTTTCTCCACTTTTATTCAACATAGTACTGGAGTTCCTAGCCACAGCAATCAGACGAGAAGAAGAAACAAAAGCAATGGAAATTGGAAAGGAAGAAGTAAAACTGTCTTATAGACGACATGATACTGTATATGCAGAACCCTAAAGATTCCACCAAAAAAATTACTAGAACTGATAAATGAATTCAGTAAAATAGCAGAATACAAAAATATCCATAAATTGGTTGCATTTTTATACATCCATAATGAACCATCCTTGAATCATTTTTATGGAAATTTCACTAGCTTGAAGATACTGGAAATGGGATCTGCTCAGCACAGGCTGTAGGAACAAATTCAACCCTGGGGTTGGCCATAGAAACATTACCCTAAAGCCAGAATAAATTTACTTACCTATATTTTTACTTACTGCAATGTAGGTCTTACCCTGCCACCTGAAATAAATGACACAAAACTTCATTGTCTTCTTCCCACTGTGTACCCACCTATTTCAGCAGAACTACTAAAACTGTAGCAGGTCAGAGCAAGTTGTTGCTGGCAGCAGCTTTAGTAAATCTGTGCCACTGAACTGCAGGAAGAATTAAAATGCAGAAATTAGAAATCAAAGGCATTGGGTTTCCTGTGAGTCCTATCTGATTAAGTGTAGTTTCATAAACCGTTAGATCTCAATCTCATAAAGCCCCAGGGAAAACCTGAGGGGGTTGAATGATGACAGCCCCACCTTCCAGAAGAAGCCTCCAATTTCAATATGCCATAGCAACGGAATACATTTCTCATTTAAGATGCAGACACAATACAGCTCAGAGAAAAACTCCTTAGGACACAAACAGAAACAGCATTGGTGTTCACCATTCACTTAACACGCATGAGATCTGCCCAGAATGTTTTGTTTATTGGGGCAGTAAATTGTTTCCTGAAATCAAAGACATTGTGTCTTATTTTGTGTGTGTGTGAGTAAAGGCCTCATGAAAAGTCAAATGAGAATGGAACTTTTAGAGAGGAACAAACAGGCCTGAAGGGCAGGCATTGGAAACCAATACAAAGGAGGAGGAAGGGGGAACAGATCTGCAAGAAATACCTCAGGATCTTACACTTTTACAAGACACTTGCAGCCATTTTCCAACTACTAAGTGATGTGTCATTACCTTGAGATGCAGGTATTTTTATCCCCATTTCCCAGAAGATGAAATAGGCTCTGAGCATTTGAATCACTTTCTCAGGGTCATATAATGTTACCCAGGACGCAAACCCTCATCTGCCTAAAGTCAAAGTTTATGCTACACAGTAGCCACAGGACAAGTTTGAGGTTAAACAGAGGTTGACTGGAGGCCAATAAAAATGAGCGATGATACTGTGGTTGGCTTAATCTACTGCTTTAACAAACGGTTCCAGCTGGAGATGTCCTGAAGATGGATCAGCTCAATGGATAACACATGGTGGGAGGATCCACCTCCCAGCTTCTGCAGGTGTGCCCAGTGTACCTCCATCTCTGTTAAGACTCAGAGTCAAAAACCCTCTGGGAGTGCTTCCCCTTCTTGAGTGGTTTGGATTCAGGAGCCTTTCCCCAGAATGGCATATTAATTTTGATCTTCCAATTTTAACGTGACAGAAAAAAGAAGGCATTTCATGTGTTCAGCTGCAAGAGGTATCCTGAACTGTGGATCCTTGCCTGTGTTAAGCAGTTGCAATGAGAGATTAAATATCTGATAAAGCAGATATCATAAAACTAAAACTATTTTTCTGCACCTGTCCCCTCCCTACTGAAAAAAGGAATTTTAGTCAAGGCTCTTTGGTCCAAAGGTATTTTATTACCCTGTGGTCACCTCACTGAATGGCTAGTGTGGGTACCTGACTAATAAGGCTCTTGGCTTTCAATCCTTTGAACCAAATGAATATATCATCTTAGTAGCTTATTGCAAATATCTTGGAAATGAATGCTAAACATTTCTTAACATCAGCAAAAAAAGACTTCTGTAAGTGTGTATGCCATCCTTCCCACTGGCACCAAATCAAAGGCAAGGTGTTCTTTTAGGAATAATTTCTGTTCATGGGCTCAATTCGTGACAATGCTTTCTTGCCTTACCACCAGTAAAAGAACTTCACAATTTAAACACTTGAAGAAAAAGCACTAATGGAATAAGTAAATATTCAGTAAATATATGGATAGTACTTATGCATATGGTAATATATCAAAAAAAGATGACAGCTAGCAGAGTCAGCCCCTCATGTCTACAGTTGTTGTCATTGCCCTTTATACTTTCCCTAGGCAGAGCCTGGATCAAGGCAGACCAGAGCCATGAACACAATTCACTGGAGAAATCTATTTTCAGCAAATAAATGACTCCTGTAGTTGGGAGGTGAGGCTGAAATGGATATTGAAGACCGATTCAATGTTATGTAGAGTTTAATGTAATTCCAATAATCTGGTGAAGCTATCTTTATACAGTGTGGTCTCTTAGCTTTTGTATAGGTCTTAGTTAGTCACCAGACTTGGGCCTGCCTTTCCTATGGTTAAATCAACAAAGATTTTTAAGGCTTTTGTCTAGAATGAAGGGGCCAGTATCTTTGGCCAGTATATAGAGTGAAGCTAACCAGTCCTGCTGGAATTGAATCCACAACCCTCATTAACACCACTCGAGCAGTTGGCCACCATGAATAACAAAGCATACCAAATGAGATACTGATTTACATGACTACGGCCATTTTTCATCAGTATTTTAAAACTATATCAATCTTGCTGGTAAAACACATGTAAGAGGCCCTGTTATGTGAGAAAACCCTCAGGACCAATATTTCATTTGACAATCTGTCAGAGGGGAAAATAAATACACAAATTTTATTTCAATAATCAGGCTTCAGATTTTGTCAGGCCTTTGAAAATTATATATAAAAGGTACAGCAGTGTTGAAAAGTTAAATGAGAACATTCTAATCTGGCCCCACAAGCCTAGGACTGTTGTTACGTGCTTTCTATGTGCTTTCCAGATGCTGTTGGCATTAGCTACACACACTGCAACATTCAAATAAAATAAAATACCCAAAGGTATTTTATTACTCTGTGGGCACCTCACTGAATGGCTAGTGTGGGCACCTGACTAATAATGGCTGATGGCTTTCTCCAGATGTTTAATATATGGGAGGCTTGATTTCTTTTTCAGATGAGAATACAGTAGCTACTATATCCTCTAAGACATAAGGCCCAAGTTTTCTTCTCTCTCCAAAAAGTAACTGGTTTTGGGAGAGACTCCGTTTTGAATCTGACATTTTCCACCTTTCTGTCCTGTATACAAGGTGGTATAGTATGAAAAGTACTGGAAAGTATTAGACTTAGACAATGCAAGTCTGAATGCCAGCTCTGCCACTTACCAGATGTATACATTTAGACAGGTAACTTAATCCTAGTTTATTCTCTCCCAGGCTTGATGGGAGGACTAATAACAAAACATATGTCAGAGCCTGAAGTTTCAAATAAATCTATCTACCTACCTACCTATATACCTACCTATATTTTACCCTACTTTCCTTTCTTCCCACTTTTTCTTTCAACTATTCCTGAGAACAAGGACTTTGGCTCTCACATTCAATGTTATACCTGCAGACATGGATGAATTAACATCTAAGAGTACAACATTATTATTGGTGAATTTTTGGAAAACCTTAGAAAACTGAAGAGGATTTCATATAGAGATATATATGCTACTTTCCCCAAACTATAGGCTGAAACTATAGGCTAAGACGCTATAGGCTGAGCACCAGAATAAATCCTGGACTGGCTAGTTAAACAGCTCACATTTGAGCACACTAATGGAATACTATTATGTGATCACCAAGAATCCAAGTGGGTGTTCTTACACTGTTACAGCCCTCCTTTCCCTCTCCCTTTTGTAAAAAGAAAAGGTATTTGTAGTCTCATCATGAATAAGAAGAAATTTGGCCTGCAAACTAATATATTTAGGTAGGTTATTTACCTATTAAATAATCATAAACAAATATATGGAAGTTAACCTAAAAAGGTGTCTAGTGGTACACCAAAAGTGTGTCATATCATAGTTTAGGTATAATTAGTACTTTGGATGGAAGAATCTAGATTAAAAAAATCTTAAAGAAGCAAACATAGACAGAACTAATAAAATAAATTAAAATAGGAAGAAATATTTTTTAAAGCTTGTACTTAACTACTTGAATATGACCCAAATGGGGAAGACTTGACTTTAGTGGTTCATGTGGGAAAGATCAAAACCAACCCTAGAAATTCTAGTTAAATGCAAACATAATAGGTGTCATTAGAGCTGCTCCATAGCCCATCGAACCTTAAGCTGCATGTACAGACGGTCTAAAACAAGGAGAGCACTACAACTTAGGAGGAAGATGGCAAAGAGGGTGGAGGTGCTGCAAACTGTGTTACAGGGGATGGGTGAGGGGAAGAGGAATCTTCAGCCAAGAGAAGAGAAGACTAGGATGGTGGGCCACAGAGGTGGGCATGACAGGTGCCCTCCAATATGTGAAGGGCCACAGTGTGCAGAGGGTGTGACTTATTCTTGGCAGGCTTCAGAAGAGAAACGAGGCTAAAAGTGCAGACTCTAGAAGGAAGCAATTTGGATACAACATAAGAAAGAAAAACATCATATTTTCCCTCACATTTCTGATGTCTAGTAGAAAACGTGGGACTCGGGCTCAGGAAAGAGGTCTTAAGACAGAACGGAGAGAGAGGTCCACAAGGAAATGTGAAATTGGTTGGCTTTCCAGTGTCCTCTGCTACCATCAGGCCAGAATTGTCTCCCATACATCCTCTGGTTTCTCTTCATCTGAGGTCCTCATCTCTTCCTAGTGACCCCTCTCTTGAATGCTCCTCTTGCCCTGGAGCTCGCTGGCCAGCAAACAGAAGGGGGCACCCTGTGCCCTCAGCTTTAGCGAGGACCAATCCAGACAGCCTTCCACCCCAGTTAAACACCTAGGGCTGGGTGGGATGTCAGCAGCCCAAGGACGTGGAAGGGGTCCCACTGTATATAGTCCCCTCTGTCCTTTTTAGTGTCCCCAGAGCTGACACCCCACATGCAGGATGAGTTTAGGAGATGAGAGGTAGGCAGAGAGAAAGGATTCTGATGCCATCTGACCTCTGAATTGCGGATGGAATGGGGGCCCAGGAAGCTTCCTAAGGTACAGAGAAAAGTTACCCTGTCCGGCAGCAATGGACAATCCAGCGGGCTGGTGAAATATACTATTTGGATACGGAAGGGGCAGGGGCTCTCTTAAGGTGCAGAAAGGGCTGTCCACGGAGTAGCGAACTTTCTTATAAATGGATAGACACCCTCACTGCACCGTTTTCTCCCTGCCTCTCAGAAAACCACAGGCAACCCCTCCCAGCCTTCCAAGGCACTAAGGTTGGAACAAGGCATTCGAGTTCAACACACACACACACACACACACACACACACACACACACACACACGAGAGCAAAGTGGGCAGAGGGCTGGTGCTCAGTCTTGGTGCGCTGGACCTAAGCAACTGGCCTTTGTGTGTGGATCTGAGCTGAGTAGGGGGCACTCTCTCGTCGCTGCGGGGTGCACGCCCCCGCTGAGTGTTCGGCGCAGCGCGGTGCGGTGAGGGAGGT
>NW_005871086.1:3320928-3380335 GCF_000147115.1 Myotis lucifugus | reverse complement strand
GTGGTTGCATGACCCAGAGGGTCAGAAGTGGAAGATCTCGCGCCAGAGTCGGCCCACTCTGTCACCCCTAACTCTGCACCCCAGCCCCCTGCCTCGCAGGCGGCACCGCGCAATGGGGAGCCTCCGGAGGAACTTGCGGGGCAGGGGCGAGCTAGGGGATCCGAGCACCAAAAGCGGGCACAAACGCTGGGTCCCAGTCCTGGAATCGCTGGGAAGGAAATTCACCCAGCGCTGTCCCTTGCACCTTAAGCCCCAAGACGGCAACTGCTACTGGAGCGTTACTTGAGGAACCTTGGCTTCTGCTCCCCGCTCCTTGGAGCCCTGCAGGACAGGGAAACCCCGGTGTGTGGCTCAGCGTCACTCAGGTCCCCTCCATGGCACCGGAGGGCGCTGCTCTGCCCCAGATTTTAGGGGAAGTGGGGGGGGGAGGTGGAATGAGGGGTGTCTGTTGTAGCCCCATCAACCTTGCCCTTTAGAAGTTAATGAAAAGACTTTCAAGGTGAATGACAACCAAGATGAGTGTGTGTGTGTGTGTGTGGGGGGGCATTGGGGTGCACCTCAGCTCTGATTTCAGCCAGGTGACCTTGAACAAATCAATTAATCCGCCCTTTTTAGCCTCTATGTCCTCGTGTAAAATGGAGAAAATATAACCAGCGTTTCAGAGTGATAAGGATTAAATGAGATAATGACTGTCAAAATGTTTTGTAAACTGTAAATTGCTCTGTAAGTGTTAGATCCTTTTATATGTGCTGTCTAGCTCTGCGAAATTAGAATGAAATTCTTCTCTTCCTCTCCCTCCCTTCTTTTTGCGTAGCCTTCTGACCTGGTCTCTGAAAATCATAACTTAGCTCTTGTCCATCTTTTGGACCGTTCCTTCTTTTTCTTGAAGTGCTTCCTTACAATTCCTTTTAGTTTCTCTTCCAAACACGGTTTCTCTGTCAGGGCTGGGGCTTGGGTCTCATTTGGGAGATAGAGTGGGACCCACCACCCTTTTGATAGTACAGAATTAGCCATCTGACCTGCAGCCCCGGACCCCCTCCTCCTCTCTGCCAGTGCACGCAAGATGGGGCCCACAGTTGCCGCTGTTCACAGCCCTTTGGTTACCAAGCTGCCTGTTCTCCCAACGCCCTGTGGAATTCCTAGGCTTTCCTTCTACGAGGTGTATTGGGTGGGTGGCAACTCAGGTACCCCCTGCCTTGTGCCCTCCTCAGTCTTTCGTTTCTTCTGTTTATTATCAGTGATCTTCTAGGCTTTATTGATTGAAAAAAATTCCCTTCTGACAGGTAGGGTCAGTGTTGCATAGATGACCCAGAGGGTCAAGGCAAAACCCTGGTGGTTTTCTTGAGATCCCAGTCCTACATGCTTCTCTTGGCCTCTGGGCCACCTCCCTGACCTGTCTTCTCTCTGGGGCAGTGTGACTGTTAAGCATACCCGTAACTAAGGCTCACTGCAGAGCAGTGGTTCTTAAACTTGTATGTCTTGGGCATCTTGCTCCTTTTAAAGCCCATCCACAGCCCCTGGGTTCCAGGACCAACGTTAAGGGCCCCTGTTGCAGAGGTGCCGCATACGAGTTACAGCTCCCAGAGAGAGCTAGAAGTAAGCATGGGGCGAGGAACTCCAGATGTGACTTCACTGATTCTTTTTCTTCTAGTAATCACCTTAAGTATTTTTAGGTGTGTTCCTCAGTAACCCTGTGAAGCAGTTTAATTTCTTTATCTTTGGCTTATTGGAGAGAAATAGGCTCAGATGACCAAAACTGAGGCACAGAAAAAACAATGACTTGGCCATAGTTGCTCAGCAAGTTACTGATAATTGTCATTACATGGTGATAAATTAAATTCCCACTAGAGCCTGGCATTGAGCATTATTCCAGAGGTTAGAGTCTTGAAAATATACTGAAAGGAAAACCGCTGCTTTCTGAATTCTGACCCTCTCCTTCGGTATCCAAGAACAAAACAAAATCATTTCTTTGAACCCAATCGTCATAAGTTTTGATCGGCATAACATTTTGTCTTTATCTTGCTGCTCGTAGGGGATTCAGGAATGACAGGGCTGTGCTAGCACAGGAGTTTTCTCACTTTTTAATATGCCTTGGTTTGAGAGGTTATTTCAGTTTGAACTCCCCCACCTACCTTGACCTTAGGGTTTCTTTCTTTCCCAAAAGAAAATCATTTAAAGCATTTTGATCAGATGTCAGTCCTGTAATCCCTCCTCACCGTATCATTGTTCTGGACCAGAAGGTGGTTGGTATAATGATGGAATAGAATCCTATCTTTGAAAACGTGAACTTTACAGGATTGCCGTTCCAGAAGCAGAGGTTTTTAAAAAGAAATATACCATAGACTAGCATTATGCCGAGGATCCTCATCAAATTGGTGGTTATGTTGTTCTGCTTATTATGACAGTGACAGAAATGAAAGCAGCTAGACCTATCGATGGTATGAAATAGGCCAGAATTACTGCAGCCATGACTATAACACAGGGGTAGTGGGGCTTTAGGCCCTTGCTGGGTGGTGATGTTCACCTTGTTGCATCCTTTGATACATTTGAAGCCCGCCCTCTCCCAGGCAGGGGGCAGGCACTACACAAGGGGTTTGGAAGTGGGAGCAGATCATGTTAGGTAAATGCTCCTGAACACAAACCCAAAGCTGAACACAGCTGTGCAAAACTACACATCCTTTTCTGGTCTCTGAAGTCACTGGCAGTCGTTCAAGTCAGGGAGAGAGTCAGCCAGACAAATAGACCTGGGAATTTTATTTAAGGCTAAAATCTTCCCTCCCACTGCTGCTGGCTGTGGCATCAACCTCCCTTCCAACTGCTCTTGCTGACGTAGCCAGTGTCACTGACGTGGCTTCGAAGCTGCTCAGAGGCAGATAAACCTGCCAGCCGCTGATCTGAAAGCAAGAAGTTACGGTTAGAAGAGTGACAATTACTCTATCTCCAGACTGTTGGTGGAGCCGGCACCGCGTCATTCTTCGGGAGGGCCAGGCAGAGATGTTTTCTCCTCCCAGCTTTCCCCCTTAGACTATAGTATCCATTTAAAAAGAAAGGGAGAAAAGCCTCTACGCCTTAAAATACCACAGCCTTCTCTTTTCAAACCCCTCTCCACCACAGAGTTCATTGAAACAGGACTAAGTAGACATTCGTTTCTATTCATTTCCTATTAAAGATCGGCCAGAGGCCTAATTTAGCCCTCCTTGTAGAAAGTTGTCCTCCTTCTTCTAAATTTGCTGCTCTCAAGGAACAAGAGAAGGCACCAGTCTGAAAATCGAGATCAATGCCATCGTCTTGGGTTCTGCCCTGCAGGGTGAGCAGAACAAATCCCTGCATCTGAGCTGCGTCTCCAATGTGAGCGCACGTCCTTCCAGAGCAGGCTGTCCCGGGTTGGGGTGACAGTGAACTTCCACTTGGTGGTTTATAGATTACCGCTTGCTTCTTCCCTCAGTGGAATCTGTTTACGTAACAGCTGCGTGATGCCAGTGTCATGCTTTTGATAGCTTTTCCTCAAGGAGGCAGGGGGAGGGGGTGCACACGAGTGACTTCTTCCTTCGGGCGCAGCAGCTCAGGGTGACACTGAGCAGTAATGGACGGAGTGCTGGAAATAGGGCCATATACCCCAGTGTATGATTTTGGAGAGCTGTTGGGCTGAATTAGTTTGATGGTTAAAATGAGAAAACTTCACAATATTTCCATACTCTGAGCCTCCCAATGTCACGTCCCACTCTTCTCAGACTCCTTCCCTTGCCTGCCAAGAGCTCATCTTAATAAAGAGCCATATCAGAGCAGCTGGGCACCCAATATCCCCTTCTTGTCAGGGAGATAACCCTGTGTCTGTGAGAAGGAAGCTAGAGCCTTCTCACAAGGAAATTAACTTGTGTCAGAAAGGCCGAATCAGCACTAGGGGTGGCGGCTCTTACCTCTAAGGCACCAATGGTCCATGGCCAGATTGTCCTAAGGGCTTTGAAGCTGCTGAGCTACTGGGGAAGAGGTGATGGTGACAGTGAACTTGGAAATATTTGGAATGTGTTGTAGCCCAGTGTAAGAGTGAGACCATGGACAGGTCTGTAGTTGAAGTAGGTATGTTTGATGTCTGTGGATCTTTTATTTTTTAAATGCTAATATGGCCCAGCCAGTGTGGCTCATTAGTTGAGCGTCAACCTATGAACCAGGAGTTCAGGGCTCAATTCCCAGTCAGGACACATCCTCAGGCTGCAGGCTCTATCCCCAGTAGCAATCTATGATTCTCTCTCATCACTGATGTTTCTATCTCTCTCCCTCTCCCTCCCTCCCTGAAATCAATAAAAATATATTTAAAAATTAAATGCTAAGCAGGATGAAGACACTTCAGGGAAATACATTTTTTAAAAACAATTCTTTATTCCTTTTTCAATATTGATTTAGAGGGAAAAATATTTCTCGGGTTTCTTAGAGTTGATCTGAAGATAAAAAATGTTGAAGAAGAAAGATTTTATCTGGAGAGCAAAATACTCTGATGATTATTTTTGAAGGACTTGTATTTAAATGTGTCTTTATTATGTTTGTGTTTATTTGCCTCTTTGCTTGTTTTGTGATTGTCTGTTTTTACTTGTTCCTGGGAAGGACATTTTATTTTATAATTTAATTGTTCCTTTACCTTACTACTAATACATTTGGCACCCTCCTACTGAATTGTACCAATCTCTTGTGTAGTCCCAGGAGGTCCCGTGTCTTCAGATACCAATACTTTTTAGTTCATTTCCCATAATTCTATATCCATATAAATCCTTCTAAATTAGCTCTATCATTAAGGTACCCTTAATACAAGATTTACCCAGTGGGGTGGAATGATGTAATTTAAAATTGCACTTAGAAGCAAGAATTCTTCTTTCTAGACCTAGTTCACTGTGACCTTGAACGAGTTACTTAAGGAAATTGAAGTTTCATTTGCCCTACCATATGGAGATAGAACCTGCTTTAACAACTTCACAGAAGTATGGGGAGAGGCAATGGTAATTTCAATAATACCCCCAAAGAGAGGAGAAGATATGTCTTGTAGAATATTATCTTTGTGTTTCTCCTGCACTAGGAAATAACCCTACTGTGACTGGATTTTGTTGAAACAGAGCTATATTTCTCCTCTCTCCTATGTTCTCTGCCACAGGTCCTCCCTTTCATCTTAGAGTCATTACCTCGTTTCCAGTATTGGTTTAGCCCTAGGATATCTATCTTGGAAATTACTTGACTAAAGCAATTGCCCACTTTTCTCAAGTGATTTGACTAAAACACATGATGGAGAAGGTAAATCAGGTAGCGAAATATTCTTCATGAGGCCAAGTAGGCTTCCTGGATTCTGAGCCTGAAACAGAGCATGCAGTTATTTGTTGTCTTCTTAGAAAATAACCTGAGCAATTATTTCCCATAGGACCACCTTTTCTTATTGAATCCCATATCTCTTCCTTTCAAAGCTATCCTGCCCAATGCCTCCCTTCCACTCCTTTTATGGGCCCATTCTTCCCTTTCCCTAGAGAATCGGGACCAGCTTTCCTGTAAACCAGCCCTGCTTTTCCTCCCAGGGATTTTGCTGCTTCTGTCGTGTCTGTTTAGGGAGCCAGGGCCTCTGAAAAGTTCCTGTTGGCTGCACCTGGATGAAGCGGATGCTTCTGTGGTGGGAGCCCAGCCAATGCTGAGGCTGCAGGGTACCACTTCTGCCCAGCAAGCCAAGTCCCATCTTTAGGACTTCAAACTAGTGTCCTCTCAGCCATCCTCTTGTTTGGACGTCAGTGGGGTATTTTAGGGACAAAGATATTTCCAGCCACTGCAGTTTCCCTTGCCCCAGTGAGTTTTGCCATCATAGCATCTCTTCAGATCAGAGCAAGGGAAGAGAAAGTGCTGGCACCTTAACCCTGATCCTACTACAGGGATGGGCCTCGTGAGGTACCAAGATTATTTTCCCCTCCTTATGTCATTTCTGATGGTTAGAAACCAAAGTTCAGATCAGCTCTGAGACTGGTGATGCAATATTCAAAAACAAAAGAGCTGTGCCTCCTCTCCTCACATGCTCATCCTCCTGTCTCTAGCTCAGGGCACATTGCTGACTCTGCAGGGCTATGCTGGGCTCTTTTCCTTTCAGGTGGGACACAGCCTTACAGGTAGGAGACACTGAGGCACCAAACCCCATTTATCTGGGTGTGTGTTTTGTTTTGTTTTTCATTCACCTTCCGCCTTCTTAGACAGTGAACTCCTCATTGATTTCAGGTCTTGTCAATTTAAGGAGGTCTTATTTTTATGGGACTCAGTGCCCCAAAAGAGGCCATCCCATGAGCCATCCTTTTGGGATGACATCTGCTTGCTGTTGTTACTTTAAGAGTGCAACGGAGGCAGGAGAGAGCTCTGGAGACAGAGCTGTTGCTGCGTGTGTAGAATCTTACTAGCCATCAACAATTTCTCCACTGAGTTTAGTTTATATGTTATTTTATGCTATGGAACCAACCAGGGGATGAGCAAGAGAGCACAGCTGTAAGGAAAGTGTAAGAATAAAAATCTGGGTTGGTATCGATGTCAGTGTGACACATGTACAGAGGCTGTCTTTCTCCTTGGTCTTCCTATGGGATAAAGCACTGACTCAAGAAATTCCTTCTATCAAAATACTGAGATGCAAAATTGTTACCTCAGTGAGTACCATTAGTGATTAGCATCATTAACAGCTGAGCAGAACCAAATCCTGAAGGAATAGGAATTGAATTGGTGAAAGATAAGAGCACTTGGGAATACTATCGAGAGAGGCAAACCTAAGTGAGCACTGCACTGGTTCTAGGAGAACCCTGAATGGGCAGAAGAAGCATCAGGGCAGAGCAGTCTGGGTTCTGGGGGTGGTGCCACAGAAACTGCATCTGTACCTGCTTATGACCTTTGATCAGAGAAGAGGAAGCCTTGAGCTACAGCCTCATGGTAGGCACTGGGAAGAGCACTATTTGCAGCCAGGACTGGTGCTCATAAATACTTCATTTTAGATAATTCAGAATCAGAGACAACAGTCAGAAAAAGAAAGCCTCAGATTTTTATAAGATGACGTGACTCTACATCAAAGTGAGAACTAAGACACAGCCTTCCTGAAGTAGAAAAGTATTTGAGCAGCAAAATTCCACTATTAGTTACCATATTTGTTAATGTGTTACTCATCGTATCCCAAGAAAATGATCCAGAGTCCCTGAAGCCAACTTAGCACAGTTCCTACAGCAAAAAGAGAGAATGCCAAGACCTGCATATCTCCCAATGCAGAAAATAGGAAAGGATATTATTGGAAGGTACAGGCTTCTCCATAGACCAGTGACAGGGCCTGACATTTACTCTCCAATAATTTCACAGTTGAGTTCTTTAATGGGCCTGAGCGGAGAGAGCTACTGCAAGAAATGGAAAGTTCTCCATCAATGGCACGTGAGTGTCCACAGTGTAAGAAGTATTGATTGGAACTGCGGCACTCTAAGCCATGAGCAGACTGTACTAGTAAGTAATACTAGGGCAGTAAGAGAGATCCAGTAGACCACAACTCCATATTGGACCAAAGGCTGAATCCAAGAGGTCAAGTCAAAATAGGGCAGCTACTCCTGGAGGAGGGCGAGCCCCTCATAACCCCCTTTATCGTTATTATTCAGGACACGTAGCTGTTGTTCGTAACCTTAGCAATGGTTCCCCACCAAGTCATCCTCTCTTCTGTCCTGGAAGGCTAGAAAAGAGGTGTCCAAGGATAAGTCATAGTGATGACTTGAACAAATCTCATTTATTTGTAAGAGGCATTTTAGGATGAAAAACATAACAGGGAACATACCAGTCAAGTGGGTAAAACTCAGAACTAAAGCGTTTGCTCTATTTGGTGGCATTTCTGCTGCCAGATATCTGCAGAGCTGTCTGTCCTTCCCTGGGTTTTAGTTCATCCATTTATAAGTCATGCAATATATCAGAGATGCCTCAGAAATAGTAGTGAAGGAACTCCAAGTTTCTTCAAAGAGAACTAGGTGTGTATATATGGAGGGAGTAGCATGGAATAAAGGTTATTTATTGCCAGATTGCCTGAAAAGGCTCCTATCACTCTGAAGCATGAACCATAGATTATAAACTCCAGGGACACAGGGGTGTTAATTTCAGTGGACTTCAAATCCCTAGGTACATTTAGGTCAGAGCTCACAAACTTAAAAATTTTGAGTCCAGGCAGGTAACTAAATGTGTGAATAGGCCTCCCCGCCACCCCTTTTTTTTTTTTGCAAAGAAAGGTGGGCCTGGTCTACAAATTCATTCAAATAACAAAATTCTTAAACACTGCCAGCCAAGCAAAACACATCTGCAGCAGGATTGTGAGCTGCCTGCCAGTTTGCAGCTTTGGATGAAACCTCAGATTCGGAGCAAATGCGCTCCCTAGAATGCATGAATATTTTTATGAGTCGGATCAGGCTCACAATCAACGTCCTTGGATGAGAATGTCAACGTAAATGACAATGTATCATTAATCACAGTGTACAAGAGAGAGATGGGCAGGCAGACAGATGAATGGGGTTTAATAAATGCTAGACTTGATCCTCAAAATGAATTCTGATTGTGCTAGCTTTTTAAACACCCTTTAAAATTGTCACAAGGATATAGATATCATGAAATTTAGAGTAAGTAGGGTATCTATGTGACATTTACTGACCAACATCCTGATGCCTGGCTCGGAACAAGTTACCAGGAGAATTATATAGGTGAGCAAGACATCTTAACATCTGATACCTCCCCCCTGGCTGAGGGTCAGGAGGGAGCTCAGTCTCGTTTTGAGGCAGCAAGGATATCAGTCACTTCAGATGAATTTATAACAATTAATTTAAAATTTTCATACTTCTATCGTACAAAATGTTCTTATTAAAATGTGTGACCTTTCTTAACTTCTGTGCCTTTTCCCTCATGTGTTAAATGAGAGTAACAATATTGCCCGTCTCAAAGGGTGGTTGTGAGGATTAAATGAATTAATCCATATAAAGTGCTTGGAAGAGTGCCCAACATATAGTAAGTCCCCAATAAATATGTATTAGCTATTAATATTCCCTCAACAAACAGTGTAAACATTGACATTACTCCAAATGTCATTGCACATTCATTTTATAGTTGAAAAGTACAAAGGGATGATACCCTATGGCTATTCTGTGATCTTGATTCCTGGCATCCTGCTGAACTGTAATGAGACCAGGCTTGGTGTGTGGAAAGGTGTCTGGAATGGAATGACCTCAAGAACACATATTGATAGGCCAATTCTCAGAGGGCCTACGTTGTAAGGCCTCTTGATGTAAGTGCTGATTGGCTTTTCCCCCAGCAATTTTTGATTACTCACCACAAGGGATGGACAACATGATTTAGAGAATCCTAAACATAAGCAATTCATTGTCCTTGGTTTGGGAGATTTCTTTTCAACCGTGTTTTAAATCTGGAAAGTTACCTTCCTGGGAATTTGCTGTATTTTCAACAACGCAAGGTCATCTCACTGTAAAGGTCTGGCTCTGCACCTTCTCTGATCCGTTCTCGTGTCTGCAGCTATGAAGCATGAACCTAATGGAAAGCTCCATTCTTGTTACATATTTAGTGCCCTTTCCTCTGGGGCCCTGCTGCTGGGCAGTGGCCCAAGCCTCTGAGTCTCACCCCCTCCTCTCTCAAACATTCTTCTCATTTTGCTCCTCTCTGATTTCCATGGAATTAAGTTGGATGATGTTGGCTATTTAGTCACTCTTAAGAATTTTCCCCTCCCTGGATGAGAGTAAAAATTTACCTAGTTAAACATTTAAGAGTGACAGGCATAGGGGGTCTAGGCACACGAGCTGGTTGGTGGCGCCTTGTTTTTTATTAAGTCGCATCACTCAAATTAGCTCTTTATTTTCACTCATAAAGCTTTTCTCAATCACTGAAATCTAAATTGGGCTAAGTAGACAGCAAATTTCATGTAAACAGTTCAAGCGAGATTTCCCTAAATGACACAGAATGGGTGGGCTTTTGATTTCTTTAAAAAACAATAGAAAGATATTTCTTTGGTGCTAAATCTGGGCATTTCACCAATTAGCAATATATTTTACCATTTTAGTTGTGGTTAGAGAACTAAACTATATAGTTGAGCTATTTTATCTATTCCAGACTCAGTTTCTTAATCTATAGAATCATAACTAATTCACTGGGAGGGGTCAGGCTGAAACGATTGGGCCCCAAGATTCCCAAGAACAAGGCCCTATTTTATTACTATTAACTACCTCCTTCACCAACATCTGATAATATCTGGCCCTAAGGATGTCCTCCGAGAGCATGCTTTATAAAGTATAAAATACTGTGGAGATGTCACACATGCATGTCAGAACCCGGGCAATAGTGAAGCCTGACTACATATGTACAGAGAGCTCATTATTCTAATCAAATTAAATTTAGATCAAAGTTATTCTGACATTAATTTTTGTACATAAATATTTTATTGGATCACAATCAGGCATAATTGTATAAAATTCATATAAATAACTATTAGTATAAATTTTGCCTAGCCAGACCAAATTTTTCTCTCCATTGAATGTCCTAGTTCTTTCCTATTGTCAACCTTAAACTTGATGATTTCTCTGGTACCACATATTATTTTCAGAGCACCATGATCATTGTCAGCAGTGGCAATATCATTATCACATGTGGTCTCCATTAAGAGAGTAGTTGAGAGCTTCAGGTAAGACAGACCTGGGTTTGAATTCTGGATTCATCATTTGCAAGCTATTTACAAGCTATGAGACCTGACAGTTTCCTCATCTCTAAAACAGGGATATTAATAACATTTCTCGTGACTGTTGAGATAATTAAATATGGTAATGTTTGTAGAACTATAATGAACATAGTATCTGACTCATCTATGCATATTTTCTCTTCTGTGCTACAATATATGATTTGATATAATTCTCATCTTGATGGTAGAGCCTACGCCCCAGTAGCTGGGGAATCCCCTAGGCAGGCCCCAGCACCCATGTTCAGCCCCAGCTCCTACAGCCACCTGGGATCCCAAAGCAGCTGCTCCTCAGTGATTTGGGAACCATTTGGGGGGAGGAGAGTAGAAGATTTACTTAAAGTGTTTATTTACTATAATTTCTAACTCAACTAATTGGGAAAAATTTAAACAGCTCTCCCCACCTGCTCCTTGGAAATTTAGCCAAATGCAAACTTGTGGGTGTGCATGTGTTTGTGCTTGATTTTCTGAACCCCTGAAGGTTGCAGTCTAGAATCACACTTTTAATGAACAACAAGAACCTATGCCTGACTGCCAGCTGTTTGTAGGTGATGACAAGTACGTTGACTGATCCTGTGGCTTTGCTCTGGTCTCTAACTGTGCTGAGTGCATGTCACTCATGTCCATGTCCTGGTGAAGCTTTCAGAATGCACATAAGAAGGCAAATATCACATAAAGCCAGAAGAGGCTCCCAGAACTAAACTCCCAAAATCAAAAGAAAATTAAAAAGTAGGTTTATTGGGGTTTTAGAGTAAAAGAGATCTAGGTTTAACCTCTTTCTGGCCCCATGTTAGGTATAATATGTCCTTGGGGAGGATGTGAGCCCTTTGCTCCAGACTTGTCTCTCATCCTGTGACAAGGTGCATGAAATTCCTGATATTCAAGATACTCCTTTGGATTAAGGCATTTTCTCCAAGGCAAATGCATTGTCTGAGGATGAGGGAGTGGATTTAGATGTTGCTATACTTCCTCTTAGATTGCTACATTGTGTAGGAATAATATCTTGATCTGGTGATATGGCTGTTGAGGTTGAAAGATAAGGAATGGTCACTAGGCAGGTTTAATTCTGTGTAGCTTACCCTGAATCTCCTAGAGAAATAGGAGCAAGAGAGGCTACATTAAAAAAAAAAGGCATCTAAAGGATAAGGATCAAGGAGCAAAGAGGCCAAGCATCACTGATTTCATAATTTTTACATCAATCTTATTTTGTAGATGCCAGTATCTTAAATGAAACTCAATAATAGGTTTCTATTAATAGAGGAGTGATTCTAATGTTAAATGTCTCTTTCTGATGCCTACTTTTCTTCACCTTTTCCACTTACCAACATCTAAAATAACATACTATATGTTTTATTTACATATCCTGTTTGTGCCTCTAGGGCAGAATTTTGTCTTTTTCTTCTTTGCTAAATTCTTAGTACTAAGGATGGTGGGTCTCCATAAATACTTGAATGAATGAATAAATCCCCACATCCCTACCTCACTGAGTTATCTCTGCCTAAGTTTCTCTCTCTATGCCCTATGGTTGGTGAGACTGATGTAAATGTTACCAGGAAGATAAAAACCCAGCCATATGATGTCACTCAGACTTGGAATATGGGGACTAATGTCTCAGTTTCTAACCACAATGACTTATATGAAGTCAGCTTGTGAAAACAGAAATGAAGATGGCTGTGCCATCACATATATGTGTGCCCAACTCTCATTGGTTGAATGACTGTTGATATTTTTGTAGTTTTTGTGTTTCTAGGTGTTTGCATACTGATGCTTTTTTGAGAAATGTTTATTATATTATTTGCTTTGGAGAGGATTTCTCTGTGCTTTTCAAATATCTAATCTGTACTATACACAAACCAGAAACCACTTTAGATGGCTCCTTTATTTCTGTGGTGTTCTTGAGTGCTGTAGACAGCAGACACCAGCATCCTCCACTGGCATGTGACCATATAGGCTTGGAGGAAAACTTAGTCTTCACTCCTAGCCACAGATGAAGAGAAGCCATTTTATTAATAGTTTGTTATTGAATCATTCAGGATTGATTTTTATTTGGCTTTGAAATATACATTACTATTTTCATGTTGCTTAGCTTATTTCTACTTCTGTATTATCTCTGTTTCTCCCTAACCCTGGTCCCTCTTTAGGACCTACAAGTTCTACTGAACTGTCTTCTGAGATTTCCTCCTGAATAGGATTATGATGAGGTTTCTCTCTCTTTCTTATATGAGCCAATTGAGATATTTTTTTTCAATGTCTACTGACCTAGATAATGACTAATACCTTTATAAAAGGATTGTAAGACATTTATGATTACTATAATTACATTTATGATTTATTATTACATTATGCAAATAGGTAAAGACCTTGGCAATCCTCTGTTAATTTTGTGTAGGGAAACTGAGATGCTATGTGTTATTTGTCCATCCAGCCATCCAGCCATCTAGCTAGCAAGCATTTGTTGAATATTTACTATGTGAAAGGCACATGCTAGGGACCAGAGATTTAAAGGTGAACAAAATACATAATCCTACTTCCATGGATCTTAAATTATAGATATAGTAGGAGATTTAGACATTTAAAGAACTAACAATAAGTTGGGACAAAAATGTGATAAATAAAGTAAAAGTTATGCACTCTAGAAGGAATAGTTAATTTTGAATAGGAAGTTGGGGAAAACTTGAAGAGAGGGATTATTTTAACTGGGTGAATTCTATAAGGTGTTGGTCAATGGAAAATGGACTTAAAAGTATATTTCAGGCAGAAGGATCATTATAAAGTAAAACCCAGAGGTGTGAAAGCATATGACATGTTCAGGGAACTATAAAGATTAGAGTATAGATGGTACATGGAAGACTATTGGGAGATGAGGTTGGAAAACTATTTAGGGAGCAAATCAAGATGATCTGGCTTTTACCTATTAGGTAATGGAGAACTCCGTAACATAAATACAATTAATTCTAAAAATTTCAAAAGAAATGCTTATGTTAATTCAATATGCATGGTTTTGGTAAAGTAGAATATATAGATTATGTAAGGGTGATTTTTCAAAAAAAATTGGTTTCTTGAAATCACAGTTGGATATCTGATGCTTTGAGAATCTCGTTGGCCCTTTAAGGACAAATATAGATCACTTGAGCAAGTGCATCTGTAAAGACTGGACTTGAGAGGTCTGGGATGATTAGCAAGAGAGAAACTCCCCTGACAGGGAACTGGCCTTGCCCCTGGAATGGAAATGAAAGAAGAGTCTCACGTTGCACCTAAACTACTTCTTCATGGAGTGAGAACTACTCTATAGCTACAGAAGATGGTTCATCTTGGCTCAGGCCAAGGGGTTTAAGATGACAGAAAAAGAAGTAGGTACTTCAAGCACATCTAGAAAATAGAAACTGATTAGTACTGAAGGGTTATAGCCCTATTAAAGGCCTTATTGAGGACTCCGGCTACTGGTTAAGTACCAGTAGTGTCCCTCATACCTCAGATTGTTAAGCTTGGGCTCCTGCACTCCTGCAATCCCAGTCCATGGAGTGCACAGGCCTCTAAAGTCACTAGGGGTGGTATTTTGCAACCCTTTCTTGAATAGACTTCATACACTCTGGCTCTTGCCCTTTAGTGACCTATGATTTGGTCATGGAAAAATAGATAAAAATTCAAAACAGATTTGAGTTGATTGCTTAACATTTTGCTAAAAGTCTAGTGAGGAATATGACTGGAAAGTAATTGTTAATTATTGTTGTCTGTACTACATAATCTGGTACTTGATTATATTGCACAAACTTTGTTTCATGGTAGAGAAATCTTCTTTTCTTCATAAGACTGAATAGCCTCCTGGGTCAAGGTCTTCTTTGTTTAGTCAGTTTGATTTCTTATAGTTCCTCTCAGTGCACACACGGTGACTCCGTGATTTCTTCAATGATTATTTGTATTCAGTGTTTCTGCCAGATCTCATTGTGCAGACTAGGTATTTAGCAAGTCTTACTTTGGAATACACAAATATGTGTTATTTCCTAATTGCTTATAAAAAGAGACTCCATATTAAGAAATTGCAGGTTCCATTCTGAGTTAGACAATGTGAACTTCTAAAGAAAATGACTCTTTTCCATGAAGTTTAAAAGGAGTGTGTGTGTATCCTAGATTAAGTCAGAGACTGAATTTTTATTGTTGTTTCTGATGTATCCCCAATGGCCAACATAACACAGCCCATGGCATTTGCTGAATAAACATTTATAGATCAAACTAGTAAAACAAAATGGAGAAAACATAAGTTTATTTGAAATCTGATACCTCATGTTCCAGCTAAGCTCTACCTCTAGGTCCACCTAGGAGGAATTATTGATTCCCTTGTGTGGGCTGTTATCACAGCTCTGCTCACAAACATCCTTATCTTTCTGGAGTGCTTTCCAAGTTTAGCAGTGTTCCCTTGTAGAAGTGCTTAATCAAGAGGGCCATTCATCACAGCTTCCTTCTCACCTAGTTTTCAGGTAGCCCTTCTCAGATCCCTCTCTTCAGGTCTAAGGTCCTGTGCTACATCTTCAGATGAGCCTCCTCTCTATTTCTAACCTACAGGGAACTATTAAGGTGAATGCTTCAGATATACTCTCTTCGCTTTCATCAAGAGCCTCATTATATTTTAGGGGACATTACCTCTATGCACTGATAAGTCCACATATTCCCCATGTTTTAGTTAAGATTGATCTGCAGCCTTCCTTTCCAAAAGTTACAATGAGTGCAATTATTGTCTTACTTAGACTTTGGGTCCTGGATCTAATATTGCCACTGAAATGTCTGAATCATTTTGCAGTGTTTTCATAAACCCAGATGCACACTCATTCAGGTGTGTGTATACCTGTAAGACTACTTTCTTTTTCCTCCTCCTTGTTATGCATATGTTTCCCTTTATTTCTTGCTTTTACCCTGTGTTTTCTTTTTTCCTTCTTATCAGCTGCGTCTCTATTTCCTCATTTCTAGCTCTCTTTTTTCCCAGTCTTTCTCTGAACATAAGCATAAGTACAAGTAAAGTGTAGCTCTGGAATAATAATGTAGGCCATCAGGGCTCCAGCTAAAGGACATGTAAGGTCAGAGCAACAGCAGCTGTTCCTTGCTTACTGACCTTCCGTAGTTATCCAGCATGTCTGGTCTGCAAGCCTAGGGACTGTCTCCTGCCTCCTCCTCTTTCCCAAGCCCATTGCCTCCCCCTTGACTTAGAGAAGGTTTTTAGATCATGTATCAAGCACAAGTGCTAGTGAATTTCCCCCTCTACTTTATATATAGGTAAGAGCTGGTAGTTAGTTCTAAGCTGGGTTTCCATAATGGGTCAGTATCAGATATTTAACTTTGTCTCTTAAAAAACTAAAAATGTTATGTCCCCAGGGACATCACTTCCTAAGGGACATGGGTGATGCTAATAAAAGTTTCAAAAGATTGATATAAAAACGAGAAAGTCAGGCTTCAGGTTTACCAGGAGAAATTACTTATAGGTTTTTTAAAATTATTTTGTTTTATTGCTTAAAGTATTACAAAGAGTATTACATATGTCCTTTTTTTCTCCCCTTGAAGTTCATTAAACTGTTTGATGGGTGAAGAATTGATGGTGACAAATGGAAACATGTTCCTGAAAGGATATTTGTATCATGCTTACTCATTTTAGTGTGTGGAGAGATATTCTACTTGGGTGCATTTTGGTCAGAAGAAATGGAACACATATTATATACTTGAAGCTGGAGCCAAGCTAGGAAATGCTTAATCTCTAGTTCTCAAAATTCTTAATACATATTTTAGCCTCAAACCCTTTTGCTATTACAGTATCTGTTTCTTACAATCTGGCAAATGGTAGTGGATTTTTCACTCAATGTCTAACCACAGGACTGGTTTCTTCACAGCATAAACAGCCCAGAATTGCAGGAGACTCCAGAGTTTGTTGCACAGAGAGATGTTTGTGGTTATGTAACACCAAGAAGGAACTATTTTGCAGAATCCAAGAAATGGAGCCAAAAGTTGGGAGTTAGGAAGGTAATAGTTGCTAAATCAAGATGGCAATGCAAACGGTCAAAAGGAAGTGATCCTGGGTCTAAAGACATAGACCCTGAGGGTCCCTCAGGGCCATCTGCTAGTACAGGCTTGAGGCATTCTGGGCATAAGCCAGGGTGGTCAGTTTTTGTGATACATTTTATGGATCCACCATCTGACTAATTAATCTCATGAGTAACATCTGAAGGTGATTCTTGTTGTCTCATTTCAGGGTAACATTTCTTTGTCCCCAAATTATTGGGGTATATACCCTTTAAGGGCTATTGTCTTTCATGTACCAATCAAACCTACCTAAACTTCTTCCTCGTGCCTTCTAGTCATTCCCATAAACAAACTGATACTAAGTAAAGGGAAAAGAGGAGTTTCTTTGTTTTTGTTTTCTCGATCCGTGCATCTCCCTTTATGAAATAATCTTACAGGAACAGTTGCCAGAATGCCGTTTTTTGTTCCCCAGTGTGCCTCCCACTGGCTGACTGTATTTTCGTACACACATACTGGAGAGTGCTGCTGTACCTTCCTACATACATACTAGACGGTGCTGCTCAGAGTCTGGCTCTCCTGTGCTCTGACTCTTCCTTCCAGAGTCGACCTGTCCAGTGTTCCTTCACTTTGTAGTTCTGTTTGATATCTTGCTACTGTATCTGTGAATTAATTTGAGCTAGGGTATTAAAAATCGAGAAAGACTGTACTTAGGTAGTTTTATTTTAAAATCAGTCTCCACTGCTTTGATTCATGTCAGTGGATTAATAACTGGAATTCTAGGCATGCTACCAGCAGGATGGCAGAGATCGCAGCTGCAGTAGGAATAGCTACTCACAGCCACCCTAGTCCCAGGTTATCAGTCCCCTTAATCAGTCTTATGGATACAGTTGCACAGAATTAAACTTTGAATAAAAACCAGTGAAATATTAGCTTTCTCAGGATTTTCTCTTAAAAAAATATACTCACCCATTTAACACTTGGGTCATAATCTTAGCTCTGCCACTAGTTTGGCAAACTTGGGCTATTGCTTATTTGTCTCTAAAATGAATGGAGGTAGATCATTTTAAAATCCAGTTCCAGGTCTAATATTATCTCACAATAATAATAACTGACAATTTATTTATGAAGAACTATATGCTGTAGTAAGCATTTTATTTATTCTAGTATTTAAGAAATACTTTTGAGTTCCTATTATGTGTCAGGCACTGCAGTGGGCACTAGGGATATGATAGGAACCATGGCATGTAGCGTTCCTGCCCTCTTAAAGCTTTCACTGCAGTGAGGGAGACAGACAATGAACATAAAAACAAAAAGTAAATATAACTTCATATACCTCTAAAGACTAAGGAGAAAAGTAATACAGAATTAGGGGAGAGGTCTGGTGGTTATTTAAGGCAAAATGATAAGATTATATCTTAGTCAAATTCTGAATGGTATGAGAGAGAAGTCACAGAGAACATAAGAGAAAAGGAGAGGGAGAACTGGTCAGAGGCCCTAAGGCAGGAGAGGCTGGTGTGGATTGAGCAAGGGGAAGGTGAAGTTAGAGGTAAAAAGATGAAGTCAGATATAACAGGACCTTGAAGCCAAGTTAATATATCAAGTGGGGCATACCATTCTAAACGCTTTATGTATTAACTCATTTAACTTACATTTCAGCCTTATACATTAGGTAGGCATTGTTATTACTTCTGTTTTACTCACAACTTACCTAAGTTCACGTTGTGTTAACACACCAGAGCCAGGTGGCGTGACTCCGAGGACTCCACCCTTGACCACTGTGTTCTACTCTCTTTAACTAGTCGGGAGTTAGGATGTCATTCTGATGAGAACCCTTTGGGAGTTTTTTTGTTTTTGTTTTGTTAACCCACACCTAAGGATATTTTCCCCCACTGATTTTTAGGGAGAGTGAAAGTCAGGGAGGGAGGAGGGAGAGAGAGAGAGAGAGAGAGAGAAACATCGATGTGAAAGAGACACGTAGATTGGTTGTTTCCCACACATGCCCGGATGGGGCTGGGAATCAAACCTGCAATCCAGGTATGTTCCCTTGACCTGGAATTGAACCAGCGACCCTTTGGATGTGTGGGCTGACACTCTAACCACTGAGGAACACCAGCTAGGGCCCTTTGGGAGGTTTTAAAAAGGAGTGACATGGTTAAGAACTCTGACTTCCATGTAGTAGGAAAGGAGTGGAAGCTGGAAGATTAGTTGGAAGGTAACTGCAGGGTCCAGGTGAGGTGGCAGTGGCTTAGGCCAAGTTTTGCTGGAACACCGAGCCATGTCAAAGCTGGTCCATGTGACCATGTGCTTGTGCATCTTTGTGCTTAATATGTGTTTTGGGTTTGTCTGTATTTGGGTGAAGGAGGGTGCATTTGATGGATGTAATGCATACAGACCCATCAGTGCTCTATAAATTCAGAGGCCCCCACTTCATTTTCGGGTAGCTGCTTCCTCAAGAGCCCAGCTCAGAAGTGACAGAGCCTTTTCTGCAGTTTTATGAGCAGAGTTGAAAGAACCTATTTTAAAGGTTGATGTTTAAGGTTTTAGCCTCTTCATCCTACTGTATATTTTTTAATACATTAGAGCTAACAAGTTTTTTTCAAGACAAATATTCTTTGATTTTTTGGAAGAATAAACTTTTAAAACTTGATTCATTCTCTTTCAAATATTAATGTAAAGATGTTCTTGATGCTTAGCACTTAAGGATACACCCATATAGTTAAGAAGGCAAAATAACATGTCCTTAAATTTATTCCATCTATTCTCTTATAGCTGTTTAATTTGCTGATGTTCCTATAAAGTAGATCACTAGCTAAGTCCACATTTTAGGAAGATGTACTGAAGCATAGTCCAGTTTAATTAAGTAATTTTTGGTACCAAATTAGAAATAGACTCATAGCTAGAAAATAAAATAGACTCTTAATAATTTAACTAAAAATAGACTCTTAGTGTCCATGATTCACTTAGTGATGACAATGCTTCTAGTTATTCTGCTTTGACAAAAATAATACATGTATAATGTATACATTCAATATAATAATTATACAATTCCTTTAATAAGTATATAATTAAATAATTCTACTGTGACAAAAACATATACATATAACATATATTTGTACATTAAGGGCTAAAAATAAGATATACAGTGAAATGGTCTTTTAAGAGTGAAGACTAAACAAAAACATTTACATATACAAAACAAATCTAAGAAAGTTTGCTACCAACAATACTTCATTAAAGGATATACTTCATGAGGAATAAAAATGATCCCAGAAAGAGAGTCTGAGAAGAAATAGAAAAAGGTAAGGAAAACAAAACTAAAACAAATAAAAATGGTAAACAAGTTTACATGAAATAGTAATAATAAGTAAGTTTGGAGTAAAAGACAAACTATATATTTAAAATTCTGGACAATCAGAATATAAAAATTAGGAAGGAAGTGATTGATGATAAAGAATTCTTAGGTCCTTTTATTATTGTACAAAGGTAAAGATCTAATTTTAGACTTTAATTAACTATACAAGTTAAAATTTCTAAATCAGCCTGTAAAAAAAGCAGAGGTTGGCAAACTTTTTCTATAATGGAATAAATCATAAATATCACTACTTACCCCCACAATTCTCTTGCAGCTACTCAGTTTTGCCATTGTAGCACAAAAGCAGCCATGAACAAGGTGAAAATGAATGGGTGTGGCCATGTTCCAATAAAAATTTATTTATAAAAACAGTCAGGGGCAATTTTGGCCATGGCTCTCGATTGCAGACCTCTGCCTTAAGGGTTGCTATTAAAAAAAGAGAATGGTTGGAATAAATGAACTAACCATCTGACTTAGAAAAAGAAAACTAAAAGAACTTAGAAAAAGAAAAACTAAAACCAGAATAAACCAAGATAAAGAAAATGATAAAGACAAGAGAAGAAATAAAAATAAAGACCCATAAAACAAAGCCAAAATCTACTTATTTGAAAAGACTGCTTTAGCCTGGGTGCTCTGGAAAGTGGAACCTCAGGTAAAGACTAAAGTTTCTAATATAGCAGTGGCCCCTTCACTAAGGTTTTGCTTTCTGTTGTTTTAGGTACTTGCAGTCAATCATAGTCTGAATATATTAAATGGAAAATTCCAGAGCTAAACAATTCATACATTTTAAATTGCATGACATTCTGAGTAGCATGATGAAATCTCTTGCTATGCTGGTCCATCCCTCCTGGGATGGGACATGAATCATCCCTTTGTCCAGCGTGTCCATGCTATACCTGCTACCTATCTGGTCATAACTGAGTAGCCATCCCGGTTATCAGATGGGTTATCAGAGAGAAATCACATTCATATAATTTTTATTTTATTACAGCAGATTGTTATGACTGTTCTATTTCATTATTGGGTGTTGTTGTTAATCTTTACTCTGCCTAATTTATAAATTAAACTTTATCAAAGATATGTAAGTATAGGAAAAAACATAGTACATAGGGGGTTCGGTACTATGTGTAGTTTCAGGCAGTTACTGGGGTCTTGGAATGTATCCCCCGTGGATAAGCGGGGGCCACTGTACTTTTATTTGGGATGTACAAGCCCAGGGCTGTGAAAACTGGTAAGAAGAGTAGCAAAAAGCACAGAACACTCTCAACAGGAACAGCATGTTGCTGGTCAGCACATTCAGTCAGCAGTGTGATCCTTCATTCGAGTTTGACAGTGAAGAGGTGATCCAGAATAGATGGGCTCTGTGCAAGAGCAGAAGAAGAATGTGATACACAAAGTTTTTGTTGCAATGCAAAGACTAATAATGCTTTCAAAGTCTGAAAGACTGATATAAGTAAGAAAGACATGAGTAAACAATATTAAGAATAATATTGTTAAATCGCTGGTGCAGTCAGGATTTAAAAGATAAGGGAATACATGAATAACACTGTGATGAGTACCAGGGGAAAGTGATGGAAGTGGAGGAGAGTATAGGGGGATCAATGGTGATGGACTAAGACTTGACTGGGGGTGGTGAACACACAATACAGTGTATAGATGATGTATTGCAGAATTGTGCACCTGAAACCTCTATAATTTTGTTAACCAGTATCACCCCAATAAATTCAATAAAAAAGGAAATAAAAGATAAGGGAGTATTATGAGCCACTAATTTTGAAAACTTAGGTGTTGGATCAAATTCCTTAAAATGTATAAATTATCAAAACTGCTTCAAGAAGAAACAGAAAATTGGAATGCTCTATAAACTATTAAATAAAAGACTCAACATATTAAAAGTTTCCTATGAAAACACAAGATTTAGATAATTTTATAGGCAAATTCTATAACAAAAGGTCAAGCAACTGATATCTTATAAAATCCTTTAAAAGACTATAAAGAGGAGAAACACTCTTAAATTAATGTAAGAGGCCAGTACAACCTTTTTTTGCCAGTACAATCTTTAAAACAAAATCAGTTGATGATTACTTAAGAAAGGAAAATTATCAAGTTCACTTTGAACACAGATACAAAATCCTAAACAAAATATCACCAGACTGAATTTATCAATAGGTGAAAAAGTTAGTACATCGTGACTGCCACTTTGGAAAACAGTGGGATTTATATTCCTGATAATATGGTAGAGTTGAACATACACATATCCTGTGGCCCCACAGTTTTCTTAGATACAGCCTCTAAACTCATGCACATGTACATGATCATGTGTTCAAGCATGGTAATAGTGTTTAACAACTGGAAACAACCCACACACCCATCAACAATAGAATGGAGAAAAGTGTGCATAATATATATTTATAGAGAAGAATGAAATGAATCATCTAAAGTTATCGTAATGATATTGTTAAATCTTATGAACATAACAGTAAAAAAAGCAAGTCCTCAAAATGTACAAACATTTGGTTTTTCTTATAAACAAGCAAAACTAAACAATATATTATTTATGGGTACATTTGTATGTAGTAAAACTATAAAGAAAAGTGAGAGACTAAAATACCCTGGCAAATTAAGGGTATCTGCTACCTCTGGCAGATGGAGGAGAGGAGAGGAGGTAAGAGGAGAGAGCTTCTTAAGATTGGTAATATTCTGGTTCTTATTCTTATACTAGAGGCCTGGTGCACAAAAATTTGTGCACTCGGGGGGGGGGGTCCCCCAGCCCGGCCTGTGCCCTCTCACAGTCTGGGACCCCTCGGGAGATAACGACCTGCTGGCTTAGGCCTGCTCCCGGGTGGCAGAGGGCAGGCCCAATCCCTAAGTGCAGCCCCTGGTCAGGCTCAGAGCAGGGCCGATTGGGGAGTTGGGGTGCCGCCCCGTCATGCACAGAGCAGGGCGGATCAGGAGGTTGCAATGCCACCCTCAGTCACGCTCAGGTAGGCGATTGGGGGGTTGGGGCACCGCCCCCCTGTTACACTCAAGGCAGGGTCAATAGGGAGGTTGCGGTGCCACCCCTGTCACGCACAGAGCAGGGCCGATCAGGGGGTTGGGGCGCTGCCCCCTGTCACTCACAGAGCAGGGCCAATCAGGGGGTTGGGGCGCTGCCCCCTGTCACTCACAGAGCAGGATCCATCAGGGGGGTTGGGGTGCTGCCCCCTGTCACTCACAGAGCAGGGCCAATCAGGGGGTTGGGGCGCTGCCCCCTGTCACTCACAGAGCAGGGCCCATCAGGGGGTTGAGGAGCTCCCCACTGTCACTCACAGAGTAGGGCCGATAGGGGAGCTGGGGCACCGCCCCCTGTCACACACAGAGCAGGGCGGATCAAGGGGTTGGGGTGCTGCACCCTGTCACACTCAGGGCAGGGCCAATGGGGAGGTTATGGCTCTACCCTGTCACACACAGAGCAAGGCCCGTGGAGGGGGGTTGGGGCGCCACCCTCTATTACCCACAGAGCAGGGCCGATCAGGGGGTTGGGGCACCGCCACTGTCACACTCAGGGCAGGGTCGATCAGGGGGTTGGTGCGCTGCACCCTGTCAAACACAGAGCCGCAGGGCAATCAGGGGATTGGGGAACTCCCCCCCTATCAGGCACAGAGCAGGGCTGATCAGGGGGTTTGGGCGCTGCCCCCTGTCACACTGATCCCAGTGCCAGGAGCCTCGCTGCTCCGCTGATCCCGGTGCTGGGAGCCTCGCTGCTCCGCTGATCCCGGTGCCGGAAGGCATATTACCCTTTTACTATATAGGATAGAGGCCTGGTGCACGGGTAGGGGCCGGCTGGTTTGCCCTGAAGGGTGTCCTGGATCAGGGTGGGGGTCCCCACTGGGGTGCCTGGCCAGGCTGGCTGAGGGGCTGAGGGCTGTTTTCCCGCTGGCAGTTGACTAAAAGCTCCCAACTGCTCCTTGTTTTCTTTCTTTCTTTTTTTTTTTTATTCTGGGCCAGCTTTAGCTCTGAGGCCTCACTGCTGAAAACATGGATACAATGTTGCGGTCCGGGGCTGACTGACAGCCGGTTTTGTTTAGCTTCTTATTTGCAACATAGTAATAGTTGCTTAGAGTTGCAGTTGAGAGTCCAGGCAAGTGAGGCGGGGAACGTTGGAGTCTGCAGTCCCTGGAGGAAGCAAGCCTCCCTGCTCGCTTCAGTGCATGGCTGCCAGCTGCCATCTTGGCTGACAGTTAATTTGCATAAGGATACGCTGATTAGCCAATGGGAAGGGTAGCGGTCGTACGCCAATTACCATGTTTCTCTTTTATTAGTGTAGATTGGTGGTGGCAACACAAGAGTTGTTATGCCATATAGGATATTACACACACACACACACACACACACACACACACACACACACACACCAGCCAGTTTCCAGAAGAAGTTGGGACTACTACATATAGACCCAGAGGAATAAAGGAGCATGCAGGGTCAGGACTGGGGAAGTGAGCTGCTGTTCAGCTGGTGGAGGTGATGGGGGTGTGTCTGAAGGGCAGCCTGGGAGGGCAGATAGGATTCCGAAGAGCCTTGTATGAGATTTGTGTTTTGGAGGGAAGACTTCCGACCATATTTTTTCAGAAGTTCAGGCAAAAGATGACAAAAATGCCATCCAAAGTAGTGGTAGCCAGGATAGAGAAGAGATGAAGGATTTGTAGGGTATATCAGAGGCCGAATGGGCAGGATTGGTGCTGCCTGCTGGTTATGGGGGATGAGGGAATCAAAAGTCAAAGGTGACCTCAGGGGTTCCAGGAAGCATAATCAGAGGAGTAAAAATGCCATCACCCGAGCTGTGGAACGCTAGAGGAGGGACGTTTTGTGGCCCAATAGGGAAGAGGAAAGGAAGATCACAGATTGAGCATGAAGGCTATACAAGGCACTTTTCTCCATGGCTGGCCTATCAAAGGGCATTTGGCCACTGCCCTTCCTAGAGACCTGTCCCAATACTACTGCGTGCTCCTTCTGGAGAGACAAACAGTGCTTACCCTGTGTTGCTCAATCTTTCTTAGCTTCTCCTGCTTTCGTGGCTGCTTTGAACCCTTTTATGAAGGAGCACAGCTCTCACATTACTGTGGCAAAACTGTAACACAAGCCAGAGTTTGGAGAACTTAACCTTCAGAACTGTGAGCAGAGTCTGACCTGTGTGCACGTTTGTGGTCAGGGGCACCAGGATCCCTCTTCTCACTGTCTGCCATGCTGACAGAACAGCTATCCTAGAGATGCCTTTGCTTCTTTGCGCTTTGGAAGCTTGTTCCAGAACTCTAAAACCACTTAATTAAAATGAAATATTCTTCTCAAGAGAATCAGAAAGCCTGGTGTATTCGTTTGCTAGTGCTGCTACAATAAAATTCCTCAGCTGAAGTGGCTTAAACAACATAAATTTACTTCTCACAGGTTTGGAAGCTAAAAGTCTGAGATCAGTGTATCCATAGTGTTGGTTTCTCTTGAGGCCTCTCTCCTTGGCTTGCAGACCATTGCCTTCTCTGTCCTCACATGGCCTTTACTCTGTGTGCACACATTCCTGGAGTCTCTTCCTCTTCTTATAAGGACACTAGTCCCATTGGATGAGGCCCCAGCTTTATGATCTCATTTAACCTTAATTACATCTTTAAGACCTGTCCTATCTCCAAATACAGTCCCAGTGGGAGTTAGGGCTTCCACATATAAATTTGAGGAGAGGATATAATTCAGTTTATAATACCCGAGTTCTAATTAACGCACCAGAGGTATCATCTTAGGCAAGTGACTTTTCCTGCACTCCTGTTCCCCACATCTGAAAATAAGGTGTAAGGACTAGAGCAGTGATTCTCAAACATGAGCATGTGTCTGAATTGCTTATTCAACTAGATTACTGAGCCCTATTCTCAGAATTTCTGAATTGGTGCACTGGGGTGAGTGGAAATTTGCATTTGAACAGGCTTCCGGGCACGATTGCTCCTGGTCTAGGAACACACTTTGAGAACCATTTGAATAGAATGATGTATACAGTCTTTTAGTTTTACTATTCCATAACGATTCTATGGGAAGGTAATTACTTGCAGCCTTTCTGAATCACACAACCTGAAAATTGATCTGAGTGGCTTATTTGCTCAGTTCTCTTAAGGATGGTACATAACTAGTCTGTACCAATCTAGATGCATAGGAGGGAAATCATTCACCACAGAGAGGGGATGGCTTAGGGCATGAGAGTTTAATTCTCTCATGGAACCCCTGTTGAAAAAGGCTGATATGAAAGGCCCAAGAATGTGGAGAGGAAGGACTCCAGTGATGAACATTACTTCCCTCAAGGTGGTGTTCACAGTCTGTAGGAGACCAGAAACACTATCGTATCTGTCACTGCCTTCTGTCCAAAAGGGATTTTAGAAAATCAAAAGATGTTAGAACTCAAAGAGATTGTAAGTCATTTCTAGACCAGAATTGTGCTTTTTCAGAGGCAGTAACTGAGGTTCAAAGATGACCTACCCAAAGCCACACAGCAAATTAGTGGCAGGGCCAGGACCAGAATTCAGGTCTGATGATTCACCTGGCCAATCCAGCTACTGTATACCTACTTAGTACGCTAACCAGGATTCTGCAGGGGGAGGAGGAGAATCAACATGGGAACCGATGGGCAGGGTTTCTGCTTCCTGGTGAGAAGCAGGTTCTTCTTCTGCAGCTGTGGTGGGTGGATCACTTCAGCACTTAGGAAGGCGGCATATGTTACATAAGTGCTCCTGCTGGGAGCCTTCTCTGACTTCTGGCCCCTTCCATCTGCATGTTTCCAGTGTGAGGTTTAGAAAACAGACAATTTGTTGCATGGCTTCAAAATTTTTTTAGAAATTAGGAATAAAATACAAGATGATGAAAGTTAAACTTAAAAAACACATTTTTTTGCCTATTGAAAGTTGAGACATGTTCATTCTTCTCAGCTGAATTGGGTTTTGACATTAATTTCTTGTACTAAGAACTCAGCCCTGATGCCAGTTTTCCTTTACACAGGCATCAGGGCTTGATGAGTTGATATCCACTGGTTAAGAATTTAAAATATATTAATGAGTGGAATTTCCATAACTTGCAAAAGTTTAAAAAATCATTTTCAAGGAAGCCTGGTTTCTAGTTTCATATACACAATATTACCAATTATCTTGTTTACTATTCTATATAATAAAGAGGTAATATGTAATTGACCATCATGCCCTCACACAAGATGGCCACCCCCATGTGATCACAAGATGGCTGGCAGGGGAGGGCAGTTATGAATGACTAGGCCAGCAGAAAAGGGCAGTTAGGGATGACTAGGCCAGCAGGGGAGGGCAGTTGGGGGCGACCGGGCCTGCAGGGGAGGTAGAACAGTTGTGGGTGACCAGGCCTGTAGGGGAGGGCAGTTGGGGGTGACCAGGCCGGCAGGGGAGGGCAGTTGGGGGGGACCAGGCTTGCAGGGGAGGGCAGTTGGGGGTGACCAGCCCTGCAGGAGAGGGTAGTTAGGGGCGACCAGGCTGTCAGGGGTGGGCAGTTGGGGGCAATCTGGCCAGCAGGAGAGCAGTTAGGTATCAATCAGGCTGGCAGGAGAGTGGTTAGGGGGTGATCAGGCTGGCAGGCAGAAGCGGTTAGGGGCTGATCAGACAGGCAGGCAGGTTGGGAGCCAGCAGTCCTGGATTGTGAGAGGGATGTCTGACTGCCGGTTTAGGCCTAATCCAACCAGCAGTTGGACATCCCCCAAGGGGTCCCAGATTGGAGAGAGTGCAGGCTGGGCTGAGGGACACCCCCCACTCCACAGTGCATGAACTTCATACACCAGAAATCTAGTATTTAAAATAAATTTGTATCTGTCAGTGTCCTCAATTCAGAATCCTTCCTCCTTCCCTTAAATTCAAAATAGAAACAAGGTGCTTCTTTTCAAAATTACATGAGTTTTTATTTTAAAAAATATTCTCCAGCTACCTGAATTTATGCCTCAGATTTCTGGTTCACATTGCTATTGTAATCAAACTATAAATTTCCCAGCCAGACTCCAAGACTTAACCTCACCACCAAAGGAAAAAGGACATTTCTTATTGATATTAACTCATAGCTCAGAAGTTCTGTTCAAACTCTGTCCCCTAGGTCCTTCCTCATAGTTAATGTTGGAGGACAAATTGTCATCTGTGAGGAGGAATCCAGATACAATCCCTCATCTCAGGGGCAGAAGTGGAAGGCTTTGCAAAAACCGGAGTTGATTGTTTTTAATATTCTGTTGCTTCAATTAATTAAGACACAAAGGAATATCCACAGCAAAGCTCTTTTTTGATAATGGAAATGAGAAGTTGGAGTGAGGGAGCATGATTTTATTGCTGTCTCACACTAAATAAATAAATAAATAAATAAATAAATAAATAAGTTTAAAAAAGCTGCCCATGAGCTAATTCATGGAGCTGTCTTTATTGGGGGTATTTGGCAGGATGTAAGTAATGAGAATCTGTTTCCACAGGTCCTCTGAGAGTTCTGAACTTCTTCACAACATGGGGGTGGCTCTTTGCCTCCCACCAAACTCCGTTTCCCTAAACTGCTCTTCCCTGTCAAATGCAAAATTCAAAAAAGTACCTTCATCTTTTATTCAGTTCGCTTTTGCAGTCTAACAAACACCTCCCATTGTGCTTTGCTTTATACAGTCTTTTTTGTGGTACTTCCTGCTGAATCACACAGAGAATTTATTTTGGGTTATTTTGTCTCAGTTACGTGCTCCATGCTCCTCCCCACCCCTCATCTGACTTTTCAGATGCTCTTACTTAACTGTCTTTTGAATGCTCCAGTCTTTCCCTCTTAGGAGTGCTTTATGATCATCCTTGCCTATTTTTCACTGTCTCAGGAGAAGAGATGGTTCCTATCAGTGGAAAAACACCCGTTTCCTTCAGATTATTTCCTGTCTACACATCTTGATATTTTCAGAATACTTTGCCATTTATTATTATACTCACTCCTTGTTTCAATTCCATTTTTCAGAGGAAGGAAGTTAAGCGGGAGGTTTCTAGTTCCAGGAATGGGAGCAGGCTTTTGCTTCAGTTTCTGATTACCTGGCCCACTTGCACATAGCTTGACTTACTTAGTGATTCAGAAAGATGTCTGGGGCAACTGCATTTTTCCTATACGGTAGTAATTCTTGATATTTTTCTGGCTTTGGAGCAGTGATTAGTGTAATGGAGAATGGTTAAGAAGATTTCCAAAGATGGCAGCTCCTAGCAAGCTTATTTTAAGCTTCAGACAATTTTCGGCCAGAGGAAGAGAACTGAAATGCTGTTGCAAGTGGAAATTCAAACTGGCTGGGATTTTTGTTGTTGCTTTTTACAAAGCAGCTTTACTGCAGGCTACCTGTCTGCATCAGCAGATGAAAACTCTTTTCCTTCACTGAAGATGAGGTTTCAATCCATCTTTGTAAACCTGCACTGACAAAGGAAACACCCCTGTTGACTTCATTAAACAGCTTGTATCTCAGAACCTAATCTGCCAAATGGTTGAACAAATGCGTTTTGGTAACATTGGGTTGAGCAATGAAAAGTCATTTCTTTCTAGAAAATACTCTCCAGAACTGACCACTTGACAATTTAAATCTAATTTAGGAAAATTAGATCTCCATGATGGCTGCAGCTACACTGGCAAGTGTGTCCTAAGAAAGCTTTCAGTTCTCTATTTGCTTGTTTTATATATTAATTCTTAGTGATAAATGTCTTTTTTTTTTCCAAAAGAAGTCTTGGAATCAGCCAGTTCATATAGGAAAAAAAAAGTGTTTTTTTCCTTAGGCAGAGTTTTATTTGTTTTTTTTTTGTTTGTTTTTCCTGGTGGTTCTTAAGACCACTGCCTTCAAGGTGTTTCTCAAATGTTTCCACTCAACTCTAACTTCAAAGACTGGTTCTGGGTGAAAGTCTATTGATGAGTATAACAGTACAAACATGCTGAAGGTGGTTTCTTTAGGCAACCAAATGTACATTCAGTTCATTCTACTTTCAGTTGTATTATCAAATTTCCAGCCATTAGATAGCTAAAGTGGTAGGGTTAGGATATGTGACTTAATACACAAAATAAGAGACCAACACATAAAGATCATCTATACTAATAATAGAGGAATATGCAAATTGTCCGAGACACCGTCACAATAACAGTAACAACCAAACAGCAGGCTGATCCCCAGGATCGGGCCTAAACTGGCAGTCGGACATCCCCCGAGGGGTCCTGGATTGGAGAGGGTGCAGGCTGGGCTGAGGGGACCACCCCACCCCCATGCATGAATTTCCTACACTGGGCCTCTAGCATTTAATAAGTAAGATTAAAAAATCCTGTGCTTAGGCCTGATTATTCACATTGGATGGCAGAAGTCCTGATGCTATAGCTTATTTTCAGAATTTGATTGCTAAAATCCACCTCCCCAGTCCTCCCCACATCTTACTGGTAGAAAAGAAGAGTTCAAAAGTGTGAAATGACTTCCTTACATTTGTACAGCCAATAAATAGCACAACCAGAAACAGAACTCATGTTTCTTGGTTTCTGATTCATTGCTTTTTTTATTAGTTCAGTATGACGCAACTGTGTGATGTAGTGACCCAAATATATGATGTGAACTCAGGTGAAAGAAGAGCAGAGCAGAGTGTGAGTCCTACTCTGAACAATCAACTTATGCATTCAATAAATATTACTTGAGTAGCTACTATATGCCATGCCTTGTGCTAGGCATAGCATTAAAATAGTCATTGAGGATGTCATTGAACATGTACAATTTTAAGCAACATTTAGAAATTTGGTTTGGGGTGGGGGGTAATATCATAAAACGCCTATGAATACAAAGGCTGTTATGAGGTACTACAATCCCTGTGCCCAGCCAGCCTCTGGATAACCTCCAGGTGGGGATTCAACAGAGCAATTCAGCAATGAATGGAGGTTGAGTGAGATGGCCTCTAAGCTTCTTTACAGCTCAAAGGTCTTATGGTTCCTGGAAAGCTCCTATACATGCATTTATATCAGAGTGCTGGGTAATAACTGAGCACCGGGGGAGGTGGTGTGTAATCTAGGACTAAGGAGGAGGCCTCAGACTTCATTCTCTGTCATTCATGGACCCAGCATGGGTCCTGGAAGAACTTGAAAGGGAAGAGAGCACAGCTCTCTCTGCATGACCAGCACCTTATTCCACGAGGACATGTGGTATTCAGAAGAAATACATAGACATTTTTAATATTAAACATTTTTAAAATTACAAAATCAATATGCTCCCTTTATAAGTTTCAACATTACAGGATTCAAAGAAAGTGAAAATTATTTATTATAACACCCATCCCTCTACAAAGCAGTTTGGAGTGCTCTGAATATGTTAACATGCCTTTTTTATTAATAAAATCAAATTATGTTGCTCTGGCTGGTGTGGCTCAGTTGGTTGAATGTCATCCCCTACACTGAAGGGTTGCAGGTTTGATTCCAGGTCAGGGCACATGCCTGGATTGCAGGCTCGATCATGATGGGGGATGGGGGAGGGGCGTATGGGAGGTGGCCTATCCATGTTTTGACTTCATATTGGTGTTTCTCTCTCTCACTCCCTCTCCCTTTCTCTCTTTCTAAAAATCAATACAAATATTTTTAAAGAAAATAAAATTATGTTTACTTAGTCTACAAATTTTTTTACTTAATTATCTTAGACATCTTTTCATGTTAGTATCTTAAGTTTTAAAAGGCTATGTAGGCCCTAACCAGTTTGGCTCAGTGGATAGAGTGTCAGCTTGTGGACCAAAAAGTCTCAGGTTTGATTCTGATCAAGGGCACATACTTCGGTTGCCCTGGTCTGGGCTCACGCAGGAGGCAACCAATCAATGTGTTTCTCTCACATTGATATTTCTCTCTGTCTTTTCCTCTCTCTTCCACTTTTGCTAAAAATCACTGGAAAAATATCCTCAGATGAGGATTGAAAAAAAAGGCTAGCATTCCATTGAATGGGTATATCATAATTTTAAATTATCATTTACATAGTTTTCTATTTCTGAAACAATACCACACCAACTTCTAAAAGGTACTGACCATTCTTTATCTTTTTAAGATAAAGGTGAAAGGTGATTTTTAGAATATAAGGGAGAAACAAAATTGGTTGTGTGTGTGTGTGTGTGTGTGTGTGTGTGTGTGTTAGGATGAGAGACACATAGCTCATAGCTGATAGGGAATTGCTCATAAAAATTTATTGAAAAAAAAAGAATTGTGATTTCTCTACAAACACTATGGCATCCTATTGCTCATACATACTTACTTCAGTGGTTTCAAAACAGTGGTATTGAATGAATGGGGGAAATTTACTTCTCTTAATTATGTATCTGAATCTTCAAATAAAACATACACCAAAGTATGACAGTACTATCCATGGAGCTACAAGACCAGGAACTCCAGAACCATTTGGGAGGCAGTATGTGGCTTCATCTCCTCACTTGAACATCTCTATCCAGGGAAAGATTTCAAATATTCACATCCAGATGTAAGAATTGGCATGTGTTACTTGCTTTGGAAGTTCAAAATACTTCCAAATGCCCTATTTTGAGGGGTATCTTGTCATAAGTAGAAATCTGTTGACATCAAAGTAACTGGTAGGCAAGTTCTCCTGCAACCCTCTCTTTGTGAGACACCAGAAAGAGCAACAGTCAACCAGCATAATCGTGTTGCTTTATTTGTGCAGATCCTAAAAAATAGCACATTTGAACACAAATTAGTGTTGATTTTGTTCATTATTAGGCTTTATTTTTTAGAATAATTTTCCATTTATAAAAAATTGAGCAGATAGTACAGAGTTTCCATATTACTCTCCTCCCTGCCCCAGTTCCCCTATTAACATCTTACATTAGTATGGTCCATTTTTTACAATTAATGGACTGATATTGATACATTATTATTAACTAATCTCCATAGTTTATTCAGATTTCCTCAGTTTTTAACTAACGTCCTTTTTTTGCTCCAGGATCCCATGGAGGACACCACTTTTCATTTAGTTGTCATGTCCTCTTCAGCTCCTCTGGGCTGGGACAGGTTCTCCGACTTTCCTTGTTTTAGATGACCTTGACCGTTTTGAGGCATACTCAGTAGGTATACTGTACAATGTCCCTCTTTTGGAATTTGTCTGATGTTTTTCTCATGATTAGTTTGAGGTTCTAGGGTTTAGGGAGGAACATCACAGAGGCCAAGCGCCGTTTTCATCACATTACACCAAAGGTACATACTCTCAACATGGTTTATGACTCTTGGTGCCGACCTCCGTCACCTGGCTGATGAAGTGTCTGTCAGGTTTCTCTGCAGTAAAGTTTATTTTTACCCCCTTTCCACACTGCTCTCTTTGGAGGGAAGTCACTAGGCTTATGAGTGGGGAGTTTGTTTCCACCTCATTGAGAGTGGAGCATCTACACAAATTATTTGGAAGTCTTCTGCCTGGAGGATTTGTCTCTTCTCCCATTTACTAATTTATTCATTCACGTATTTATATCAGTATGGAATCGTGGACATTTATTTTAGACTTTGAATTATAATCCAATGTCACTTTATTTTGTTGCTTAAGTTGTTCCAGCTTTGGCCATTAGGAGCTCTTTCTGTTGACTCCTCTATCACTTTAATCAATCTCTCTCTCTCTCTCTCTCTCTCTCTCTCTCTCTCTCTCTCTCTCTCTTGCATGTCCATAATTTCTGGCACTTGAGTATGCTCCACACTCACCTTGCATATTTCCTGCCCCAGTCTTAGAATCAGCCATTCTCCTTTTGTTGGAGAATGATTTTAAAAATCAAGTGCCAGATGCTAAGTGAGCTTGTTGCTACTGGCATTTTGCTTATTTTAGGTTTTTTCAACTGACAAACAAATATACATGCGTGTACTAACCTTTATATGCACATATGTCTATAAATATTCTGCACATAATAATCTATATCTGCAGTAAGTTAAACATGAGTGCTATTGATGTCTCCAAATCCGATACATGACCACAAGGGTCATTCTAGGCTTACCCTTTGCTTATCTATGATTTCCACTCCCACAGTGAGAAGCCTGTTTCCCACCATCTGCCATCCATTAACGTAATTGTTCAGTTCCAGTCTACCTATAAGCAGTATCAGAATTGTTAACCCATATCCCTGTGGGAAACAACGACATCCACTGGAGTACAGTGCTATGTGTAGTTCATTTTGCTTTAGTCCTACAGATAGCATTTATTTCCAGAGTTTCTTAGGTTAGCATCTTCCCCCACTCCTTTCAGTGAAGTTGTTTCATGTATTTGTATTACAATTAGATTCTCATGTCATTATCTTCATTCTTCTCTGAGTTTTTCTGATCTCCTAAATGATTTTTTAAAATTTGTCAGAATTAAGGTTTTTTGTGCTGTGAAATTCATTCTGACAGATATCCATGTATCAAGCATTAGAATGTCATATAGAATAATTTTATCACCTAAAAATCCCCTATGCTTCTTCCCTTTCCTTCCCCTGAGACTCTGGCAATCACTGATCTTTCCTCTTCTCTGTTGCTTTGCCTTTTCCAGAAGGTCATTTACTAGTAGTTAGCATCTTACAGTAGGCAGCCTTTTCACACGGGCTTTTCTTGCTTAGCAATATGCACTTAAGATTCCTCCATGTCTTTTTGTGGCTCAAAGAGTTCATTTCTGTTTTTAACAAACAATATTCCATTGGATGAATGTATTAGTTTGTTTATCCATTAACCTATTGAAGGACATTTCAGCTATTTCAAATTTTGGCAATTATGAGTAAAACTGCTATAAATACTATTCCTGTGTAGGTTTTTGTGTAGACATAAGGTTTCAACTCAATTAGGTAAATACCTAGGAACATGAATGATGGATTGTATGGTAAGACTATGTTAACTTTGTGAGAAATGACCAAATTCTTCCAAATGTTGAATTTCTGGCAGCAGTGAATGAGACTTCATGTTGCTCAGCATCTTGCCAGCATTTGGTATGTCAGTTTCCTGGATTTAGTCATTCTAATGACAAATGATGTTGAGGCATCTTTTCATATGCCTTCTGCCATCTGTATATCTTCCTTAGGTGACTATTCAGATCCTTTATTATTTTTTAAATTGTTTGTTAATTGCTTGTTAAAGTTGTTTGTTTTCTTATTGTTGAATTTTGAGGATTTTTTATATTTTAGATACAGGTACTTTACCAGATATATGTTTTGTAAATATCTTCTATTCTATGGCTTGTCTTTTTACCCTCTTAACAGTGTCTTTCATGTGTTGTTAATGATATTGCCATTTTCTTTCCCCTCAAAGAGTAGCTTTAGCAATCTATAGATTCAACACAATTCCTATCAAAATACCAATAGCATATTTCACATATCTAGAACAAATAATCAAAAAATTTATATGGAACCACTAAAGACCCCAAATAGCCACAGTAATCTAGAGAAATAAGAACAAGTTGGAGAAATCATACTACTTATTATCAAACTATACTACAAGGCAATAGTAATCAAAACAGCATGGTACTGGCATAAAAAACAGACATGTAGATCAATAGAACACAATAGAGAGCCCAGAAATGAACCCATGCCTATGTGGTCAATTATTATCTGACAAAAGAGGCAAGAATAAACAATGGGGTAAATACAGTCTATTTAATAAATGGTGTTGGGAAAATTGGACAGATGTGTACAAGAATAAATTTAAAATAAAGACTTAAATGTAATTCTCAAAACCATAAAAATCCTAGAAGAAAGCACAGGCAGTGAAGTCTTGGGCATTTCTTTTAGCAATATTTTTTCTGATATATCTCCTTGGGCAAGGGAAACAAAAAAATAAATGGGACTACATAAAATTAGACAGTTTTTGCACAGCAAAGAAAACTGTCAACAACATGAAAAGACAAACCACTGAATAAGAGAACATATTGGCCAATGATACATCTGATAAGGGTTAACATTCAAAATTTATAAAGAACTTATACAACTCAACACCAAAAAAATAAACAATCCAATTAAAAATAGACAAAGGGCTGAGTAAACAATTCTCTAAAGAGGACATACAGCTTGCCAATAGACATATGAAAAGATGCTGAACATCACTAATAATCAGAGAAATGCAAATTAAAAACACAATGAGATATCACCTTACATCTGTCAGAATGGCTATCATTAATAAATCGACAAATAACAAGTGTTGGTAGGGTGTGGAGAAAAGGGAACCCTTGTGCACTATTGGTGGGAATGCATATTAGTGCAGCCACTGTGGGAAACAGTAGGGAGTTTCCTCAAAAAATAAAAATGTAGAACTGCCTTATGACTCAGCAATTCATTGTGGGTATATATCTTGAAAAAACATAAAACACTAATTCAAAAGAATATATGCACCCCTGTGTTTATTGCGACATTATTTACAACAGCCAAGCAATGGAAGCAACCCAAATGCCCATCAATAGATGAGTGGATGGAAAAGCAGTGGCACATATATACAATGGAATATTACTCAGCCATAAAAGAGAACAAAATCTTACCATTTGTGACAGTATGGATGGCCCATTATGCTAAGATAAATAAGTCAGAGAAAGATAAATACCATATTATTTCACTTATATGTGGAATCCAAAGAACAATATAAACAAGCAAACAAAATGGAAACAGACTCGTAGATACAGAGAACAGACTGATAGTAGCCAGAGGGGAAAGGGGTTGGGGGACTGGGTAAAAAAGGTGAAGGGATTGAGAAGTACAGATTGGTAGTCACAAAATAGTCATGGGATGTAAAGTACAGCATAGGGAATATATTCAATAATATTGTAATAACTATGTATGGTGCCAGTTGGGTACTGAAAATACTAGGGGGAACACTTTGTAAAGTATATGATTGTCTAACCATATGCTGTACACATGAAACTAGTATATAATAATATTGAATGCTAACTGTAATTTATTTTTTTAAAGTAGCGTTAGGATTGAAGCCTTCTGGTGGCAGACAAGATCAGTTGTTCAAATCAACCAGTGCTTTCTACTCCCCGCCCCCACACTTCCTATCCTGATAACCACTGGTCTAGATTCTCACTGCTCTGCCAAGCCCATTACACTTTGGAGCTTCCCCTTGTTGACCTAAGTAGGTTAAACTAATGGGGAGGCAGGTATACAGAAACCTGTGAGATTTGGTGCTTAGTCTGGCTCTCCTCATTATTAGCTGTGTAGCTTGAAAACACAGTGGTATTATTTCTCTGTACCTCAGTTACTTTGGATCTGATACTCTTTAATCTAATAGTTTGTGATATGTTATTCACAAGCAAAAGCTTTAGTGTCAAAGTATTTGATTAGTTTCACTGAGGTTCAAAGTTGGCTATTACAATTAGCTTTTAAAGCAGAAGCCTATCCCCACTTCTGTTCATTCATGGTGGTCATGTAGAGAGTCAATGTTAAAGTTGTAAATGGACCATTTCTAGAAAATACGTATAAGCAATTCCCAATGCCTCACTTAGCATATTAGGACTATGTGGACCCGTTTGCTCTTCTCTTAGTGCACTTACTATACTATAGGCTTTGAAATCTTTTCTAGACCTAAGGAGTCTCCTGTGGAAAATGCTTCCTAAGACAGAGAATCTACTCTCTGAAGTTTTCTTCTGACTTTTATCATGCCAACTAGAAAGGTTTAGAGCACCAAACCCAGTATTGTTTCATCTCCATTCCTCTAAGGGATATAGATATATTTTTTTATTTAGTTTGAATTTCAGTGAGAAAAGCCTAAAGTGGCTGTGAAAAAACTAGTAATGTACAGCCAAGTCTGATTTTTGCCTTGGTAAGATATTTCTAAATTATTTTATTTGCAAAGAGAAGCAAGTGAAAGATTTAAAGGAGGATAATGATGTGACTTGATCTCTTTTTTTTGAAGAGATTATTCTTGATGGTGTGTACAGAAGGGGCATTAGGGAGACAAGAGTGGAAATAGGAAAATGCGTGAAGGAGTGATTGTGACAGGCAAAGCTAGACAACAGTTTGGACTGAGTGGCAGCAGTGGAGTTGGAGAGAAGGAATCATAATTGAAATGTATTTGGAAGGTAGAGCTAATTAGACTTGCTGACAGATTGAATTTGATTGGGAAATAAGACAACTACTGTAGTGGTTTGCTCAAAACTGGTCCCAGTTTTTACACAGGTCATGCTGGTGGGGGATTATCTACTCTTTAAAATCTGGGATGAGAAGGTCCTGCCCAGGTAGCTCAGTTGGTTAGACCAGTGTCTTGATACCCCAAGGTTGTGGGTTCAGTCCCCAATCAGGGCACATAAAAGAAACAACCAATGAATCCATAAATAAGTGGAACAACAAATCAATGATTTTATGTCTCTCAAAATCAGGAAATCAATAAAAATTAAAAAATAATAAAATCAGGGGTTAGATTCACAAATCATGATGTTTCTTCTTAGCTCTAAAGTTCTAGGTGTCTGTGATTCTATGAAGTACTCCTGCAGAACAATTTTCCCCCAGGGAAGGAATAATGGCGATCTTGGTATGTTTTTCTGCCAGAGCCAGAGCAGAAACTTCAGAAGGCATCCTAAGAATAACAACCCATCCTTATAACATCTATGCAAAAGAGAGCTCTTTCTCAGTAGGGAAGATTTAGCTTCTAAAAAGGAAATAATTTTCTAACTCTTTGACTCTAGGAAATGGAAGCCTGTGAGTCCTCCCTTTTGAAAGGTCTTTGAAGAGCAGATTGGATATCCAGTCATCTGAAGGCTGCCCAGAATCAAAGGAAAGATTGACATGACCTCCTGAGGTCACTTTTGTGACTCTGGCGAATGGTTTGAGTTCTGTAGCAAAAGAAGTTGGTGAATACAAAATTTAATGAGTCTCTATTGTCATGACCCAAGATACAGGTGGCCTTGATGAGAATCCCTTAGAGAAGCATTCATCCTTGCAGATGTTAAATTCAGCTGCTCAGAAGCACCTGCCAAGAAACATTCTGTAATAACATGCCCATTTGTTAGTGTTCCTGTGTCCACACAGTTCTATTTCTCTTTAGAATCTGGTCTGCCCCTCCCCCACTTCTGCAATAGTTTTTTTCTCCTATTTGCTTTCCTTTCTGCAAACTGCACACATTAAGGGAAACATTTTGACTGTTGCCACCCATGAAGCCTGGAACCTACCCATGGGGAAATATCAAGAGGCTTTTCAAATCCTGTCAATGAGATCATCTCTACACAAAAAGAAGAACTGCTAAGTGTCAAGTATCACTTCATAATGCAACTCTGACTCCTTATTATTCAAGAATGCTAGGCCTTTCATCTGCTTTGCAAACCTGCTTTAGACTTGATTTAATCAGCTTTCTGAGCAGGGCAGGAAGTTATGGTATAAGAATGGGGGTAGGGGATAGTTTCTTACTAACTCTTGCATATACTCCTTATAAAATAAGTAGATCTTTCTTTCAGGGAATTTTAGCAAGGTTGATCTGAAAGCATACCCTTTTCTGTGATCCTCAATTTCCTTAGCAATTCTCAAGTAAAGCAGTTGGATTTCCTTGTCCAGTCTATGATAGAACCATCTTTCAGCAGCATTCACCATGTACCCTGACAGCCAAGATCATGTCATTAGTTGCTTTGGGTATACTTGTCTTCCTTATATCTTCCAAATGAAGCATGGGATTAGGGGAGATAGTGTTTTCAATATTTAATTATGAAAGTTTCTTAGAAGTTACTTGCAGTCACTTAACAGCAAAGAGAATAAGACTTATGCATCTAATAATAGCTAGTATTTATTTAGCATCATGTAATACCTCATTTAACAGCCTACTACCAGCCCTGTGTGGTTGAATAGATGAGGAAACAGAGGTTTGAAAACTTTAAGAGTTTTGTGCAGGCTCACATTGCTGGTAAGCATTAGAGATGGGTCTGCTACTACTGTGGATACCATAAGACAAAGACATGATGTTTACCTTCAAGATTCTCTTCTGCCATGTTCCCTCATAGACTCTTTAATCCAGTCATAAGATATCCAGAATGTCTGGGTCTCCCAGCTGGTATTGCTTCCACTGCTGCTGGCTCTGTGGAGGCCCTTTGTCTTGAGCTCCCAGAGGAAATGGCTGCCTCTCACTCCTGGTCTTCTGGGCTGGGCAGCACTAATGCCAGTGATACTTAACTGGGTGCAGAGGAAGAGAGCTTAGTATCTTCCAGTACCTCCACTGTCCAGGTCCCTACTACACCACTTAGCTCAGTTATAAGACTTTATATTCTTTAAAATCCTTCATTTATTTATTCAAAAATTGTTAAATGCCCAATTCATGCAGGATCCTGTTGCAGATACTGTGAGAGAACCAAGGGAATAAGGCCTTCAGCTAGGACATTCATATAGAGATGCCAGCAAATGGACAGCAGAGCTGTAGTTGAATTTGAGAAATAGATAAAGACTGTGAGGATAGTTCTGAGTCATACATATAATGAAGTTTACTGAATCTGAGTAAAGTAGCGTCATTTATTGGAAAGAGCCCAGAATTTGATAGCCTCATTTCTACCTCTTACTAGATGTTTGACCTTGGCAAGCTATGTAACATCAACTAAACCCAAGTCCTTATCTCTTCTTCTTATTATTATTATTATTACCGTTATAAACAACTGAGAAAAACAAAAAGGACTTTGACATGCTTTGCAATTTGCTATCAAAATTTCAGTTCTTATTTTTATTATTATTATTACTGTTATAAACAACTGAGAAAAACAAAGTAGGTGGGGCTGGATCCACAAAGAACCAACCCCCTGGTGATTGGCTGCCACTTTGGAGGTAGGCTTTAAAGTTCAAATTTGAGTTTGTAGACCTTTCTCTTTGGATAGATGTAATGGCAAAGATGGAAGAAACAGAGATAGTTAAGAACATATCAACATAAATGTTGATAAATAACATTTATGTTGATAAATAAATTATGTATGGGAAAAGGTTAAGTTGTTTAATCTCTATGAATCTTGGTTTCTCCCTTAACAAATGGAAGTAATTATATACATATGTTTATTTTGAGTGTTAAATGAGATTTAAAAATGCATACAAAACTTTTTAGCATAATCCTTGGCACAGCATAGCCAGGCAAGAAGTTAGCTCAATGACTATTGAGAAGCAGCCTAGTGTACTGGTTGGCAAGCCCCACCACTTGCTATGACCAGTTATTCAAGTTTTCTTCCCTCTATTCCCTCTTCTACATATAGATGGTTTATTATGACAGTGACTGACACACAATAAGCATGCAATAAATAGCATGTATTAATAAAAATAAGTTTATATAATGAGTTAGTAGTGGAGTTGAAACCCATGGTAGCTAAATATTTAGACAGATGGAACCAAATGGGAATTTCCCATATGTTTTTTTCCATTAGTCAAGACCAGTTGTCAAGACTGGTAGGATGGCCTGCCCGGCATGGCTCAGTGGATGAGTGTTGATCTATGAACCAGAAGATCATGGTTCAATTCCAGGTCAGGATACATGCCAGGGTTGTGGGCTCGATCCCTGATGTGGGGTGTGCAGGAAACAGCCTATCAATATTATCTCTCATCATTGATGATTCTCTCCCTTCCTCACTGAAATCAAGAAAAATATGTTTTTTAAAAAAGACTGATCAGATGTTAGGGCCTGTTTCTCACCATTCTGATATTCAACAGAGCTGGAGACAAAGGACCTAGAAAAGCCAGGTGGACATGGAATTGCCACAGGTGAACTATTTATAGGTAAAGAGGAGAAACACACGTAGAAGCAAAAGTTAGCTGGGTTTATTGCCCAAAATTATGTATGGAAAAGGAGAGATCAGCTCATTTTACTCACTTGAAAGAATATGGCCAAATAAAATATTAGCTTTATGGGCTTGTGGATCCATTAATTTCAGTAAGCATCACAGGCTGTCAAACAACAAAAGCTGTTAACGCGAAAGCAATAATTAGAATAATGGATTGTTATGGTAAATCACAGTTCATCAAAAATAATTTACAAACACTATTGTTGTGAGTTTATGTAAGGAGTCCTTCGTTGTATTTATTACATAAGAAGCACTAGGATCTTTCTGAGTGCTTACTATTAGCAAATCTAAGAATGTTTTTGTTAAAATCTGGGGATTTGGGGATTTCTGAAATTTAATTCTATGCAGCAGGCCACTGGAATTGACTGAATAAATGATAAAAGTATTAACACTCTGTAAACCCAATCTGCTTGTAAGAGGTGTCATTTTGGATTAGGTTATCAGCTCTAGTGCAGCCTTGACTGAAGGGAGATTCACTTTGGAAGTAAATTTAATAATAGCAACATATGCTTCCTTTGTAATACCATATGCCGATATCTGGATATCTGTGACTACCTCCCTCAACACTGGCAGAGCTCCCCTTGTACTCAACAAGACTAAGCTCCTGAGGTCCTGGGCTGAAGGCAGAGGTCAGGCGGGGCTGACCACAATACACGGATCAAGGTGACTTCAGAGGATCCTGAGAGTGAAGAGGAATTCAGAAGCTGGGCAGCCCTTCTGAAGAGGCTCCCAGGATAAGACCAAGAGATAGGATGGAGGCCAGGGACCTAGGCTCAGATCCAGGGAATGAAGGGCAAAGAGGTTCCCAGAGTTGCTGGGGTGAGGTATCAGACAAATCTTAGGCGATACTCATAAGCCTCCACTTAAGCTCTGACATCTGGAAAGCAAACATTTCTCCCAAGTCTTAAGGAAGTTGTTCAGCAGGACATGACTGAGGTTTGCTGTCCAGGGACCAACGCAGCATTAATGTCCCTCTAACTTGGCTTACAGTAAGCATCTAAGAAATGGTCAGCAGTAATAGTGTATAATGTGGAAAAGTAGGACTTCTGGGATCACAGTTCAGCAAAGTCATTGATTATTAGGTTATCTAGCCTGGGTGCTTCCTTGGAAAGAAGCAATTCCTGTGGCTCATGACTCATTCTCTGACTCTCCTGGAAGTGTCTCCAGTATGTGGAAGTGTGGTTTGCCATCCTCCCTCCTCTGTTCTGCCTGCCCTCTCCTATCTGTTCGCTGCCTCTGTCTTTGCTTTCTCACCATGTGCGCTGCTACTGGACATGGGTGGTGTTTGCAGCAAACAGAAGTCTAAACATTTGAAAGAGGGCCTAGTCCTCCCTTCTGCCACCTATCAGACCTAGATTATTTACACCCACTGGACTTCTCTAAAATTACTTCAGCTCTGTTCCTGAATGATCTGAGAAAGAGTTCCTAAAAACAACCAACCAAACAAAGAAAAATCCTGTCCCTTTAGGGATTTAATTGTCTTGGAATATTTAATTGCCATGTTGGACCAGAAAAAAGGTACAGCTGTGCAGATTGGAACATGACCTGTGGATCACTCTCATCCCCTAGTGACACAAGGACAGTTCATTCCATGTTGCCCTAATCTGTCAAGACCCCAAGACCCTCCTCTGTTTCAGAACTTCTCGGATATTCATCAACCTTCAAGTTTTAAAATCAGAATCTAGTTCTCCAAGCTAACCCATCCAGATTTCCAATTTGCTGCATCTTTGTCTTTTATGTTATTTTATCATGCCTATTTATTTAGTTATTTACTTTAAATCTTTATTGTTGAAAGTATTACATATATCCCCCATTGACCTCTTCTAGCTGCCCCTCCCCCAACCCCAGGCCTTCACCACCCACCACCCTATTGTCTGTGTTATGCATATATACATACAAGTTCTTTGGTTGATCTCTTCCCACACATCCACCCTCCCCACCTTCCCTCTGAGATTCCATAGTTTAAAATGAGCAATAAGCTTTATAAGTATGCTGAATTAATTCATTTATGAATAGTTTATTAAATGATATCTTTTTCCATTAATTTTTAATTACCATTTAAAAACAAACATACAGGGTATCCTCCCCCTCCTATCATCACCATTAAACCCGGTCATGCTTTGGGTCTTTTAGATGAGAAGTATTTTACGTGAGTGGCAAAATAGTATTGGACCAGATGGGGAAACTTTACTAGAAGGAGGACTATGTTCATGTTCAGGCTCTTTAAAAAAAATTATATTTATTGTTGAAAGAATTACAGATGTCCCCATCTCTTCCCCATTGACCCCCTCCTTCCCCCAGGCAGTATATGCATATTAGTTCAAGCTGTTTTTACAACAATACAGCCAGTAAGTGATGTTTGAAATTGCCAGGGGCAAAAGACTCCATGACTGCTGCTTACCTTAGCAACAGCACCGGAGGACTCTCTTCCCCTCTGCTTATTTCCTTCCATGTTGGCATATTCAAGCAATGGAAAGTATGGAATCAGGTTGGGGCTGAGTCCTGGCTGAGTGACATAGCCAATTTATTAATTTTCTCTGAGCCTTACTTTCCTCCTTGGTAAAATGAGGATAATAATGCCGGCTTGATGGACTTGTCTAGATTAACCACAGTGGATCAAGCTACTACACCCTTGGAAAGTGCTGGATGGGGTGCAAGTGTGGCCCTTGTGCTGGACACCTACCATTTGGGGCACCATTGCCCACCTGTGATCTCAGTCTCTAGCAGTAATAAGGGAAACATGCCCAGGGTTCGTCCCTTGGCAAAGTCTCTTGGCCTCTACTTGGCTTACGTGGAATTTGTTTGACAGTATGTCTAGCTGACCCATAAAAAGTAGTATTTAGAAAAGGCTGAAATGCATCAAATTCAGTCCTGTCTCCACAAATAAATGTTTTTGTTGTGCTAATATGAAAAGGTCTGCAGAAACATGGTGGCTTGACATGATTCAGCCCAGGATCTAGGAGCTGAGGTCTTTAATTCCTGCCTAAGTCTGGTAGTCAGAGTTTTGACTGAGTCTCTCCTTAATGCCTATTGAAACAAGGGTAACAGTAAAATAAAAAGGGGGGGGGGAGGAACCAGAATTGTTTTAACTTAAATTTAACAATTTGTTAAATTTTGTTTCTCTCGCAGTTCCTAACCCCTTTGCAGTAATTAAGCGAGTGTGGGTGAGGCCCGCTCAAAACCCTTTGACCAAAAAAATGAAGCGCTGCCTCCTCCCGAGGGAAGATGACTGTTCTACCAAAGAGGAGCGAGAGTCCTAGCTCACAGGGCTGAGCACTGAACTCTGTGCCAGGTGCTACTCTCAGCACTTTCAGGACCGTAGACTATTAGAAGTTCTAGTCTAAGCACTATTTTAAGTGCTTAGAGTATTTGAAGGACTTTTCAGTTTTTCCCAGAGCCACCCTAGAAGGTAGGTACTCTTTACTTCCCAAATTTATGCTGATCTCCTTTTACCACGTCCACAGTTACACCCCAGTCCAGGTCACCGTCACCTCTTGCTTGGGTACTACATTAGTCTTACAACTATTGCTTCTATTGTTACCCACTTCCATCTCTTCTACACATAGCAGCCAGCATGATGCTTTTAAACCATAAACCAGATCAGATCAAAATTTTTTCTTCTCTTTAAACAAAGGAACAGCAACAACAACGAAACAGAAGCCTCAATTCATTTCCCAACATACTTCATTTCAAATCCCTTGGACAGTCTTCAGAGCCTCTGCAGGATCAGGTCTTTACTGTCCCACTCACAACTTTGCTCTCTTGGCTTCAGCCATAGTGGTTTCTCCCCTGACACGGTTCTGCCTCAAGGCCTTTGTACTTTCTGTTCCCAGTGCTTGGGATGTGATGCTCTCTCCCCACAACTTCCTCTGCTCTCCTCTCCGCCTATTTCTTCCTCTTTCCCTCTCTCTCTCTTTCCCTCTTCATTGAAGTCTGTATTCAAATGTAGGCTCTTCAGAGAGGCCTTCTCTCAGCTTCCATCAAAATCTGCATCTCTGTCACTCTATCCCTTACCCTACTTTATATATGGCATTTATCACTATGAATCTATGTTTGTGCATTGATTATCTGTCTTCCCTCCTTAAAAAGTAAGCTTCAAGCCTCTTTATAGATTAGGTTTCTCTCTACTAGAATTTTATATAAATGGAACCTTGCAGTATTTACTCTTTTGTGTCTGGCTTCTTTTCTAAGCATTAAAGATATATCCTATATAATAAAAAGCTAATATGCAAATTATTCCCTCGACTGGGAGTTCTACCAGGAGTTCAACTGGGGGTGGGGCCGGCCAACTGCCCCGGCCCCTCCCATCAGCAGGCCCTGCCCCTGATCAGCCCCCCCAACCCCGATCGGGGTGAGCCGGCTGGACCCCACCGGTGCACGAATTCATGCACTGGGCCTCTAGCATTTAATATATAGATTGAATACATAGACTTACCTTTGTTATTACCGTAGTTTGTTCCTTCTTTTTTTTTAGAGAGAGGAGGAAGGGAGAGAAAGAAACATCAACGTGAGAGCAAAACATCAATCAACTGCCTCCTGCATGCCCCCTACAGGGGATCGACCTCACAACCTGGGCATGTGCCCTGACGGAATCAAACTGGCAACCTTTCGGTCCTCAACACAATGTCCAACCAACTAAGCCACACTGGCCAGGGCAGTTTGTTCCTTTTTATTGCTGAGTAATATTGCATTCTGTGGATGCACCACAGTTTATCAGTTTACCGGCTGACAGATATCTAGGCTGTTTTCAGTCTTTGGTTTTGATAAATAAATCTGTTATGAACATTTATGTACAAGTCTTCATGAGGATATTACTTTCACTTCTCTCTAGTAAATACTAGGGATGACTTAACAGATATTGAAAGAGTAGAACAAATGGGGAATTGGAGCCTTAGAGAGCTGAAATTATCTTCCCAAGTGCACACAGCCTATAAGTGGTGGGCCCAGGGTTTGCACCTGGCTGGTTTGGCTCCAAAGTGCCTGAGATTTGGATCTTTCCTTGAAGGTTGCTGTAGCCCAAGCAGCTAAGGCATCTCACCCATGCCTCAGAGTGACTCTCTGCACTTGGTCTGAACAGTAGACTGGGGTTGATGGGAGGTTGTTTACCTACTTTCCTCCTCTCATTCCTTCTTTCTCTACTCCCCTTCCTGCTCTCCTTCTCCCTTAGCTTTATCCTCTGAGCACAGAGCAGTCATATTGAGGGAAAAGCTGCAGCAGCAGCTCTTGTTCTAATGGGAGTATGTGGCATGTTCCTCACTAGCTGGAGGCCTCTCAGCTGTATACCATGGGGCCGAGTTGCTGGTGGGCCTGCGTGCAAGTCATCAGCTGGGCTGCATGGCTTTGCTGCTCCTGCACCTTCCATGTGTATGGTGAGAAACAGACAGTAGGTCTGAGTTCTCCCATTGGGTAAAGATGCCTTTGTCTTCCTCACCCGGGGATCTCCACTGGGTGCTGCTGAACATGTGACAGAAGTATTACAAAGGATAGACCCCTCAGCCATCTGCAGCTGAATTGGAAGGACGGCGAGCAAATATACACTAGTGCAGTGTTTGCAGAAACATTAGAGGAATAAAACTCCCTGTCCTCGCATGGCTTTCTGCAGCCTAGCAGTGTGGGGATTGCATGCTGGTATCAATAGGTGTGACTTCACAGAGGAGGGTGAGGAATTCTGTATTACACCTTTTAAAGAGCAGCCAGAGCAGAGGAAACTAAAATAAACTGCCCATTTTTTAATTGGATTTTTTGGTGGTGGTTGCAGGAGGGGTGGGTTGGTTCAAGGTGGAAGAGGGCATAAAGGGGATAAATGGTGATGGAAAAAATAAAATAATAAAAACAAAATAATAAACTAGAATAGACTGCTAGGTGAGCAAGTGCCCAAGTCTCAGGCGGCATCATAAGTGTAAAATATTGGCTAAATAAGCAGCAGAACACTTGCTTCACAGCTCTTCGGCCTCGAGGAGCCCTTTTATTTTATGGTTTTCCCCTCTGGAGTAGGAGCAGTTGGCCAGTATAAGAGCCAATGGTCCCAGTTCCTAGTGTGAGAGGAATAACCTGGTGGTGTGTTAAAAACTCAGACCCCCAGAACATACTCCCAGTGAGTTGGAGCTACTCAGTCTGGATCGGGACCCAGGAATCAGCATTTTGGCAATCCCCAGATGATTTGGATGCTTGTTGTCAGGGGAGTGTACTTAAGGAAACAGTGATCTAAGCCCGGCATCTACCTCTGTGAGCCGGGTTCAGTGGAAAACCCTTGAAAGTAACTGACTGGAGGCAGAACAGTGACTTGGCTGAGCCACCCAGCTACTGACCATCTATCTGCCTGGCCACTGGCCGAGCCTGACCCTCTTCAGGATGTCTCGATGGAATCCCAGGAGAGGTGAAGCTGACAGGGTTAATGCTGGGTTATTTATAGCACATCACTCCTGCCTCATGCAGTGTGTCACCTCTTATTTTTTTGTACCAAAGGCTCTGCAGCTCTTGTAAATAACTCCCTGTTGGCTTGTGTTACTGCATTTATTGTTTGGTATTTTTGTCTTCTGTTCTCTTTTGCTTCGCTGTGTTCCAAAATGAACAGCCTGATGTTTCTCCCTCTCCTCTACATCACAGGGGTGTTGGGAGAATTAAATTAGATAATGCATGTAAACCCTGTAGATGTACTACATAATCACTCAATAAATATTAGTTGTCATCACTGTCATCATTATCAGCATGTTATGAATATAAGCTTGTACATTTGTATAAATACATATATATCTTTCAACCTCCTGTTCAAAGGCCTTTTATGGATCCCAGCTTTCTACTTAATAGGACTCAACTCCTAGCCTGGCAGCCAAGGCTGACCTGACTTCCTTGTCACTCTTAGCTTCATCTTTCACCCACATAGTGCTTTGAGTGAGCTGAATGGCTCAGTGTTCCTTTCCATGCTTGTCTGTGTATCTTCTCACACTAGACTACATGCTTAGCAAGCCCCTCCCTGAAGCATCACACACCATGACCAGCTTCAGTGCCCACGATAAAGCACTACAGTCACCTCTCCCCCAAGTTTCCCCAGCCTTCCTGGACAGTATTAATAGTTCCCTCCTCTGGATTCTCAAGGGGTTACCTGTATAATTTATCTGACCTACCTTATGCCACCTACACTATCTACCTAGTGATGGAATCAGTTGGACTTGGGTCTTTTCTTCCCTATTAGAGAGTAAGGGTAGTGGCTTTAGGATATATTTAGTGAATTACATACTTCTTTGTATCCTCACCCTGTCCTGCCTGTCCCTTTCCCAACACAGTGACCGCATATGGTGGCATCTCCATGCCCACTGGTTGGATGTATAAATAAAAAATATAATGACCATCACGAGGTGCCAGGCATGTCAGTCAGCCTTAGAGAAGGCAGGCAGCTTACGTAGCTCCTGCCCTCCTCTTCCACCTCTCTTCCTCTTCACAGCGAGGCTTACTCAGCCAGCGTGGCCTTGGCTCCAAATTCTCTTGTCCTCCTTCCCTCATTCCAATTAAAACGTCTTGGTTCTGTGGTATTATTGGCTCGCTTACATTTGATGACTGATTTTTGTGAGTATGCTAAAGGTTGTTAATGGCTCAGGAGCTGTCTCTTACATTTTAACTGGTAAAAATTTCTTTCTTTTTGTTCACCCGAGGATATTTTTTTCATTGATTTTTTAGAGAGAGTTTAAGGGAGGGAGGAGAAGAGAGAGAGAGAGGAACATCAATGTTAGAGAGATACCATAAATTGGTTGCCTCCTGCACATGCCCGGACTGGGGCCACGGGTTCAACCTGCAACCCAGGTATGTGCCCTTGATAGGGAATCGAACCTGCAATCATTCAATGTGCAATCCAACACAATGACTATTGAGCAATACTGGCCAGGGCTTCTGGTACAAATTTCTAATGCTTAGTTTTGGGATGCAAGGGATCCTTTGGCCAGTGGATTCTGGCTTGTGGCATGCGGCCTCCTGGGGTATGGTAGGAGTTAACTACAGTAAGTTTTCAAATTCACATGTGTACCATATTAAGAAGTATGTGTTGGCTAAAAGAAATACTCTCTCTTAAGATATTTGTCCTGGAATTGTTTTCAAATATATCTTGGTATTACTGTGATGAGTAAAATGAAATTATTTAAAGGGATTACCTAATGTAGTACATCCTTTCTGTCGATTTGTATTTTCTCAATAATAGGATGTCAGCTTAAAAATGACCCTTATGAGTTGAGTCCAAGAAATTTTTGTCAAGGTGGTTATCACACTTAAAACTTGCTGTGTATGTAGACCAGTGATGGCGAACCTTTTGAGCTCGGCGTGTCAGCATTTTGAAAAACCCTAACTTAACTCTGGTGCCGTGTCACATATAGAATTTTTTTGATATTTGCAACCATAGTAAAACAAAGACTTATATTTTTGTTATTTATTTTATATATTTAAATGCCATTTAACAAAGAAAAATCAACCAAAAAAATGAGTTCACGTGTCATAGGTTCGCCATCACTGATCTAGACCATGCTGTCTATTGCGGTAAGCCACCAGCCACATGTGGCTAGTGAGCATTTGAAATGTGGCTGGTGCAACTGAGGAATGAAATTTTAAATTTTGTTTGATTTTAATTAATTTAAATGTAATAACTGATGCTGGATCCAGCTATTGGAAACCTTTTAAAGTATGTTTGGAACAACTTGGATATAAGAATCTACTTACTACACATGGCCCAAATGAAGAATAATTGGGCTGATCTGTAGAAAATACGGGAGATGAATTTTAGTCCATCAGAAGGAAGCATTTTCTAACAGCTCAGATAGAATGGAGCATCCCAGAGGAAGACAAAACTCCCTGTCTCTAAAGGAATGCAAGGGTGCCTGGATGGCATTTGATATACCTGATATAAGAGAGGCTATGCTAGCACTTGAGCATTGGACTCATTCATTCATTTAAATGCTACTGAAGACATTGCAGTTGATTTAAGAACTGTGAAAGATACATAATAAAACATTACTTTTATTTTCATAAGTAAATTATTTTCAATAGCCAGAGGCTATGATACCTCCTAGTGGTTATATCATTAGAATATATGCCGTTTATTGCCAGATGTTAAATTCTGTCACATTGCGTTTCTGAAAAATGTTCAGAAAGTATAAAGAAAATAAATAACCAGGACATAGCTATAGAGACCTCGTCTTTTTCTCCTATGAATTCTCCCTTTTCTCATTCTCTTTTTTTTCCTACCTCCCTGCTCCTGCTGTTTTCCTACTAGATATTCTTTTTCGTGACTCTATTGTCATTTTCAGAGTTCTTAGACACAGCTTATTTAATTTGTTTTTATTAGTTAATTAATTTATTTATTTTGGCCTCAAAGATTAAACAAATTAAGTTAAAGGTCTACAACATAATGATTTGAAAAAGTATGTATTATTAAATGATTACCACAATATGGTCAGTTAACACCTCCATTCCCTTTCATAATTACCACTAGAGGCCCAGTGCACGAAATCTGTGCACTTGGAGGGGGGGGGTGTCCTCAGCCCAGATTGTGAGAGGACACAGCCAGGCCGAGGGACCCCACCAGTGCATGATCAGGGCCGGGGAGGGATGTGGGAGGTTGGTCAGCTGGGGAGGGACCATGGGAGGGCTCCAGGATGTGTCCGGCCCATCTTGCTCAGTCCTAATCAGCTGGACCCCAGCAGCAAGCTAACCTACCAGTCGGAGCATCTGCCCCTTGGTGGTCAGTGCACATCATAGCAAGCAGTTGAGCAGCCTTAGTATATCATTAGCATATTACGTTTTGATTAGTTGAATGGCTGATAGGACAACCAGACACTTAGCATATTAGGTTATAATATAGGACTAGAAGCCCGGTGCATGAAATTTGTGCATAGCAGGGGGGTCCCCTCAGCCCAGCCTGCACCCTCTCCAATCCGGGACATCCCTCTCACTATCCGGGACCACTGGCTCCTAATTGCTCACCTGCCTGCCTGGTTGCCCCTAATTGCCCCCTGCCCCCCCTCCTGCCAGCCTGATCACCCCTCACTGCCTCTGCGTGCCAGCCTGATCACTCCTAACTGTCCTCCCTGCTGGCCTGGTTGCCCCCAACTGTCCCCCCTCTCCCACCAGCCTGGTCGCCCCACACAGCCTGCTTGTTCAGTTGTTTGGTTGTCCCTCACTAACCCCCCTGCCGGCCTGGTCGTAGGCAGCCATCTTGTGAGGGTGTGAGGGTCAATTTGCATATTACCTCTATATTATATAGGATTGTGTGTGTGTGTGTGTGTGTGTGTTGATAACATTTAAGATCTACTCTCTTAACAACTATCTATAATAATAAAAGTGTAATATGCTAATTAGACCGGACATCCTTCCAGACAACCTTCCAGATGAAGCTGGGGCTACAAGGGAAGCCTGGGTCCTGGGTTCCTGCTGGTGGCTGGAAGGAAGCCCAGGTCCCAGGTGCCTGCCGGTGGCCGGAGGGAACCCCGGGTCTCAGGTGCCGAAGGGAAGCCAGTGCCGGCAGCCGGGGGAAGTAAGGCCTATTCTTGCATGAATTTCATGCATCAGGCCTCTAGTCAGGTATAAAATATTATACTGTTAACTACAGTCACTATGCTATATATTAGATCCCCAGGACTTATTCATCTTATGCATAGCTGGAAGTTTGTATCCTTTGACCAACATCTTCCCATTATTCCCATCCATAAGCCCCTGGTAACCACCATTCTACTCTCTGTTTCTGAGTTTAGATCCCACAGATAAAAAAGAAAATACAGTATTTGTTTTCTTTGTCTGACTTTAGCATAATGCCTTCAAAGTCCATTCTGTTGTCACAAAAGGCAGGATTTTCTTCTTTTTTTATGGCTAAATAACATTTCATTATATGTATATTATATATATTATACATATCTCACATTTTTAATCCATTGATCTGCTGGTGGACACTTAGGTTATTTCCATGTCTTGGCTATTGTAAATAATGCTGAAATGGGCATGAAGATGTCTCAAGATAGTGATATTATTTCCTTCAGATAAATACACAGAAGTGGGATTTCTGGACCACATGGTAGTTCTATTTTTAATTTTTTGAGGAACCTCTATACTGTTTTCTATAGTGGCTATACCAATTTACATCACCACCAGCAGTGCACAAGTGTTTTCTTTTCTCTGCAACGTTACCAGCATTTGTTATTCCTTGCCTTTTTTATAATTGCCATTTTAATAGGTGTGAGGTTATATCTCGTTATGGTTTTGATTTGCATTTCCCCGATGATTAGTGATGTTGGTCATCTTTTCATGTGCCTGTTGGCCATTTGCATGTCTTCTTAGGAAAAATGTGTATTCATATCCTCTTCCTATGTTTTAATTGGATTGTTTGTTTGTTTTTGCTATTGATAGATAGTTTGAAATATTTTCTCCCATTCCATAGTTTGCCTTTTTATTTTGCTGACTGTTACTTTTGCTGTGCAGAAGCTTTTTAGTTTGATGTAATCCCACTTATTGATTTTTGTGTTGGTTGATTGAGCTTTGATGTCACATCCAAAAAATCATTGCCAAGACTTGTCAAGGAGCTTTTCCCCTATGTTTTCTTCTAGCAGTTTTATGGTTTCAGAACTAGCATTTGAGTCTTTAATGCATTGCTAGTTAATTCTTGTGAGTGCTATAAATAGGGGTCTAGTTTCATTTTTTTGCATGTGAATATCCAGTTTTTTCCTGCACCATTTATTGACAAGACTACCCTTTCCCCATTGAATGTTCTTGGCTCACTTATCAAATACTATTTGATCTTATATGCATGGATTTTTTTCTGGGCTTTCAGTTCTGTTCCATTGATTTATGTGTCTGTTTTTTTTAATGCCAAAACCACACTGTTTGGGTTACTATAGCTTTGTAGTATGATTTGAAATCAAGAATTAATGCTTCCAGCTTTGTTTTCCTTTTCCAGGATTGCTGTGGATATCTGGAGTCTTTTGTGGTTCCATACAAATTTTAGGATTATTTTTTCTATTTCTGTGAAAAATGCCACTGTAATTTTTATAGGGATTGCATTGAATCTCTGGATTGTTTTAGGTATTATAAACATTTTTAACAATATTAATTCTTTTGATTCATAAACATTGATGCCTTTCCATTAGCTTGTATCTTCTTTACTTTCTTTCATCAATGTCTTACAGTTTTCAGTGTACAGATCTTTTACCTCTTTGGTTAAATTTATGTTTAAGTATTTTGTTGTTTTTAATGCTATTGTGTATGCAATTGTTTTATTTACTTTTTATTCAGGTAACATGTGGTTCAGGGTGCAGACTTTTTCTTGTGGGTCCTTGTCCAATGAAGTGGAAGAATAAATTCATGGACTAACAGATCTCTTAATAAAAATGTGGACTTTTATTAGAAGCATATACAAGCTCCATCTGGGCAGGGGTGTCCCAGAGGGGAACCCCTGCGGAGGGGCCCCAAAATAGGAAAAGCCTGCTCTCTCTCTCTTTAATGGGAAAAAAAAATCAATCTAAAAAAAAATCTGAAATCTGTATGTCTCTGCTTTATAAAGACTGCAGTTCTTTTTCTGAACCTGACCCTTTCTAATTGGACTCCTCCTTAATTTAGGACCCCTGTGCTTTCCTCACTGGTCACTCTGCTACATGGTATTAGTTTCAAAGCTCAAAGCACAGTCGTGCCCCCCACCTCCTCTCCCCCTTATTTTGCAACATTATCCATCTTATCTACTCATATTGGAGTTGCTTTTGATCTCCCTTATGGCTCTCAGCTGCTCAGGTCAGGGCTGCTTTTGATCTACCTATGGCTGTTTTAATTGCTCAGGCCAGAAATGCCTCATCCTCCCTGTACCCCTCCCCTTCCTGTCTGCCTAATTAAGCTAGCTAGCTAACCCTTATCAGTTTGTTGTTAGTGTATAGAAGCATCTAAATTTTTATATTGATTTTGTATCCTGTAATTTTACTGAATTCATTTATTAGTTTTAACAATTTGCTGATGGAGTCTTTAGAATTTTCTAAATGTAAGATTATATTAGCTGCAAACAGAGACAATTTTACTTCTTTTATGAGTTGGATGTCTTATATTTATTTTCCTTACCTAATTTCTCTGGCTAGGGCTTCCAGCCCTATGTTGAATAGGAGTTGTGAGAGTTGACACGTTTGTCTTGTTCATGATTTAGCAGGAAAACTTTCAAACTTTCACCATTGAGTATGATATTAGCTGTAAGTTTATTGTATGTAGTACATGCCTTCTTTTTGTTCAGAATGTTTATCAAGAAAAGATGTTGAATTTTATCAGATGCTTTTTTAAATCTATTGAGATCATATGATTTTTATTCTACTAAAGTGCTATATCACATTTATTGATTTGTGTATATTGAGCCATTCTTGTATTCAAGGGATAAATCCCAGTTGATTATGGTGTATAATCCATTTAATTCAATTGAACTTAGTTTGATAGAATTTTGTTGAGAGTTTTTTCATCTTATTCATCAGGGATATTGGCCTAGAGAGTTTTCTTATGGTGTCCTTATCTGGCTTTGGTGTCAAGGTAATGCTGGCTTCAAAAAAAATGAGTGCAGGAGTGTTTTCTTTCTTGTCATTTTCAAAAGAGTTTGCTGGAGGGCAAGTTTTGTGCCTGAGGCCAAAAGGTGGGCAGGCATGCTGCCTGGGTCCCTGGGGAAAGTTCTAGACTCTAGAATCTAGAGTCTGGTGTCACTGCGGCAGACCTGGCATTTTAATCTTCAGTGATGAGCCTGGGACATGGGTCTTCACGAGTAGACCGGATCTTGGGTCCAAGGGGTCCAGACAGGTACTGGGAACCACTGGGGGTGGCCTTGGCATCCTAAGTCTGTGGGGACCAATCTGGAACTGGGACATGCTGGGAGCCTGGTTTCATGGGAGCTTAGGTTCAAGGGTGGCCAGGCAGGGGCTTGGCTTCTGAGTGGTCAACTTGGCACTGGGCCCAGTTTGAGCCTGGATTAGTGGGTACTCACCTGGAGACTAGGTTCCCAGGAGCTGATGGTTAGCCTCAGGCTTAGGAGGCACCTGGATCGTGGGACCTGGCCAGTACTGGGATGTGCAGGGACGTGGGTTTGAGAGAGCACTGTGGGAGCCCCTTTAGGTGGCAGGAGTTGGCCTGCTGCAGGGGAGCACTGGTGCTGGGTCTGCAGTAAAATTGGGAGCCCATCTCATGCTCCTTCTGCAGGGAAGGAGCATGAGATGTCTTGCTGCTAGGCAGGGTGTACTGACAGGGGTAATGTGAGCCTACTTCTCCTACCTTCCTCAATCCATTCTTTCTCATTTTTTCACTTCCTCCAGGGGCTATAATTCCTCACCCAGATTTCTTAGCTTTTGTGAAGGTCTTTTCATACATGAATAGTTGTTTAAATTGATATGTCTGGGAGGGGACAGGTGCTACAGATTTCTGTACTGCCATTTTTCTGACGTCTTCTCCGTTTTTTTAACTTAAATGTTGGGAAGTCTTATTGAATTAATGAAAAGGTCTGAACTATAGGACACTCCGTATACAGAGCTGTTCCAGCTATAAGAACACATCACAGAGTAATCCTGTGGCGAGAGGAAAGAGAAACGAGGCCCTAGAATTCCACCATTGCTAATGAGCACAGTTGTTGGTTGGATACTAAGGTTGCCAGGAAAGGGATTTGTTCTTAAGAAGTTAAACAATGCTGTACACTGTGACTCAAAAACAAAACAGCTAAGCTCTTTCTTCAGACATACATACAGCCTTATTATTTCTGAACTGCTTCCTGTACTCCTAAAACTACACCCAGGAGCAGAGTTGGTTGATCCGGTGACAACACATTCCCCTAAGTTTCCCAGACACTGTATGTTGCAAGGAACCCAGGAGACCTCCCCGTCCAGCCTCACATTTTGCAGATGTGAACATCGAGGCCCACCGAGAAAACCGACTTAAAAAAAGTTGTGTGGCTTCTCTGCTGCAAATGATCTTTTACATGAAAGTTGTCCTTCTCCTCACTCATGTGACGCACATTTTTCCATACAGAAAGAATATAGGTATTATGAGCAGTGTAGGCACGAAAGGGCAACGAAGGTTTCAACTGAACTCTAGTTTTATTTATATCTCACTCTTCTGCCAATAAATCGCAGAAACCCTTTAACTTTCCGCAGTCTGCTTAATCATCCCCTCTGGAGAAACCTGCCTAGCAACCAAGTCACAAAAGTAAATCACAGAAAGATGTAAGGGCCCGGTGCAGGGAACCAGCGAACCCCTGCTGAGCTTGAATGACCTCGGCTCATCCAGATCTAGAAGTCGGACTAGATTCTGGGTCATGGCCTGGTTTTGCGGCTAGAGGACGGGAGTCGTGCCTCGTTGCTGTAGTCATTCTTTTCAAACTCTCTCTTTTCCCCGCGCTGGTTCCCTACCATGAGGCCCAGCTAACCAGCGTCACCCTCTCCTGTAGAGTCAGCGGGGTGTGTATTTAGATGGGCAGCAGGGCTCAGCGGTCAGCAGTCCCACGCTGGTCCATGCAGCACATCTGCTCCCCGCCTTGCCGCTGCTGCTTTGCTGAGGCTGTTTAAGCTGTGACCACAGGGAGTAGTGAGGTGGATAACTGCGCCTCCCGGTCCACGTTAGTGGTGTTCAATTAGGTGATCATGTTCAGTATGAAATGGTCGCACCGTCCCAGTGAGACACTTCGTTTCCAAGAGAAATCAGTGCGCAGGCGCCTGCTCCACCTCGCAGGAGTGCAGTCACTTCCCCTGCAGTGGCCTCAGTATCAAGCCCTCAGCGAAGGGCCGGCTCCCTCAGCAGGGAGAGCAATTGGAGAAAGCTTCTCTCTGGTGCGGGATCAAGGGCCTTGAAATCTGAGAAGCAAGCCTTAATTCCAAACTTACAGCAGGCCAGGCCGGGAGGAATGAAGTATCCTGAAAGCTCTACCTTCCTCAGTCACCCCCAAATAATGGCCTCCAGTCATCACCAGGGGCATTTGCGAGGCTTGGGGCAGGCCTGCCGGAGCTCTGGCTTGGCCCAGCACCATCAGAGGCTTGACCGGAGGCCACCATTCTGTGCTCAGTCATAACGTGCCTTGCTAGCTGCAGATACTACATGGCACATTTGAATTGTATAAAATCACTTCATCCTTAAACACTCCATAACCCCCAGTTTATTGCGGAGAAGGAAACGGAATCCCTGAAACGTTAAGTCATTTGCTGAAGGTCACACACCTAGAAAGTGGCCAAGCCAGGCAGGCCGGCTCCAGAATCAAGTCTTAACCCCTGTGCTCTGCTGTCCCAGCACAGACCTTCTTACCTCGCTCCTTCCTCCTCCAAGCTCTCTCCTTACATTCTAGCCAAACCCAACCTCTGTTGTCCACAGTATCGCTGACACTCAGACCTCGGCACCTTTGTCCAATTCCTTGTCTTTGGATGCCCTTGGTCCCCTTCATGTTTGTTAAAATCTCATCATCACCCCACCCATGGTCTAGCTCCCCTACTGCCTGCCTCCTCCATGAAGCCTGCCCATCTCCTTCCAGTGATAATACTTTCCCCACCTCTGTGCTCAAGGAACACTTGTCATAGAATCCTGTCTGTTACCTTCAGTTTATCTATCTATCATCTATCTATCATCAATCATTTATCATGTTTACCATCATTCATCTGTCTATTCTGTCATTGACTGCTCAGGTCTCTCAGTGCCCTGGACTGCAAAGAAAGAAATCCTGTTTATTTTTCTTATTACTGAATACCCAGTACCTATAAGACAACTTGGATGCAAATAGACTTTGATTGAATACGTAAATAAATGAATAGATTTTGTACCTTTCCTTTAGTAACGTTCACATTCTGCCTTATGTTTTAGCTCTCTTTGTGAAATGTTTCTCTGCCAAACTTAAGTATAAACCCCTTGGGCTCTAAGGCTTAGAGCATGGACAGTATCGTATTCATCTCAGCATCCTTCCCACACCTAATATAATGTGCTCAGGGCATAGGAAGAGCTCACTGATGTGCGTTTGTTCACTCGAATGGAAGGGACCTCATGACACTTTCAGCCATCTTACTGCCACTTACTTGAATATTTTAAACAACTGTTTGAAAATGCATCGTTTTCCCCCTGTAGGATTCTTGGTACCATGGCAACCAAATCGGTTTGACTTGGAAGTATGTCTTAGTTGCTGAAGGCTTTTCCTTCTACCTGCTGCTATAAAAACCATAAGCTGGGACACTTTTCAGAGAAGGATATTGTTTCCATCTGAGCAGATTTGAGGAGGTAGAGCCCTTCACCCTGCCGCCTCTGACACAGTTTCTACCTGGTCTGCACCACCTCCACCTCTCACCTGCTACTGATGAGTTATTTTGAGGCCTATAATCATGAAGTCAGAGAATCAACAGCAGTCATTGCCTAGTCGCTCTCATCGGCTCAGAACACCGAGGTCCAGACCCCAATGAGGGATGGATGAGCTGAAAAATCCACTGGCTGGCCATGCTGCTCGCAGACTGGACACAGCTGGCCATCAAGAGTGCTAACTCTCCGTTCCTGGCTGTGGTTCTCATCCTGTACGTAGGCAATCACCATTGTGGCACAGATGCAAAATAAACTTACTGGCGTTGGGATATGT
>NW_005871086.1:3234764-3320572 GCF_000147115.1 Myotis lucifugus | reverse complement strand
GATTTGGGGTCTGTTTTTGTCTCCTACTTGACCTCCAGCTCCAAGAACAGTTCCTGGCACATAGTGGGTGCTTAGTAAGTATTTGACCAATGAATAAGTGAGCCCAGGACAGCTATATTTTATTTAATATGTACTTTATAATTTACCAGTAGACTTAGCAAAAGCATCCACACATAGTTATTTTGTATGACCCTGCAGCAGCACTTTGAGGAGGTATGTTGTCTTGTTTTATGAATGAGGGAACAGGCAGGAGCTTCAAGGGGCTGAGGGTCAGAGGGTCACTCAGCTGGGAAATGGCAGTGCAGGGCCTTGACCTCGGTCCGGAGCCCATTCTGTCACTTGGAGTTAGTTGCCTCTCAGCAGACAAGACACCAGGGACAAGGAGAGCTGGGAACTAGAGACAAGCTGACATCTAGCAAGAGAAATCTTTTTCTGGGATGGGACCCACTGACTCTCCAAGTGGATGGTGCAAGCTACGACTTGCATGGCCTGGGTTCTAGACTGCTGCCCAGGAGTCCAGGGCCGGCTGGGAGGGAGCAAAGGGCTGGGGAGCTGAGCCAGCAGTGACAGTCGGCTCTGCTCCCCCTCCCCCCCCCCCAGCATCAGCGAGTTTATTGGGCATTCCTGCCAAGAAAATAAGGCCTGGAGGCTTCAGTCGAAGCTTACTCACCCCAGCCAACGAGGCATTTGCCTTCCTGAAACCTCTCTGCAAATGGTATCTGACACTCACGGATGCTCACTGCATTCCAGGCACTGTGCTAACTGCTCCGTGTGGGTGAGCCCAGTCAGTGCTCACAGCAGGGCTGGGAAGGAGGTACCACTACTTTCCCAAGTAAATGAGGAGACTCAGGCTTTGGCAGTGTCACTGCCCAGCTCACAGAGCTTTGTCTGCTCTTCCCTGGACACAGCCTTTAAAGAGCTTGAAGGTCCTGTCTTTATTACCAAGAACCTGGCCTCCTTCCACTGGCGACTCGGGCGATACTTTGAGCGTGCCCTTTCCCTCTCTCCTGCTCCTCTCACTATGCCTTGCTGGCCTCTCACCTGCAACAAGTTAAAGCTCTGCTCAAGTTTCAACTCCTTAGCAGCCTTCCTGAGTACTCCAATCTGTGTTAAGGTTTGCCTTCTCCAAAATTATACGACTTTTAATTTAGCGCATAACAATTGACACCCTTGTATCACTCATTGTCTGTATGTTTATTTTGGTACCCAATCCGGATTACCCAGCCTTTCCAGGCAGGGACACGCTCTTAGTCTTCCTGATCATGATATCGTCATGGTTAGCTTCTGGTGAGAGCTCTCTTCTTGACTTGCAGGAAGCATCTTCTCAGTGTGTCCTTACATGATTGAAAGGAGGGAGGGAGGGAGAGAGAGAGAGAGAGAGAGAGAGAGAGAGAGAGAGAGAGAGAGAGAGAAAGAAGAAGAAGAAGAAGAAGAAGAAGAAGAAGAAGAAGAAGAAGAAGAAGAAGAAGAAGAAGAAGAAGAAGAAAAAAGAGGAGGAGGAGCAGGAGGAGGAGGAGGAGGAGGAGGAGGAGGAGGAGGAGGAGGAGGAGGAGTAGGGGAAGGGGAAGGGGCAAGGGCAGGGGCAGGGGCAGGGGCAGGGGAAGGGGAAGGGGAAGGGGAAGGGAAGGAGAAGGGAAAATGAATGAATTGAGGACAGAGGAGCTCTCTGTTACCTCTCCCTATAAGGGCACAGATCCCATCATGATAGCCTCACCCTCATGAACTCATCTAAACCTACTTTCACCCCAAAGGCCCTGCCTCCTAGTACTAATACCATCACTTTGGGGTTAGGGCTTCAACATGATTCTGGGGAGACACCATTGTGAATAGCACACAACATATTATACTTCCCATATCTCTCTCTGCCATTGCTCCTTTCCACCAGTGAATTTACTGAGAGACCCGTTCTCTTTGAGTCCGTTATCCAGGAATTGAAAATGATCAGGCCTTCTCCTTCCTGCTCTCTCTTAAATTCACCAATAAGCATCTGCCAGTGGCTGACCTGGGGAGTCCTTGTTCATCAACTTGTTTTAGGAATACATCCCCATATGGTGTTCTTAGAGTCCTTACTTGTTTTTATCTTCTTTTTCTACCATCTGTATAGAAATGCCAGAGAAAATCCAGATCATGTGAAGCATTTATTCCTAGCTCACCTACCAGATGACAGACTTTCAACAAGTTATTTAACTTCTTTGATTTCTTTGATCATTATTTCTGTGTCTGTACATTGCACTGAGTAATACCTATTTCATAAGGTAGCTGCAAGGTCTAACTGATATAATTCATGCAAAGGGTCTGCTGTAGATGATCTACCTGTTTTTATGAAGAATCACAGTGTTGGTGATACACCACTGAGTGGAGTTTCAATATGTTTATTTCTAGGCATTTGTCAGATATTGAGGCAGCAACGCTTGATATTTTGTTTGGTTTTGCTTTTTGTCCAGAATAAGTTTCCAGGAGGTGACTTGCTTTTTATATTCTGATGTGCTTTAAATTGCATACAGTCTTAGAAAAAGGCACCATCATGCTTAGTTCTGCTGCAGACCCACAACAATTAAATTGGATGCCCTTGCATAGTTCCCAAAAGATTAAACTGAGGGCTGTGGGAAGTAGCAAACACGGTGAGAAAAAGGCAGTACACTGCCTCATTTGTTTCGCAGTTACCGTGGTTACGCGAAGATGCAGTTGGTCCCCCAGGGCTGGCACGGAGTGAACCGGGAACGTGTTTTTCAGGAAAGCGCAGCCCACCCTGTGAGCTGTGGGGCGCCACAGCAGCGAGGGCTGTCACTCAGAGCAGAGGACGTCCCGAAGTGCCCTAATGGCTTAATTTTTAAGCAGCTTACATGGTATATGGTGCTGAAAACATAACCTTTCCTTTAAAAATAACCAAGAGTTCTGATACTGCACCCTTTAAAATACAATATACATCTCCGGGGGAGTAAACGACAGCCATTTAAACCCCGGGCAAGGGATTTGGTCCTACAGGGTATCTGTTTCTAACTCCAAATACAAACCATTTAAGACATGACTCATGCCTTCCTCCAACAGCTGCCAGCATTCATGGTATTTTGTAATAGTACAAGGCACCAAATGGAAGTGAAAACTGGAGTTTAATATGTTGCAGTATAAATAGAGAATTCGAGACTGGAAACTATAAAGAGTAATTGAAATTTACAGATAGTTAAAGAAAGGAAATCCTATTTTAACTGATGGTTTAAACCACCTTCTTCATGATGACTTAAATCTTCTGTCAGGAAACCAACGTGACTGGTTTAATTTGGTATCTTTATTTGCTCTGTCAAATCTCCAGTGGATCCCTGGCTGAGTAGCTCAGTTGGTTAGAGCGTTGTCCTGATACTCCAAGGTTGTGGGTTCGAACCTCAGTCAGGGCACATATAAGGACCAACCAGTGAATGCATAAATAAATGAAATAACAAATATCTCTCTCTCCCTCCCTACCTCTCTTCCTCTCTCTCTCTCTCTCTCTCTCTCTCTCTCTAAAAATCAATAAATTAAAAAAAATTCTCCAGTGGAGCAGCTAGCTAATTAATCAGTAGTGAAGTGTTGATAAGATAGGTAACTAGAGAGAGGAAGATGAGTAACACAGAAAAAGAAATTTAAAAAAGAAAAAAAAGTTAATTTCAGATGCTGAATCCCCAGTATGAACCTGGTATAACCTGGTATGAACTATGGCTGCCTCCTCGGCTGAGTGACATGTAACTAGTTGTCAACTCATCTCTCCTTTTGCTAGCAGCCTAACAGAGGGAAGTGGGAAATATCCATGCTTAGTGGCATCGATAAAGATTTCTCAAGTCTGCAGGTCAAGCGTGCTCCTTTGGGACAGTTTCAAGTTATGTCTGGTGGTCTGAATTGAATTTCATTGTTGTTTTATAAAAAAAACACAACACAGCAAATGTGTGCTCTGAACGGTAATGAAATGGTAATGTTGTCATTGAGAACAGGTGAAGTGTATCGCAGTAAACACTCAATGGACAGAAATGTAATTGTGCTAGCATGTGCTGGGGCAGGTCAGAGGGCTCCCAGAACCCACAAGGTCAGTGGGCAGCCAGGGCCCCAGGTAAGCTTCACCTGCCTAAATCTGAGATGGAACTTGAATCCCTTTGTTTCTAAAAACAACAACAAAAAAAGCCATTACTTATTTTTCCAAACTATCTTGGATATTTATTATAATCATTATACTATTAATTTTTTATTCAAGCAAGAGATATTTTACTAAACATCTGTTGAAAGCCAATAATGTCTAGTGGAGAAGATCTAGCCTTTGAAATCAGAGTTAGGTTTGGGTCCTGGGGTTTTTACTTATTGGTCCAATAAATATGGGTAAGTTACAGAATTGCTTTAAATCTCAGGTTTTTTTTTCATCTGTAAAATGGAAATAATAACACCTACCTTAACAAGTTGCCTTGTTTTTAACTAAGATAATATATCCAAGCATGTCAAACTTGTGGCCGACGGGCTGAATGAGGCATGTGGCCCACAGGCTGTGAGTTTGACATGCTTGCGGGAATTTTTGAGTTCCCCTAAAATTCCTGTGTTAGAGCCCAACCCCTGGTGGTAGGAGGTGGGGCCTTTGAGAGGCAATTAGTTCATGGGGGTGGGGGCTTCGTAAAGGGGATTAGTGCTCTTCAAGAAGAGATCCCAGAGCACTCCCTTGCCCACTTCTGCTCAATGAGGTTACAGCAAGATGCCCACCATCTATGAACCAGGCTCTCATCAGATGCCAAATCTGCAAGCACCTTGTTTTGGACTTTCCAGTCTCCAGAACTGGGAGGAATAAATTTCCGTTGTTTATAAGCCACCCAGTCCATGATATTCTGTTACAGCAGCCCAAAGGGACTAAGACTGTAAGGAAAGCATTGAGAACACTGCTTGACCCATATAAGCACTGGAGAAATGGCAACCACTGTTATTGCTACTGTTATTGTTATTAAGTCCTCACTGATCTGGGGATGGAGTAAAGGCTGATTCTTTAGCTGGCAAAATAGTGAGTCTGGCCATCTGAGCTCAAAGGTGGAGAGTATATGGAAAAGGAAGTTGTCACAGCCCTCAAAGAACCTTAAAACCCCTTAAAATGGGGAAATCCAGCCAGATGGAATCCAGGGATGAATTAAAGGAGAGGGGCAGAGTCCTGGATGAAGCCATAAAGGGAAGTTTCAAGGCTTCGGACTCCAACCTTTGGGAGTCGAGTTAGAACCACTCTTTTAATCCACTGCAGTGGGATCAACAATGGTAGAGAACCCTGCTCATCTGAGGGGGGTGAGAGAGCCAGCTCAGATGCCAGGAAAACATATATATATATATATATATATATATATATATATATATATATATATATATATATTGATTTCAGATAAGAAAGGGAAAGGGAGAGAGAAAGATAGAAACATCAATAATGAGAGAGAATCATTGATTGGCTGCCTCCTGCACGCCCCACACTGGGAATCGAGCCTACAACCTGGGCCAGGTACCCTGACTGGGAATTGAACCATGACCTCCTGGTTCATAGGTTGATGCTCAACCACTGAGCCAAGCCAGCTAGGCCCAGGCAAACATTTTTTATTGATACATACAGGAAAATGTAGAATCTTGAGCATAGAGTTTGATAAGATTTGACAATTGTATACCCCTTTGTAACCATCCTCACTAGGATATAGAACATTTCTACCAACCCAGAAAGTTTCTTTTCTGCCACTTCTCAAGCAACTTCCCCCTCACAACCCCAGAGACAGCCACTTCCTAATTTCTAGTGTCATAGTTTTAACAGATGTGGCGTTTCATATAAACGGAATCATGCCATGTGTGCTATTTTCTGCCTGGCTTCTTTAATGCAACCTGATTTTTTAAAGATCATCCACGGCACTGGGTGTATTAGATGTTTGTTCCTTTTTATTGCTGAGTAGTATTCCCGTGTGTGAATATCCCACACTTGGTTCATTCTCTGACGGACATTTGCAGTTTGGGACTGTCATGAACAAGTCTGAACTGTGAGTACGTCTTTCTGTGTGCACATGTTTCATTTCTCTTGGGATGACCCTTCAAAGTTGTCTCAAACTGAGACAAGGGGGCATGCCTTTGCGTCCCAGTTTGACCAATCATTGGATGAGGGCTGCTCCTAGAAGTCCCAGAGAACTCCCTTGCCTACTTCTTTTTTTTTTTATTGCTTAAAGTATCACAAAGGGTATTACATATGTGTCCTTTTTTTCCCCCGCCCTTGACAATCCCCTGGCTTCCCCTACCCCCCAGTGTCTTATGTCCATTGGTTATGCTCATATGCATGCATACAAGTCCTTCGGTTGATCTCCCCTCCCTCCTGCCCCCCAACCCTCCCCAGCCTTCCCGCTGCAGTTTGACAATCTGTGTGAGGCAGCTCTGCCTCTGTATCTATTATTGTTCAAAAGTTTATAATGGTCTCTATTATCCATGAATGAGTGAGATCATGTGGTATTTTTCCTTCATTGATTGGCTTATTTCACTTAGCATAATGCTCTCCAGCTCCATCCATGCCGTTGCAAATGGTAAGAGTTCCTTCTTTTTACAGCAGCATAGTATTCCATCGTGTAGATGTACCACAGTTTTCTAATCCATTCATCTCTGCTCACTGAGGTTACAGCAAGAAGCCCACCACCTATGAACCAGGCTCTTATCAGATGCCAAATCTGCAAGCACCTTGATTTTGGACTTTTGTGGTTGTTTTTTAGAAACAAAGGGATACATGCTCTTAGGGACAGAGTATAACTTTAGGTGAGGCAGATCCCTTTTTCTGGGGAATTGTCTAGAGAGAGACTCAGAGGGAAAGTAGGGGAGGGTGGGGGTAAGGGGAAGAGATCAACCAAAGGACTTGTATGCATGCATATAAGCCAAACCAATGGACATGGACAACAGGGGGATGAGAGCATGAGTGTGGGGGCGGGGGGAGGATGGGGGTTAATGGGGGGGGGATGATGACACATTTGTAATTTCTTAACTAATAAAGAATTTAAAGATTAAAAAAGAGAGACTTGTCTGTGGGTCACAGTAGCCTACACCTGCAGCTGGGGGCCTGAGGGTCTTGGTCAGAGTGGGAACCTGGGTGGTGCATCACAGTGTCTACTACGCCTGTTGAAGAAATGTTCTTCGACTCCCACGTCATGTTTTCTCCTATGTTTTCTTTATGAAGTTTTATGATTCTTTTACATTTATGTCCATACTCCATCTCCAATTCATTTCTGTGTATGGAGTGAGTTAGGGGTTGAGGCTTGTGTTTTTATATACAGACATCCCGTTGTTCCGGCACAATTTGTTAAAAAGACTTTCTTTTCCCTATTGAATTCTTCAGTGCCTTTGTTGGGCCTATTTTTGGATTCTCTATTCTGTTTCATTGATCTATTTACTTATCCTTACATGAGGCAATGTTTTGAAAGAAATCTAGCAGAAACAGCGTAACCTCTTTTGATCAGAAAGGTAATTTGGAGCTTAGGAAGCAAGGAAAGCAGCATGGATCATGCAGGTTCATTTGGGCAGATGCAGACAATAATGGGCCCTGAGAATTAAAATGAAGTAGATCACATGGCGTGTGCTCAGAATTGGCTAGGCCAGTGGTCGGCAAATTCATTAGTCAACAGAGCCAAATATCAACAGTACAACAACTGAAATTTCTTCTGAGAGCCAAATTTTTTAAACTTAAACTATATAGGTAGATGAATTGTTATTAACTTAATCAGGGTACTTCTAAGGCTTAGGAAGAGCCACACTCAAGGGGCCAAAGAGCCGCATGTGGCTCACGAGCGGCAGTTTGCCCACCGCTAGGCTATGCTGTAGTTACAAGCTGATTTTGAGATCTTAGTGGCTTAACTCCATAAAAGCTTTTCTCTTCCTCAGAGCACCACCTGGTATGAGCTGAGTGGCTCTCCTGGGCAGCTCTTCTCCAAACAATGACTGGGACACTCTAGCTCTTCCCATCTTATAACTACACCATCTGGAACTTGTGTCCATCAAGGCTCTGTGGATGGGGAGGAGAAAGCTGAAGGACTGCACAAGACATTTTTAAGTGTCTGGCTTAGATGTGCTTACATCATGTCCACTCATATCTAGCTTTCCATTATCCAGTCACATGACCCAACCTAACTGCAAGGGAGACTGGGAAATGCAGTCTTTGTTAAACATGAACATTGTCTCTGCCACAGGGGAGCCTGGGAAGAAGTTAGGACTAGGAGCAAGGTGGAATTTGATAACATTCATTGTGGGAATTTGTATAGCAGAGCTGTTAAATGCATGAGCTGTAGAGCTAGATTCCTCCAGGTTCAAATTTCCCTCTGCCCCTTACTAAATGGGTGACCTGGAGCATGCCACATACAGTTCCTGATGTCTCAGATTCTTTATCTTTTAAAAGTAATGGATAATATTGGTGAGAATTTTAAGAATTAGTATACATATAGCCCTTAACATAGTGCTTGGCATAGAATAAGCATTTTGTTAATAGTAGTTATCATCATACACATCCACAGGGGCCTGTAGGCATTGCTTGGAAGAGTTGAGATCCAGGGGAGCCATCCCAGTCCAGCCAGCTTCTTCCCCTCTCTTCAGTACTTTCTTCCACAGACCCTGGGACTCTTGGAGGGATCAGAACATCAGGACTGAAACAGCTCTGAGCCCCACAATACTTTAAATGTATGAGTTGTTTTCTGAGAGAAGTATTGTTAAGTGGTTAGAGGCCATTCATAGCAGACTTTTTAAAGGATTTCTGGTCTCAAGCATCTTGGATTGTGGATACTTTGAGGCTTTCTCTTCATCTGTGACAGAGGCTAATGTGGTTGCTGATAAGCTGGTTTGCAGTGATAGTCAGTGAAATCCTAGTTGTTCAAAGGAGAAGCAAATGAGGAGCAAGGACCTAGTATTTTTTTTTAATGGAATAAATGAGAAAGGTGTTTATGCTCTGAGTATTTGTTTGGCTTTTCAGAAGTGAATGTTAGGAAAAGAAGTAGATTGAAAATACGTTTTAATACCACATTTAATCCAACAAAAAGCTTTTGTGTGGGTTACTAAAAATGTTCTCTTTTCTTCCTTCTGAGTGACTCTGGATAAATTACTTTACCCTTCTGGGTGTCAATCTTCATACCCATGTAAAATGGAGATGGTAAAAGACAACAAATTCTGATATTCTGGTCAGGAAAAAAAATGAGTACAAGCAGTTCTGGCTGCTGCTTGGTAATCCCATGAAAGTAAAGATGTGCTCGCCTGTGATGTTGTATAACACTAATGAACTGATGTAACATTCTGAAATAAGGATGGAAGGGACACTGGTTAATGACTAGTCATGTGGCCGTTGCTTATTACAGTTTAGAAGGAGTGAAAATGAAGGGCTATGTTGAGAGGATTGGGATAGGATAAGCACTGAAAAGGGACTTTGGCTTGGTTTGATGTTAGGGAAAAATGCATTTGTCATTATTCTGTTAGCAAAGTCCACCTGACTTTGCCTTGAATTGTCCTGCTGCCACCCTAGACTAAATCACTCTTTAGTGCATTTGTTGCTTTTTACTGGATTGGGAGCGAACAATGGAATTTATAAGCCAGTCTTAGCAAAGGAGCTGACCGGAGAGCCTGCTCTTGGAGGCAGGAGGTAGAACTCGGGATGGGTGTTCTGAACTAAGTGGTTGTTACTCGCACCAGAGAGATCCTTACAACATTCTATTTTAAGGCATTTCTGGCAGAGACCATTTATCTTTGAGTGACTTCTAAAGTCTTTTAGCCATGGGAAGGCTGAACTCGAGATGGTTTAGCCATTAACTACTAGGGCGATAAGCACACTAGAATTTTCTAGGGAGAGGGCTAAAGATAGCAAATTCCACACGATATACTTATCAGAATACCAGGGGAGACAACTCCCATTACTTGGGCTTCATTCGTCTTATACAATACAGCCAGTCCTAGTTATACTCGATGTCAAGCTATACCCTGCACAGTGTTTCACAACGGGTGGAGGCTGTATGGTATTTCCCTGGTATGCCATAGTCCTTTGGTGCTCAGGAATCAACACTTACTAGTATACACTTAAGCTCAGTCTTTTACAGAGATCCAAAATTGTCGTTAGCTTACAGATCTCTCCCCAGTTCTGCCAATCTTGGTTAGTATCATGGCTATGAAGCCATTATAGCTCACAATATAACCTAGTATTAAAGCCAGTATTAGGAAAAAGTGGCATATTCATGGTTTATCAAATCTGTGCTTTTCACTCATGATTTTTATTTTTAAAAATAAAAATTCATCTTAAGATATATCTCTGAGGTTTCATCACCTTGTAAGGATCAATTATCTTCTAAACTGATTGTAACCTCTAATTTTCTCTCTTCTGTCTTCAGTGTATTAGACCAATCTTCCTAAAGCTCCTGAACCTTGGATGTGTTCCCCATACACAAATCAGCAAGGCCCCCTTTGCCCAGATGGAGTCCAGCTCCCTCAGCTCAGCATCATGTGGTTCCACAAACATTTCCAACCTCTTCCTATTCATCTTAGAATATTAGAGACTGATGGGATCTCAGAAATTCCCAAAGCTCATTTGTTATAGACAAGGAGGCAGATACACAGTAGTGAAGTGATTTTCTCAAAGTGACACTGGCAATTAGCAACAGAACTCCTGGAATAATGAAAGCTCCATGAGGTCCTCCCTTCCTTCCTTCCTTCCTTCCTTCCTTCCTTCCTTCCTTCCTTCCTTCCTTCCTTCCTTCCTTCCTTCCTTCCTTCCTTCCTTCCTTCCTATTTTTTACTGTTGTGTCACCAGTGCCCAGAACATTCAGAAATTCAATAAGTATTTATTTAACTTATTCATGGCCTGGTCCACCAGTCATCACAATCTCAGGTCAGCCCTCTGTCCACCTTCCTGCCCTTGGCAAACCTCGGCTGCCCCAGTCTAATTGTCCTCCAGGTGTTTGCTCCTAGCATTCTTCCTACCCTGAGGCTTTCTCTGTGGAATGTTTCCTTCAAGGCTCAATTCAACCCTACCACTCCTTGAAATCATTCCTGACAGCCCCATATTTCAGGTCTCTCACTCATTGGCCTCCTGTGGTATCTGCAGTACTCACGGCTCACCTAGCCCAGGCTGCTGTGTGATGGTTGCCTCCTATGAGCACGTTCTACTGTTGGCCCCCCCACAGCATCCTCATCCTGCAGGAGCTGTTTGTTGCCTGGCAATGCCACAGAGTTTGGTGTTGACTTTCATTCATGCTCCCATAGGCCTCATCTCATCTTCTTTCAATCCTGTAAGTCCCTATCATTTTGCTAAGTTATATGCCTACCTTCATCTGTCTCGTGTTTTGAGTGCTGGGCAGGGGTAAGTGTGAAGATTATTTCCAGAATGCGTGGAGCATGTTGTAGCACAGGAATCAAGGAAATTCAGAAGGGGGAGAGGGACATCAAGATTAGAATAAAATCTGAGTACTTTTAAAAGGTGAGTGAGAGTTGGCCAGACAAAGAAGAACAAAGAGAACATTACAGGCAGATGTATCCTAGCAGGACAGTGTTTTAGGGAACTGCATGTAGCTTGGTGCAGCCAGAAGGAAGACTGCGTGTGGGGAAGTGGAGGGGATGAAGCACATGTGTAGGCAGCAGCCAGATCCTAAAGGACTTATCTGCTGAAGTATTTGAACTTGATTGAACATTCATTGCAATTTAGACCTTTACTTTCAGAAACAAACAAACAAAAAATATCCAATAAATTTCCACAGAAATGAGATTACATATATTAAGGTTTATACTTAAACTAGAGGCCTGGTGCACAAAAACTTGTGCACACCCCGGGAGCCCTCGGGGGATGTCCACTTGCCAGCAGGGAGCAGGCCTAAGCTGTAGTCAGACATCCTTAGTGCTGCTGAGGAGGCGGGAGAGGCTCCCGCCACCACCGCTGTGCTGACAGCCGTCAGCCTGGCTTGTGGCTGAGCAGAGCTCCCCCTGTGGGAGCGCACTGACCACCAGGGGGCAATTCCTGCATTGAGCATCTGCCCCCTGGTGGTCAGTGTATGTCATAGTGACCAGTCATTCCCAGTCCTTCTGCTGTTAGGGTCAATTTGCATATTACCCTTTTATTATATAGGACTAGAGGCCCAATGCACAAAATTCATGCAAGGGGCTCAGCCCTCCATGGTGGCTTGCCTCAGCCTTTGCAGCCCCAGCTTCATCTGGAAGGTTGTCCGGAAGGAAGGTCATTTGGCTGTCCAGTCTAATTAGCATATTATGCTTTTATTATTATAGATTGAATACTAGTCAAAAGAATGAAGTATGTCTACTCGTCCATAAAAAGGAAGAAAATTTTACCCTTTGCGACAGCATGAATGGACCTGGAGAACATTATGTTAAGTGACATAAGCCAGTCAGAGAAAGACAAGTACCATATGATTTCCCTCATATGTGGAATCTAATGAATAAACTGAACTAACAAGCAAAATAGAGACAGACTCACAGAGAACAGGCAGACAGCTCTGGTGGAGGGGAAGTTGTTGGGAGTAGTGGTGGAGGGATTGAGCAAAAAAGAAAAGAAAAAAGAAAGAACTCATGGTATGGACAACAGTATGGTGATTGCTGGGGGAGGGTGGGCAGGTAGAGGTGGAAGAGGGTATAGTGGGGATAAATAGTAATGGGAAAAAATAAAAATAAAATAAAGATTAAAAAGGAAGTATGTCTACATATTTAAATGATTTAATTGTCTACATAAATTAGGTAAAAATGTAAGATTATACATATGTATGTGTATATACACAGAGAAATTTTGTGATATGTAAGAAACTTAACAGGAGCTCTCAGGGTCTGAATTGAGGTAAAATTTGACATGGCATGTCATTGTATATCTATTGCTAATATTTAAAAATTTAACTTAGCTAAAAAATATTTTTAATTAAAAGATGAGCAGATCTTTACATCTAGAACCATTGGCACTGAGGTTTTTAAGTAAGGAAGTGATGTAATCACATTAAAAAAGATCATAGGACAAATACTATATGATTTCACTTATACAGTATGTGGAATCTAAAGAACAAAAAAATGAACAAACAGAATTGAAACAGACTCATAGATACAGAGAACAGACTGATGGTTGCCAGAGGAGAGGGGGGTTGGGTTACTGAGTGAAAAAGGTAAAGGGATTAAGAAGCACAAATTGGCACTTACAAAATAGTCATGGGATATCAAGTATAGCATCAGGAATCTAGTCAATAATATTGTAATAACTATAAATGGTGCCAGATGAGTACTAAAAATATTGGGTGGAACACTTTGTAAAGTATATGATTGTCTAATCACTATGCTATAAACCTGAAACTAATACAACATAGTATTTACTGTAAACTGTAATTGAAAAAAATTTTTAAAGAGGGTTACTGAGTGAAAAAGGTAAAGGGATTAAGAAGCACAAATTGGCACTTACAAAATAGTCATGGGATATCAAGTATAGCATCAGGAATCTAGTCAATAATATTGTAATAACTATAAATGGTGCCAGATGAGTACTAAAAATATTGGGTGGAACACTTTGTAAAGTATATGATTGTCTAATCACTATGCTATAAACCTGAAACTAATACAACATAGTATTTACTGTAAACTGTAATTGAAAAAAATTTTTAAAGAACATAGGACAGCAATGAGAAAGGAGATGAAAGAAGTGCCTAATGGAGGCAGAGGGACCAGGTGGTTGTTGGAGACTATTGAAGGAATCTCAGAGAGAAGTGATGGGTGTGCAGCAGTGGGGGTCAAGGTCAGTGGATGGAAAACTGAAATATGAGTATGTCAGAGCTCCAGAACATATAGGAGGAGTAGGGAAGGGTGTAGCATGACTGCCAGGTTTGTATTGTAGCAACTGACTGTCTGGTGGTGGTGTCACCAAAGAGAGAGAAGGAACATAGGAAGAAGACCCCTCCCCACAAAAATGGCTACAGTTTTGAGATCTGTCACAATTTGGGGACATGTCACATTTGAGGTGCCTCTTGTAGGCAATTAGTATTCTTTGACTTCTTTGACTAAGAGGACTGGTGGTCCTTGTTGGTGTCTTCAAAAATTTCCTTTTGGACTGCACACCCAATAACATAGGTTAACATCTAGCATTTTCATGGAGTTCATAGCACCTAAGTCTTACCTTTACAACTATAGGAATCCAGTTCATCTCTAGTTAGTGGGACCTTAGAGACAGACAATCAAAGCAACATTAGCCCTGTGCACTCTGCCCTGTTTGATAGGGAGTTAGTTCTGTCTACTTGCATTTATTTATTTATTTATTTAAAAATCTTTATTGTTGAAAGTACTACATATGTTCCCCATTGCCCCCTCCCCCGCATGACCCTTTGTAGCACCCTCCTGGCCACCCCCCTCCCCCGCCCCAAGCCTTCACCATCCTATTGTCTGTGTCCATGAGTTATGCATATATGCATGCAATGTCTCCTAGGTTTTAAATCTAGGTCTCCCTCTGTAATCTTCCCACTGTGGATGGGGAAGATACCATTTTTGAACCCAGACTGAAGAAAGATGACTTGACTGCTTATGTTCTTTTTAAAAGCTTCGGAGAGCCCAGCAACCTAGGTCAGCTGCCTCTCTCTGGGCACTTGAAGGGGAAAAGGAAGGGGTAATTAGTTTACTAAACAGTACAGGCCATGGGCATCAGAGTGGTTTTTGTCTGAATTGTCTGGATAATTCATTTGCTTCTCTGATTGTAATTCAGTTTTGTGAACACAAATTGAGTCCTTTGCGTTTGTTTGGACTAATGAATTTTTACAGGTTGATTAGGGGTAGTGTGGAACTTCCGAGGCTATATCATAAGCATTTAAAGGTGAAGGGTAACTATGGAAGAGATGATAAAATATGACTGTAATACATTAGCCTTGATTTTTTTTCTCCACATTTGCATGGTCCCCAGAAGGTATAGAAAGAAGAAAGTTAAACTGATTCCTGTGAAATTTGCTATAAGACCTGTTGCTCCCCTGTTTTCTTATTCCCCGACTTTTTTTCCTCTATATTAAGGGTTATTTTCTGGATTTGTACAACACTTGCCATTTCTCTTAGAGAAGTGAGATGCCACATGATTAGTTAATAAGTGTTTATTGATTACTTCTGGGCCTCTTGGCAGAATTGAGTTAGAGCCAGGTGCTATCCTTTGTGCTCAATGGTAATTTTTGTTTGTTTGTTTCCTTGTAGAAGATGGAAAAATATGTTCCTTTGGCTAACAACAGGGACAATGGAAATGTTCTCTTTTATATCCCTGTAAATGCCAGGATGCTTAAGCTCGACAAATTATTTTTAGCTAAGTGATGGGCCCTATGATTCAAATCATTTTGTTCTGTACCTGCCTTCACTATGCTTTTATGTGTAGTGAGGAGACCCTGAAATTAACAAGTGTCTAATTATCTCCCTACATTCAAACAAAAAACCTCAGAGTGTTTTTAAAATCTGAATGGCAAAGCCAAATACTCATCTTCTAGGTTATTATTGTTTTGGGGCAGGAATGACTTGCTTCTACATCAACAATTTTAAGAAATGAGCTGACACCAATGCCCTCTTTTCTCTAAAAATGTCTAATTTTGTAAAACAGAAACAATATTTCCTTTTTAAAATTTTTATTGACTTTATTGGATGATACGGGTTAATAAAATTACATAGGTTTCAGGTGTACAATTCTATGATACATCATCTGTATATTGTATTGTGTGTTCACTACCCCAAGTCAAGTCTCCTTCCATCACCATTTATCCCCCCTTTACCCTCTTTTACCTCCCTCCAACCCCCTTTCCCTCTGGTAATCACCATACTGTTGTCTGTGTCTAAGAGTTTTTTCTTTCTTTGCTTAATCCCCTCACCTTTTTCATCTGGCCCCCTAAATCCTCTCCCCTCTTACAGCTATCAGTCTGTAGTCTGTATCTATGAGTCTGTTTCTATTTTGTTTGTTTATTTCGTTTATTAGATTTCATGTATCAGTGAAATCATATGGTACTTGTCTTTCTGTGACTGGCTTATTGCACTTAGCATAATACTCAGTAGGTTCATCCATGCTGTCACGAAGGGTAAGAGATCCTTCTTTTTTCTTTTACATTTTTTAAAAATCCTCACCCAAGGATATTTTCCCATTGACTTTTTAGAGAGAGTGGAAGAGAGAGGGAAAGACAGAGAGAAACATTGATGTGAGAGAAACACATTGATTGGTTGCCTCCTGCACAAGCCCTGACCAGGGCCCGGGCCAGGGAGGAGCCTGCACCAAGGTACCTAACCTTGACCAGAATCGAACCCAGGACTCTTCAGTCTGCAGGCCTAGGAAGAGATCCTTCTTTTTTACACAGTATTCAATTGTGTAAATGTACCACAGCTTTTTTTATCCACTCATCTACTGATAAGCACTTGGGCTGCTTCCAAATCCTGGCAATTGTAAATAATGCTGCAGTGGACACAAGGGTACATATATTTTCTTGAACTAGTGTTTTAATCGCTGGGTCATAAGACAGTCCCTTTTTTTAAAAAATAATTTGTATTTATTGTTGAAAGTATTACAGATGTTGCCCTCCCCCCCCCATTGACTCCCTCCTCCACAATCCCACCCCTTCCCCAGGCCTTCACCTCACTATTGTCTGTGATAATGGGTTATGTATGTCTGCATATAATTTCTTTGGTTAATCTCTTCCTGCCACCCCTCCTTCCCTCTGAGAATCACCAGTCTATTGCATGTTTCCATGTATCTGGATCTATTTTGTTTGTCAGTTTATTTTGTTCATTAGATTATACATACTAGTATAAGTGAGATCATGTAATACTTGTCTTTCTTTGACTGGCTTATTTTGTTTAGCATAATAATCTCCAGGTCACTCCATATTGTCTCAAAGGATAATAGATCCTTCTTTTTATAGCTGCATAGTATTCCATGGTGTAAATGTACCACAGCTTTTTTATTCACTCATCTACTGATGGGCACTTGGACTGTTCCCAGATCTTAGCTATTATAAGTAACAATGCTATGAACATAGGAGTGTATATATTCTTTCTGATTGGTGTGTCAAGCTTCTTAGGCTAGAAATGGGATCACTGGGTCAAATGGAAATTCCATTTTTAATTTTTTGAGTAAAGTCCACACTGTTTTCCATAGTGGTTGTACTAGTCTGCATTCCCACCAACAGTGTACTAAGGTTCCTTTTCATCCACATCCTCTCCCGCACTTGTTGTTTATTGACTTATTGATGATAGCCATTCTGACAGGTGTGAGGTGGTACCTTATTATTGTTTTAATTTGCATCTCTCTGATGATTATTGACTTTGAGCATTTTTTCAAGTCTCTTGGCCATTTGTACGTCATCTTTGGAGAAATGTCAATTCAGATCTTCTGCCCATTTTTTAATTTGTATTATTTGTCTTCCTTTTGTTAAGTTGTATGAGTACTTTATATATTTTGGATATTAACCCCTTATCAGATGTATCATTGGCAAATGTGTTCTCCCATACATTGGGCTCCCTTTTCATTTTGATGCTGTTTTTTGTTTGTTTGTTTGTTTTTGCTGTGCAGAAGCTTTTTATTTTGATATAGTCCCATTTGTTTATTTTTCCTTTGTTTCTTTTGCCCTAGGAGATGTAGTGGTGAAAATTCTGCTCTGTGAGATGTCTGATATTTTGCTGCCTATTTTTTCTTCTAGAATTTTTATGGTTTCACAACTTCTATTTTTAATTTTTTAAAAATATATTTTCATTGATTTCAGAGAGGAAAGGAGAGGGAGAGAAAGATAGAAACATCAGTGATGAGAGAGAATCATTTATCAGCTGCCTCCTGCATGTCACCCATTGAAGATGGAGCCCACAATCTGGGTATGTGCCCCGACCGGGAATCGAACTGCGACCTCCTGGTTCATAGGTCGACATTCAACCACCAAGCCACGCCAGCGGGGCTATTTTCAGTTTTTTTAGGAAACTCCATACTGTTTTCACAGTGGCTGTATCAGTCTTCATTCCCACCAAAAGAGCATGAGGCTTTCCTTTTTTCCACATCCTCGCCAGCACTTGTCATCTGTTGATTTATTGATAAAAGCCATTCTGACAGATGTGAGGTAATATATCATTGTGATTCTAATTTACATTTCTCTGATAATTACTGACCTTGAGCATCTTTTCATATGTCTATTGTCATCTCTATTTCCTCTTTGGGGATGTGTTTATTCAGGCCCCTTGCTTATTTTTTATTGAATTTTTTGGTGTTGAGTTGTGTAAGTTCTTTATAAATTTTGGATATTAACCCCTTATCAGATAAATAATTTATGAGTATGTTCTCCTATTCAGTGAGTTGTCTTTTCATTTTATTGATGGTTTCCTTTGCTGTGCAAGAACTTTTTAATCTTTAATCCATTTTGAGTCTTTTTTTTTGGCATGGTAAATTAAGGTGGTCTAGTTTCATTTTATGCATGTATTTGTCCAATTTTCCCAACACCATTTATTGAAAATATGTCTTTACTGCATTGTGTGCTCTTGCCTTGTATGTGAAATATTAATTGACCATACAGGAGTGGGTTCATTTCTGGGCTCTCAATTTTGTTCCATTGATCTGTGTGTCTGTTTTTATGTCAGTACCATGCTGTTTTGATTACTATGGCCTTGTGGTAGAGTTTGAGAACAGATAGTGTGATTCCTCCAACTTTCTCAATATTGCTGTTACTATTTAGGGTTCTTCAGGAAAACAGAATTTATGGATTTGAAAGACGAATCTTTAGAAACATATTTTTACCTTCTATGTCAGTTTTTCTGAAGTTAGTAGCATTTAATTATATTCATACACCCTGAAATTCTTTCCCTTCCAACACTACCCACTTGCTTGCTTTGTATCTCCCTAGGACAGTGATGGCGAACCTATGACAAGCGTGTCAGAGGTGACACACGAACTCATTTTTTGGGTTGATTTTTCTTTGTTAAATGACATTTAAATATATAAAATAAATATCAAAAATATAAATCTTGTTTTACTATGGTTGCAAATATCAAAAAATTTCTATATGTGACATGGCACCAGAGTTAAGTTAGGGTTTTTCAAAATGCTGACACGCCGAGCTCAAAAGGTTCGCCATCACTGCCCTAGGAGATGTGAATTAAGAATCAGAACTCCTGAGTTGTGAGCAGTTTCTTCAACTAACTGGCTTTTCATTCCTTGGTGTCTTAATTTTAGCAAAGTTATGAACATTTTTGCTTCCAGAATAACTTTAAGGTGTCAGGCAGCCCATTTTCTTGGAGAGAAATGTGTATATGAATGTATAATATTAATATTGAGCTTGATCAAATTGATAAAATTGCCATGAACTGGTACATTCAAATCTAATTGAAATTATGCCAGCATGGGAGGAAGTGGTAATTACTGAGGAATAATGGGCAGGGTCCCAGTGTTTCTGCGACAGCTTCCTGTTGATTTTTTTAAAACCATCTTAACTACTTTGAGATGTACAGTCAGTGTTATTAAATAAATTCATATTGTTGTGCAACTGTCTTCAGAACTTCATCTTGCAAAACTGAAACTCTATACCCATTAAACAATCCTCATTTCCTCCTCCCCTCAGCCTCTGTAAAACCACTATTCTACTTTCTGTTCCTATGAATTTGATCCATGTGCCTTGTATAAGTGGAATCATACACCTTTATCTTTGCTACTGGCTTATTTTATTTCATTATAATGCCTCAAAATTTATTCATGTTGCCCTAGCCGGTTTGGCTCAGTGGATAGAGCGTCGATCTGTGGACTGAAGGGTCCTGGGTTCAATTCCAGTCAAGGGCACGGGTTGTGGGCTCGATCCCCAGTGGGGTGCATGCAGGAGGCAGCTGATCAATGATTTTTTTTCATCAGTTTTCTATCTCTCTCTCCCTCTTCCTTCCTCACTGAAATCAATAAAAATATATATTCTTAAGAATTATTTATGTTGTAGCATCTCTCAGAATTTCTTTCCCTTTTTAAGGGTGAATATTCTACTGCATGTATATACTATATTTTGTTCATCTATTCATCCATTGAGAGACACTTGGGCTGCTCCTACCTTTTGGCTATTGTGAATAATGCTGCTATGAACAAGAATGCACAGATAACTCTTTGAGACCCTGCTTTCAATTCTTTAGGGCATATATCCAGAAGTGGAATAGTGGGTCATATGATAATTCTTTTTTAAAAATTGTCCATTTTACATTCCCACCAACAGCGCACAAGGGTTTCAATTTCTTTACATCCTTGCCAACATTTATTTTCTGTTTTGTTTTGTTTTCAATAGTAGCCATCTGATGGGATGAAATGCTGATAAGCTTTTTATTGATTGAGTCTTAAATAGGAGTAACTAAGGATCACCTGATATTTGAAGATGGTCTGAAAAATGGAAAAAGAAAATAAGATGAAGAGACAGAAAAAATGGCCCCGCAGGAAACAGAAATAAGTCCAATGAAAATGTGAATAGATACTATATCCATAAAACCAAATGCTCTAAAAAAAGGAATGAACAACAAAACATTTAAAATATGACTTGAAATTTAAAAATATTGGAAATGTTGATGATAGTATTGAAACAATTCTTTTACGAAATAGGATAGAGATAACAGTGATGAAAAATATGAGAGAAAGATAGTAAGAGATTAAATCCAGGAGGGCCAGAAAGAGAGAACAAGAAAAAGAGGGGAAAAAAGAAAATTATCAAATAAATATTTAAGATAATTTCCTAAAATTGAAGGACCAGAGTGAAAAGTGTCATTGAAGGTCTAGCACAAATGAATCAAACACAATCTACAGAGAAAACACTGTTTCTGAAAGTTCGGAATACCTAGGACAGGTATTTTGAGCTTTTGTGAGCTTCTTAAGGAAGAAAACAAACATAAAAGCAGGCCATCCACAAAAGAACAGAATCATAGCTACAAGGGATGCAATATTTTAATAGTGCTAAAACTTCAAAATTTGGAGTGGAAATTATTTTCAGGTTAATTTCTCTGTACTGAAAAACTATTAGACAAGTGTAAGGGTAGAATACAAATATTTTCAGGTAAGTTATAAGAGGGGGGAAAAACAAGCAAAAGGGAAGGTGGAATCCTGGAAATAATTTCAACCCAGGAGTGTAATGAAAGAGAATCCAGGATAACAGCTAGGTTGTACTGACTGATGGGTACCGATTAGACATGATTTGAACAGGAGAAAAGATTGCTTTATAAAGGATGTATCAGAGAATAGGAATAATAGGGGAAAGGTTCTATAGATATGTTACTACCTTTGATTCTTTACATAATATAAGTATGTGATATAGAAAGCCATTGCAAGAAGGAAAACAAAGGTGACTAGGAACTCCAGGAATAATAAAAAAAAATGTCCAGAAAGGAGGTATGAACACACTATACAATTTAGCTCTAAAGTGAGCAATATTCAGTAGATGAGTGGATAAAAAAGATATGGTACATTTACACATGGAATACTATGCAGCTGTAAAAAATAAGAATCTCTTATCTTTTGAGACAGCATGGAGGCACCTGGAGAGTATTATGCAAAGTGAAATAAACCAGACAAAGAAAGACAAGTGTCACATGATCTCACTTTTATGTGGAATCTAATGAACAAAATAAACTGATGAACAAAATAGATCCAGAGACACTGAAGCATGCAACAGGCTGTCAAATTTCAGGGGTAGGGGGTAGGAAAAGATTAACCAAAGAACTTACAAGCAGATATGCATAACCCATGGCCAGACAATATTGTGGTGAAGGCTTGGGAGAGGGCCGGAGCAGGGCGTAGAGGTGGTCAATGGAAAAAGGGGGACATCTGTAATACTTTCAACAATAAAGATAAATTTTTAAAAATAAAATATAAAGATAAAGTGAACAATATTTATGGAGTCATCATTATATAGATACTGTTTATTGATTTCAAGTTTTAGAATTAAATTATAGATAAGCCATAGAAGACAGCCATGGCCATAGAATCCATGTAAAAGATATCAATCTTACATATATGTAAGCACAAATATGAACTACAGAAGTTCAGAATTAGAGGTTAGGAAGGAGGAATGAAGGGGAGGATAAGGGAAATCATAGCTCTTCATTTATTTACAAAGTGGGAAATTTAAAAAGTATTGCCTGTAGTAGATAGAAGAAGAAATAAAGTATGATACCTAATTATGAAGAAAAAGACTAAAGACACTAAAAGTAATAATTAGTAGGTAATATCTAAAGTCAAATTGATAATCACATAAGTGTGTTATACAGTGAAATGGATATAATCATAGAAAAATTTAAAACAAGAACTCTTGCCCTGACCGGTTTGGCTCAGTGGATAGAGCGTCGGCCTGCAGACCAAAGGGTCCCGGGTTCGATTCCCAGTCAAGGGCATGTACCTTGGTTGCGGGCACAGCCCCAGTCGGGAGTGTGCAGGAGGCAGCTGATCGATGTTTCTCTCTCATCGATGTTTCTAACTCTCTATCCCTCTCCCTTTCTCTCTGTAAAAAAATATCAATAAAATAAAAAACAAACAAACAACAACAACAAAAAAACAGGAACTCTTAGCCTGGCTGGTGTGCTCAGTGGTTAGTGTCAACCCATGAACCAGGAGGTCAAGGTCGATTCCCATTCAGGGTACATGCCTGGGTTGTGGGTTCGAGCCCCAGTAGGGGGTGTGCAGGAGGCAACCTGATCAATGATTCCCTCTTCCTCTCTTTCTCCCTTCCTCTCTGAAATCAATAAAAACATAAAAAATAAAACAAAACAGGAACAGTTATAAGTGGTTGCTTTTGAGAAATGACAGCAGGTGGGATGTGGTATGGTAAGGGGACTGTAACATTTCATTATTACTCATTTCTTAAATATTTGATTTTAAACAATGTGTACAGATTAAGAATTTTTAATAGACATATATTAAAAGTAAAACAATTCTAAGATAGCAAATAATAGAATGGAATAATAATTATGATATTTATAGAGACACTTGGAAAATATTTGTCGTATGTTTAAAAATCTGCAAAAATAGATGTACAATTTGATCATAAGTTCACAAAGTATATATGCATATGGACAGAGACCAAAAGCAATATGCAGATCAAATAGGTATTTTGTGTGAAATTTTGAATGCTTTTTTCCTTGTAAAATTTTATTTAATGTTTTTACATTGCTTTTTCAAGGATAGAGCTTAGTGTTTATGGGTTACTATTTTATGCAGCTGTTTTAGCTTTCAGGGATATTTGTGAAATGTAATGTGACAGTGAGTTACATGAGAAAATAGCATTCCATAAATATGCTGCCTTAGCACTAAGAAAGGTCACTCTGGCTATAAAAGAGTGACAATGGAGAGGGCTGTTTATTTAGGGTATGCTGATCAGTTTCCAATTTCTCTCGTTTCAGATAGGTAAATCATTGCTGAAAAGTTGCTTATGTGTGTGGTAAATGGATTTTATGTCACTAGATGACTTGGCTTCATTACTGGAAATCTGCACATTTATTCCAAGCGGAGTCTTGCTGTTGGGAGTCAGGAGAAAAGAAGGTCTCAGTTTTTAATGGACTTTTCAAATGAAAGCAAGCATTAAGTATAGCCTATTTGTATTTTCTGTTTGAGACTTACAAACTAAGAGTTCTCGGTTGATCTGTTATTCTGTCTCAGCTTCAATACCTGTATACACGAGGGGCCTACATGTCACCACTTTTCCCAAGCACACAGGACCATGCTGTGGCAGAAGAGAATTCCTATAAAATGTTCTACTAGGTTGTTTATTTTTATCTGCTGATCTTATGATACTGAAAATAGGGAAAAATTAGGCCCATTTGTTTAACAATTTCTCATTTACAGGGTTAGTGGCTGTGTGGAAGAGAGCTAACATAGCAAGCTAAGGGCCTTCTTGAGAAGGGTCTGCTTCTAGGGCTGGCCCTCAGCTGGCATTTGGGGATTTGGTCGTCACTTATTCTCCGTGACACAACGGTGGTCTGCTCTACCCAGACTGTTTGCACAAACAGTGTGATTATGTTGAACACTGGCTTACTGCTGGGAATCTGTAATAGCGGTACGTGCTAGGCAGAGGGTGCCTATATGACCATACCCCAGGAAAAGCTTGGGTGCTGGATCTCTAATGGGCTCCCTGGGCAGAAACATTACATGTTACTGCACTTTTACTTTCCAGAGAAAGGAGCACACACAAATGCATCCTCTCAGAGGAGGGAGAGGGCAGAAGGAAGTCTGATATTGATTTCTCTGCCTGTTGCCTTTTCTGTATGATCCAGCTGTGCATTCTTGCTGTCTGGCTGTAATAAATCATAGCCAAGAGTCCTATAAGTAGAGTCTCATGAATCCTTCCAGTGAATCTCCAAATATGGGGTGGGGTGGAGGAATGATCTCTGGAACACATGAAACAATAGAAATTAGATTAATCACGCACCTTTCCCCTCAACCTTCCAGACCACCCACCCATCCCCCACTAACCCACCCTCCCCCACACACAAGATCAAGGATTAGAGCAATTCTCAAACATGGACAACATTTTCTAAGAAAGGACTAGCAGTCCGACCATTCTGAACTGGTGTGCCTCCACTGAGGCTTCACTTTCCATGAAGCCAAGTAATTTTACTTTAGAATAATTTCAACATTTCTTGTTTTGAATGTGCAGTTTAAAAGTAATCAAGTTTTTGAGGGCTGAACCAAACAGAATTGACAAATCATTAGATGAGTAAAATAAAAGAGTGTTGAGTTTTTATTTTAACTCCCACATGAAATTAAATAGTCCTTTCAGTATTTTTTTAGGGTGTTTTGCCCAACTCGATAGTTCACAAGAGATTAGAAAGGGTGTAGGCTCTCCCACGACGCTCCAGCCCCATTTGTCTTCTCCCTGCAAGCTGTCTCCTTAAGCCTCGGGGCTTTAATGCATGCTGTTTCCTCTGTGTGGGATACTATTCCACCCACTGTTTACTGTGCTCATTCCTACCCATCCCTAGGCCTTTGGCTCAAAGCTGCTTCCTAGGAGAACTCTTCTCCCCAGATGGAGATAGGTCTCATTACACATTCGTGAGTCCTGCACTTTGTCTTCATAGCATCCATCAATTGAAGCCTTGCTTGTTTGATGTCTATCTCTCCAATTAGAGTATACATTTAATGAGAAAAGGATAGTGTCTTGTTAACTCTTGCACCCCTAGGACCTAGCACAGGGTCAGGCAAATGGTGAACCCTCAAAAACACAAGCTCTGTTGAATAAAGAAATGAAGAGACTATCTTGTGATGGTAAACCTTTTTGGTCTTATTGAATGAATCAGTGTCTTATGATGGACTGACTCACAAGAATATCTTGAGATGAGGTTGGAGTACAAGTAGTTTCTTTGGAAGGTGACTCCAGAAAGCATCGGTAGGGGAGAGGGAAAGTGAGGCAGGGAAGGGAAGGAAGCCAACCCAGGATAAGTAGCAGGTCCCCCCTGTGGAACTGGGACTGAACCCTGCATGGGGCCTTGGATACTGTGTAGAACATGCCTCAGAGTCGTTAACTGAGGGGTGAGAAATTGGGTCATTTTTTTACTAGTTCTCTTTTATGTTGTTTGAAGGCTACAACCTGGACCATTAACTCCCTGACGCTTCCAGCCTGTTCCACTTCAGGGGCTCCTGTGGCTAATGAAGCCCCTTAGGTAAAGAGTAGAAAATGTTTGTAATAGCAAGACCTCAGCTTCCACTGGGATGGTGTTCAGGGGATGTGAGTGGGTAGCCATCAGCATCTGCTACAGTCTAGAAACCCAAGTGGATGAAATTGAAGCAAGGAGAATTTATAATTGTGTCATATGTTGAAAAAGAAAGGTGCCCTAACCGGTTTGTCTCAGCGGATAGAGCGTTGGCCTGCGGACTCAGGGGTCCCAGGTTTGATTCCGGTCGGGGCATGTACCTTGGTTGCGGGCATATACCCAATAAGGGGTGTGCAGGAGGCGGCTGATTGATGTTTCTCTCTCGTCAATGTTTCTAACTCTCTATCCCTCTCCCTTCCTCTCTGTGAAAAATCAATAAAATATATTTTTTTTAAAAAAAAGAAAATGAAAGGAAGAACATTTATATGTGTATATGCAGTTATTATTGCTCAAGCATATTTTAGGAATGTGCAGGGGCAGTGAGTTGCACGAGCAGCTAGCACGCTACAGATAAGTAGCTGTGGTAACAGCAAAGCTGGTGCCGGGTATAGAGTTGGAAGCTCTGGAAACAGGCTCCCCTAAGGGCCTCAATAAGAGGCTGGTACCACCTCACCTTTGTCACATGAGGCCATCTCTATCAAGAGGGATGCTGTTAACTGCATTTGTCTTTGAGTGTGTGTCTTTGTAATTGCTTAAGCATTTTTAGGAAACAGTTCTGCTAAGTGGATGCTAACAGGTAGAATCTAATAGCTGACCTGACTTAAGTAACTGAAACATCCCAGGACTGAGAGAAAACTGCAGTATTGTCCCATAATAATTAATTGTTTTCAAAACTTCAGCATAAATATCAAGTGAACTTTCTCCTTACCTCCCAAACTTCCCCTCAGTGGGTGGTTTTATTTCTACAGCAAGGTTGTTGTAAAGACCACAGGAGCCTACATAACAATTGTGAAAATGCAACATTCCTAAGCCATTTCTGGGGAAAAGGAGAAGAAGGAAGCACATATTAAAAAATAGAGGAGGAACCCTAGCTAGTTTGGCTCAATGGATAGAGCGTCGGCCTGCAGACTGAAGGGTCCCAGGTTTGATTCCAGTCAAGGGCACACGCTCAGGTTGTGGTATCAGTCCCCAGTTGGGGGCTTGCAGGAGGCAGCCAATCAATGATTCTCTCTCATCATTGATGTTGCTATCTCTCTATCCCTTGTCCTTCCTCTCTGAAATCAATAAAAATATATTTTTTAAAAAGAACTATGAGAGAATAAATTTCTGTTAAAAAAATAGAGGAGGGAATCAAAAAAGGTTATTGTTTATAGTGAGGGGAGCAGTTATTTATTCTGTGAACCTCAATAATGAGCCTACTTGAATCCCTTATGGCTGAGGAGCAAGATGAGAACAATTCAAACACATGGAGTGATTGTTTAGTAGGACTCAGGATTGGGAACTTTCCATTATGGATTTTAGGCTCGGCATGTTGCCAGGTTGGGAAGTTCTCAGAGCCTCTGTTGGACACTGGCTCCAAACCAGGCAAGCTCCCAATCTTGGATCTTTGGAACATAACACGCCTTTTCCTGTTGGCCTTCCCCATCTACCCCAGGAAAGAAAATACATAGCTACTGAGCAAGAACCATGTGCCAGACACAATGTTCTACAAGGTGGTGTCTGATAATGCATTTAGCAGCCCCATGAGACAGATGCTGCAATCCCTTTTACAGATGAGGAGCCTGAGACACAGAAAGGAAGCAATTTCCCCAAGGTTGGCCAACTTGTAAGTGGCAGGTTCCAAAGTCTGTGCCTCTGCCTACTCCATGTGGCACAGGTGACCTCTCCATTCTCCCACGGCCTTAGGAAATCAGTTGAAGTGTTACTATCCTCATTTTCCATGTTGGGGAATGTGGAAGGCCGCACACTTAACACTGCATGGCAGTGTCTCCATTCAGAGCTTGGTGACAACTCCACGAGGGGCTGAGGCAGTAGGCAAAGAAACAGGGCATTACAGGATGCATGGACTTTCCACTTGAATTTAACATTGTTTAAAATATTTCCTGCAGAGCCACAAAGAGAGACCGGGAATCAGAATATCAGAGCATGTAGTAATCTGGGTCCGGTGGTCAGGAGAGAGAAAAACAATTCACATTTTACCTTCCAACTTCCTACGCAGTTCAGATTGGCCCAGATTACAGATATTTTGTTTTTAGGCTGGGGGGCAGGGAGCATCTTGTTGAGTTTTTTCTATCTTGTTGAGTCACAAGTTGTCACTTTGGCTGCTGAGTTGACTTTCTCCTCAGTATCTCTTTGGGGTGTTATTCTGTGAAGAGAACTGTAATTTCTGTGGAAGAATCCTTTCCTTGCTTATATGAGGTTCTTGGCCGAAGCCACAAACTGACTTGATTCTAAAATGATGCTGTATAGAAAAGTTCATCTTTGAATCTCTGGGGCTTTCACTGACCCAGGATGTGCTGATTCTAGACAAGCTAATTTCCAAATAATGTAGCAACCATTTAGGACAATAACAAGAGGGAAGGAAATTGAATTTGAAAGCCAATTCTGAGAGATAGATAGAAATAAATTTGGAATTTGAAAGAGAGGGAGAGCCAGACAGGTATAGAGTATACCACTAGTCATAAGGAATTTTGTTGTTGTTATTGTCAGTCCTCAACTGAGGATATTTTTCCCATTGATTTCTAGAGAGAGGGAGGGGAAGAGAGAAATAAAAACATCTACGTGAAAGAGCCATATTGATTGGTTGCCTCCTGCATGCACCCAACCAGGGCCTGGAAACAAACCTGCAACCTAGGTATGTGCCATTGACCAGGAATCAAACCTGAGACTCTTGGATGCGTAGGCCAACATTAACCACTGAGAACACTGGCCAGGGCATCATGACTTTTTAAAAATACTGATGCCTGGGTCTCAGAGGGCCTGGTTTAATTGATACAATATGATGCATAGTTTTGGAATTGAGATTTTACAAGCTCCCCAAAGTTTGAGAATCACTGGACTAGAAAATAACATGTGTTTTCCAAAGATTGAGCTATCAAGGTAATTTTTAGAGGAAAAAACAAGATGTTTTGCTCAAACACACAAGTCCGCTGTAAGGTCCCATTGTGAGAAACTAGAGTCCACTGTCATAGCTGTGCACACATCAAGGTGTGACTTGTCCTGTTAGTCACAAACCTGGGGCTCTAGCTTCCAGCAGTGGACCGATTATGGAAGGTGCTTCTAATGCAGAGGTGATGTTTTCTCTGCATTATTCTTTTCACCATTAGTTTCTGGAGCACTGCTATACTTGTGATAGTTTCTTTAAAAATAAAACTTAAAAGTGGAACCCAGCCAGGGCCCCTTTATCTCAATGACTGCTGTATAATGCCATGCACAGAAGTACTTAAACCCTGGGCATTTCTGCATGGCAGGCTCGGCTCTCAGATGACTGACAGGCAAACTAGGGAGACAGGCCGAGAATAAAATTTGAGCTGGCTATAGAATCAAGCCAGACCCATGACAGATAGGCTGCCTGTGACATGGGTAGGAGCTCTGCTAAGTCCTTCCTCTGTAGCTAGCGCCCCATGTTCGTCAGACATCCTAGAAAACATATCTGGTTGCTTTGTGCCCTGGATGTGGACATGGTTCACTCTGAGGATCTTGCTTGTTAAGTCCTGTCTGGTTAGCTAAGTGATTTATCTTGAAGACCACTCGCCTTGAAATTGAGTTCTTATCTGTCCTGCCGTGCCTGTCCCCTGTGGATGTCTGGTCCACCTATTTGTCATTCAGGGACACAGGCATTTTGAATTTATGACTTTTCTCCAGTGCCTGGAGGGATGTAGGTGTTGTCTGAGCAATCTCACATTCAGTTGTTGGCCCACTTGAGTAGTTCTGAAAGCTGGACTTATTCTGGCTCAGAATGGCACACCTCACTAAAAGAGCCTGCATAGGCCTTTCGGGGATTGCACTCATTTAAATTAAATGGAAAATATAGCCAGTCTGGATGGGTGAGGAGTGGAGCACCTTCAACCCCTTTCGTGTTCCATGGCTGACTGACACTTTGAATGGCATGTTTGACCCATGCCCAACCGGGACAGCCGTGGTTTTCACCTCAAGTGTCTTTTTAAAAAAATATATTTTATCATTTTTTTACAGAGAGGAAGGGAGAGGGATAGAGAGCTAGAAACATCGATGAGAGAGAAGCATCGATCAGCTGCCTCCCGCACACCCTCCATTGGGGATGTGTCTGCAACCAAGGTACATGCCCTTGACTGGAATCGAACCTGGGACCCTTCAGTCCCCAGGCCGATGCTCCATCCAGTGAACCAAACCGGCCAGGGCACCTCGAGTGTCTTTTTCTAGCCTCTACCCACCTGAAAGCCACTCACCTGCTCTTTGGTAAAGTAGTGGGACTACCGCAGGTTCTCCAATGCCTCATCTTCTTCTCAGCTCCTCTCTCCCTAGATCAGAGGTCTCAAGCCTGCATGGTCACATAGCCAGACCGATGACATGGAGTGAGACAGGCCTGTGGGAGATGCTAGGAGTGCTGGGGCCTGTGGCACACGGGAGAACAGGTGTCTCATCTACAGGGAACACCTGCTGCTCCACTCCAGCCAGCTGTTACTGAGAAGGAACTCGAGACCAAAGAGTTTCAAGGGAAAGTGTAAATACAAAATATTATATAAAAATCTCCTGATTTTATATGTTGACCACAAATTCATATTTTGAAACTCTGTTTGAGACAGATGAAAACTTCTGTGGGTCAGATCGGGTCTGATCTTCCATTTCTGACCTTTTTCAGAAGCAACCTCTTTGTGCCTTAGGGCCTCTGTGGCCCTCAACCCCACCTCTGCTTCTCCCTGCACCTCTGCGCTAGACGTCAGCAGGTATGAGGGACCTGGCCCTGGTATCCAGGCTCGCTGGCATCAGTGAGATAACAGGTGACCTGGGTCTAGAGTCTTAGGGAGATTTTAGCCTTTCAGCCACAGACCTCTCATTCTATAGGAAAGAACACTCAGAGAGTCCCCTTCCTCCTTCAATCCCCGTTATGGACTTTGAAACCCAGAAAAGGAATGCCTACATGGCCAAATAACACAAACCAACCTCTTTATTTCCTTGGTCAAGAAACTAAGCCAGACATACTCTATTAATACTGTTATAACAAGGCAAGGACTAATATCTGCAGCAAAATTGGAGCTTATATATCCCAAAGAAGGGAACATGATACATGTGATTTTTATGATATATCAAAAGCCTGGTATATCAAATATAATATCTATATAATAGTATAATCTGTTTCAACTATTTTCTTAGTATTCCATCAAGATCAATATTCAATTCAGGGCTTCTTAAAAATGATCCTTTATAATTTAAAGTAGCTTTAAGTGTATGACATTGTTTACATAAACTATTGGGGAAACCACCTTTGTTGAAAAGATTTTTTTTTTCAAAGTTTTATAGATCAGGTGATGTTAATGGTCAAAGCCAAGTTGATAGGTTTTGTCTGTGGGAATCAAGCATACTGGATCTTGTTGTAGCAGCAGTGAGAGGAATTGGTGACTTTGTTCTATCTTCATTCTCAAGAACATACGTCCTAAACTCTGTGAATGGTGTTTGGCAGCCTCACAGAAAGAAAAATGGGAACCAGAATCAAGAGGTTAACAATAACGAGGTCACTGAAAATTTGGGTAGCACTAAATGTGCTATCCTGACAGGTCTTCAAATGGTAAATGTACCCATAATAGTTTCACTGTGTGTAAAATGAGAGATTTCTCTATGCGTGTGATTTTGGGGAGAGAGGCTTGTCCCAGGCCACACTTGCCCAGGCAGGCGGGGCTTGGTTGCCTGCTGTGAGAGAGGTGGTGGTGGCATCAGGAGCACCATGAACCACAGAACCACAGAGCACTGTGGCGGGGATTGTGAACCGAGGGGGTGATGCATGGTGTGCACCCCCAGGGGCAGACTTGACCCAGTCACCTGGCTCTGAGGAGAGTGAGGGGTACACTTACATGGGAGGATGTGGGGTCTCTGGTCGCCAGGGTACCTGGGTGCTGCTGGGGACTGTCACCTGCCCATAGCATGCTAAGAATGGACGTCCCGGATTGTGCTGGAATTTCTTGGTTCTCTAGGCTGAATGGTTAGTTTCCCCAAACTGTAGCATCAGGTGTAAATCAAGAATTGGGAAACATAGTAAAGAGCGCAGGCCTTAGAACCCATCACACCTGGACCCCAATCCTGGCATCACCTCTGACAAGTGAGCTTCCTCCTCTAAGTCTTTATTTCTTCACCTGAGAAATAGAGCTAACTGTGGTGAGACTTATACAACACAATTTGTATTTGCTTGTTAGGCAATTTAGGATATTTCTAGTACTGTTAAGTACTGCATCATCACAATTTAATAAATTAGTGGATCCAGAACCAAGCCCCTTTCCCTATATTCAAAAATAAGCCCTGAAATGTTTGTGAGCCACAGCTGCTTTCCCTCTACTTTCCAAACCCACAGGCAGGCAGGGAGAAAGTGGCATAGCAGTGACAGTAAAGTAAACCTGAAAGAAAGATATCTCTATGTCATTATCATTATAGCTGTGGCTATAGAGATACACACACACACACACACACACACACATGTACAATCAAATCCTAACTTCCTTTTTAATAAACTTCTAAAATTGAAGGGCAAACAGAAGAGTGCACATATCATAACAGTACAATGAATTCCCACAAAGTCCATACACCACCCGGGTCAAGAAATTGAATATTATCAAGCATCTTTAAAGCGCCTCTTCCCCCGACCTCTGCCACCCAAGGAAAACTCTAACCTGACGTATAACTGCATGGATGAGTTTTTGATGTTTTGAACTTTAAGTGGAATTGTGTTGGAATTGTTTTGTGTCTGAATTCTTCTTCTCAAGAGTTGTATTTGTGAGACTCCAACACATTAATGAGTGTCCTTACACTGAGGTAGCCAGGTGTAAACTGGGACCGTCCCAGTTTATGTTATTGTCATTACTCATAGCACACCTTTCACTCTTAAAATTGTCCTGATTTGGATAATAATTGAGTGACTAATGCTATCTACCTACCACCTTCTTCCCACTCACCCTATCGGCGGCCCTCTGTAACTTCTTTTCCTTGAAAGCCCACCCCCGATGATGAAGATAATTGCCTGGACCTGCGGCTCCTTGTATTCACGGGCTAAGGGAAAGCAGGTGCAGCCCTGCATGCTTTCCTGCTCGGAGGTCTGGGAGAGCTGCAGAGAGTGCGGTCTCTCACTGATTTGAACTTCCTTCACAGAGACCATCTTCCTTCATGGGGAGCTGTGCAGAACCAGGTAAGGGCAAGGGGCGGTTTTGTAAGGTAGTGGAGTGAGGGTGCTTGATGTTTTAGTCTTAAAACAAAAGTTGGCTTCCAACCTTAATGATTAAGGAGTGATATTGCTCAAGTTACCATCGCTCTTTCCCTTTCTTTCCCCCAGCTCATAATTCAACACATTAAAGCTACAACCTGAATGGCAAAAATACTCTGTGAACCTTCTTTTGTAAATGTTTAATATACTCCCCCCTTTTTCCTTCACCTCTGCACTCTGAACTACTGCTTGGGTCAATCATACGCACCTAAAGGCAAAGCACCTTGGGAAGGTACATCTTAAATTAATTTGTCAGGCCAGCAGCCTTCACCACCACTGTGATCTGGTCACCCTGAAACAACTGTTGGCTCCGTGAGAGAGATTGTCTGTTTACCAGGACATAAAGGCATAGCAACCCTGGGCCACATGTGAGCAGGGGCTTTTCTCTGTGCTGCGGGACAGGTGTGTCCCTGGAGAATCTTATTTAGCAATGTCTTCTGCTCAGTTATCATGAGGTCTGAAAATAGTACTGCTCTGTTGGGACAACCATCCTGAAGGGTAATTGAGTGTAGAAACCACCGGACGCCTCCCTTCAGGTGACGGCATCACTGACTTACATTTATAGAGCACTTTTTAAAAAATTACTTAATTTATTTAAACTACAAAAACAAACAGTTTATCTATTACTTCCACCCCACAACTCTGGCAACCACCAATTTGTCCTCTGTGTGTTTCTTTCTTAGATTCCACTTATAAGTGAGATCATGTGGTATTTGTCTTTCTCTGTCCGACTTATTTCATTTAACATAATGTCCTCAAGCATAATGTTCATCTATGTTGTCAACAGATGACAAGATTTCATTTTTTATGGTTGAATAATTTTCCTGTGTGTGTGTGTGTGTGTGTGTGTGTGTGTGTAAAGCTATGTATGGTGCCAAGTGAGTAATTGAATTATTAGGGGGATCACTTTGTAAATTATATAATTATCTAACCACTATTTTGTATACCTGAAGCTGATATAAAATAACAGTAAACATCAAGTGTAATATAAAAATAAAACAATTAAATTTAAAAAATATATATCATAATTTCTTTATCCATTTATCCATCAGTGGAGCACTTTTAACTTCTCAAAGCTCATTCAAAAAAAAGTATTACTTTTATCCTTACAATAATAGCCTTGGTTAGGATGGGTGAAACTTTCTTGTTGTCTCAGGTATCTGATTTCACAAGCACACTATACGTTTATATTGCATGAATTTAAGCCACCTGGTAAACTCTTGCAATAGGTCTTCTAAAGATTGTATTCTGCTCTGTCCTTTTCCCCAGTTGAATACTATATAGCCTTTAAAATAATAATGTGGAAATTCTAGAATTTCTAATCTGTAGAATAATTATTTACATGGTGAAATGTTTACAGCATTTTACTTGAGGAAATGGGTTACAAAACAGCATATTTAGTGTGATGCCATGTGGAAAAAAGGATTGTCATATTTCTTTAAGACTAAGAAATGTTTTTCCTTAAAACTAAGACACATTTTTTCATAGTTTAACATTTCTGAACTAAAGATATATCTTACAATGTGTGCTCTACCCAACAAGATTCTGATATGGATAGTAAACCTTATATTTTATTAGCATCTTGGAATTAATTATTATGATCTCTCTCTCTCCCACTCTCTCAAATCTATACCTGAATAATTGAATGAAATCCACCAAAAGGTTCACAGTGATTATCTCTGAGTGGGAAACTGTATGGATTTCATTTTCTTTCTTTTTATTTGTATCCTTTGCATTTCTCAAATTTTCTAAGTGAATGCATATTACTTTCAAAACAATGACTTTTTATAAAGATAACATACAAGGTCCAAAGATCCCTTAATCAGTGTAGTACACTCTATCAGAGAAAGATGAGGTTCTTCCTCATGATTATATAAAGATGTGGATGGAGAAGGGAAGCATCTACACACATCTTCTGCAGACATGGTTAAAGGTATTTAGGGAGACGGTGGTTTCAGGGAAAGGAAATGGAAACTAGTTTAAATGTTGTATTTCAAGGATATTTTCTTGGTCATAGATATGTCTGTACAATGTAAGAATTTCAGATAGGAAAGAAATAGGGCACTAAAGAATTTATACTTGATCTGTGGTTAATTTGTTCATAAGTGCCTTCCTAATAGGACAGGGAAACTGTAACAGTTTCCATTTATAGACCACTGAAGTGGTTGGATTAGTAAATGACAATGGAATTTAGACTTCCTAATTTGATTTTTACTCCCAAAATGTTGAAGGTGCAAAGGAAGCTTTTATAAATCAGTTGCATCAAATACATGAAAAGCATCAACCAGGTGACTCTGTCCTAATTGTAGAGTCACAACTTGCCTGGATAAACATCCTTTCTTCCTCAGCTGACCCCAGACCTCTACTTTCCAGATGATTTATGGTGGAAATACAGACAGGCTGTGGTTGTTTTTGTTAATACGAGGCTGAATATTAAACAGCTCTGCTAGACTTAGGCCTCCAGCTTCGACAGTGTGAATCCTGCATGGACTATGAGCATGTCAGCCAGAATGGCCCTGAGGCAGGGGCGCCAAGATTCCGCCTCAAGGACTCAGCAGATTCTCTGTTGGGATATCAAGTTTGTGTTTTGTCAGGTCTCAGTGGGACATGCTATTTGTTGTTATGAAATCATATGTCTGATAGGGCCGAGACTAATTAGGTTGACCGTGGTGTCAGCTGCAGAGATGTGGGCAGTTGTGAACTTACCACAGATGGATGTGGGTGGGCAGTGCCGACCTCAGTCATGACCCTGCCATGGGTGACCGAGTCCACCATCAAATGACTAGAGGCAGAATTAGTTAATGGCATTTTGCTTTGGTATTTTAGTTTAGTTTGCATCTTTATTATGAAGCAGTGTAGGAAAGAATGAGTGGCTGGAACTGCTGAGTTGGACATGAGAAATTTTGAAGACTTTGTTTCTGAACCAGGACTCTATAAGGAGGTTTGAAACCCACTAACTGAAGCGAGATCTCTTAGCATGTCTGAACTGTTTATATTGTATTTACTTTCTAACCATGCATAGGGAGCAGATTAAACCAGTTTGCGACAATGCTTTTTCTTTTTTAACCTTGGAGCCAATATCTTTAGTCAAATTGATAAAATATTTGGGCTTCTAAAGATAAGCAAGTCTAAACTCTAAATAAGATAGATGCTTAAAGCCATGAAACTAACTCTGAAAACTGCACTTAGAAATGCTGAGATTTGATTTTTTTCTATTGGTAGATATCAGATGTTCTTAGTAATCAAACAGATCAATTAAAATACTTTAAAAGTATCTAATTTATCCAGTGATGTATATGCCTGGTACATATTAAATACAAACATTTTTTAGTATATGAATATATATATATATATATATATATATATATATATATATATAGAAGATGAGTCAATACTAATACTAGTAGGTTTGATGAAATCTCTGAAAATTATTCTAGCTCAATTTGTAAAATTCACTATAGAATAATTCTGTAACAAAACTCTCAGTAGATATGTATGATGCATTGACCTAAATTAGTATAATTTTAGAAAACATAAATTGAGTCATTTTTCTTTTTTCAGTAAAGTTAAGACATAATTTGTCTCCCACTAGCTTCATGGACAATAATTATATTCAGGTATTTCTGTGTCCATGGCATACAATACTGAAAAGTGATTAATAAGAGTATTATATCTGTGCATAATCTAGTCCACTGTTTTCTCCAGTTTCTTCAAAAGATCTTTACTCTTAGTTGGATTTGGCTGAATTTGTCCTTAAAGTATATTTTGGATGGTTTCCAAATTACAGCCAGAAGAGATACTCTTAGCCAACCATAATTTTAAAGAAGTTGTAAAAAATAAATGCAATTGCCAAAAAGCATATGGAATATCTTGTCAACTCCGAGATAAACAGTTATTTTGTATGTGTATTTATCATGTATAAAGCAGGCCACATGTTCTCATTCTTTTAGAAGTGTTTACCTCTCCCTTTCAGGGGTGATGGGGAGGTAAAATGACAATTTGCTTGCATCTGGAGTGGCACCTTTCATTAGTAGAAATGATGACAGGACATAAAATCAAAATATTGCTCTTTTTTTTAGCTTACGCTCTTGACTATACATGATGAAACATATTGATGATTTTGAAAGGGAAGGAACTTTTATTGAACATTTATGTGTTCATGTGCTCATTTACTTTTCACAAAAATTCTACATGGTAAATAAATGGTCACCCCTTCTTAGCCAATGAAAACAATGGCTCTCAAACCTGCTAAGTCACATAGATGGGGAGAGGGGTTGTGATCTGAAAGTAACTTGATCTGATCTAAAAACTCATTATTGGGCTAGACCATTCTCTTTAGCCAGCTTGTTGGTTGTTCATGGCACAACTATCACTGAAATAGCTAATTCACTTAGCACAATTAACATTATCAATAAAATAGAGTACCTATTTATGATTTTATTTGTTTAATATGTTTTGATTGATTTCAGAGAGATGAAGGGTGAGGGAGAGAGTGATAGAAACATTAGTGATGAGAGAGAATCATTGATTGGTTGCCCCCTACTGAGTATTGAGCCCACAACCCAACTCTCAACCACTGAGCCATACTGGTCAGGCTATTTATGATTTTAAATGAAGAATGACTATTTACTACTTTTAACTGTCAAAATTGGGAAAACACTAGGCTTGAGTCACTGTTTAAAGTGTACTAATCAAGCAAATTATAAAAAAAACCCAAAAAGTATTACAAAGTCTTAAGGCAAATGAAAAAATAGTTAAAAGTCCATAATAAAAGTATAAACAAGACTGACACTAATTAAATTGATTTTTGAAACCTTCAGACAAAACATATGCCTTTAATTTATACATATAATCTTTTTGTTTAAAAATGTCTTTTTTTTTGTATCAGACATCAAGTGTTCTGGGGAAACTTGGAAGCAGAATGAAAAGAGCATGAATCCTTAAGTCAGGTGACCGCCTTTAAGTCCTTGTTCTATAACTAACTAGCTTTGTGACCTTGGGCAAATGGCAACCTTGGAAAGCCTTTGTCATCTCATTTGGGAGATAGGTTGTTCCAGTGAGATAATGTTTATGGGAATATTGTAAATGTATTCTCTAAATCAAAGGTGATGATTTTTTGGGGGTGTCAAACGCACACAAGAAAACTTTGGTCTTCTTGGGTGGGTATTTTAGTGTAAGAGGTGGCTTAGTGCTCTAAGCAAGCAGTCTTGGCTGGTTTTCATTCTTTAAGGCTGTGGTCCTGGCATCAGAGATAGGCTCTAAGCCCCAGTCCTGACACACTGCCTTAAGCATGTGGTTTGGAGCTTACCCAGGTAAGATGTGACCTTATAAACTGTCGTGTGGTCACTCTCTAGGGATGTTCCCTAGGCCTTTTCAGTAAGTTGTTTGGCTAAGAGGCCAGGCAAAAGACAAAATTCTAGGACCATAGGAGGTTTATCTTGGCTTTCATAGTAGAAAGCAGGAGGGTTGAACAAATCTAGAGAACCATGAAATCTCTCTGGTGTGATGATGTATTCTTTTAGCCCGTATATATTATGTGTTCAATAAATAGTTTCTCCAATAGAAAGCATAGTAGTCAGATCATTTAATAGACTAATGCCCCTGATACAAGCAGGTAAGGCCTGTTGGTGGTAATGATGTATAATAATGATGCCCATTCACTTGCAGGTGTCAGAAACCCAACTCAAATGAGCTTGCAGAGACAAACTTATTTGCTAATGTAACTGGATAGTCGCAGCAGTGCTGTTGGCTTCAGACCCAGTTGATAGGAAGATTTAGATGATGTCATTAGAACTCTGCTCTGCTTCCCTTGGTTGGCTCTGCTGTCCTCTGCTCCATTTTCAGGCAGGTTCTCTCTGTGGGGGCAAAGAGACCCACAGTGGCTCCAGGCCCATAGTATCCTCACCACTGTAGAGAAATGTATCTTGGCTCCATAACTAATTAGCTGTGTTACCTTGGGCAAATGACAACCTTGGGAAGCCTTGGTTGCCTCACTGAGAAAATAGGAATGATAACACTTGCTTAGAGAAAAGAATGTGTTCCTTTCTTCTCCATCATCTATATTAATTCTGAAAAGGCCCTATTTAGGTCATGTGCCTACCTTTGTACTAAGCCATGGACCTAGAAGGATGTGCTATTCTGGCAGTTCAACCTGAGTTACCAGATCACCCCTGTGTCTGGAAAGGGGGTTGGGGTGGAAAGAGTATCAAATTGGTTCATTAGAGCACTCTCTGTGCCTTGGCATGGATACATGGAAATAGGAGTCCCATTGGATGCCAAAGAAATGCTTTCTTCTCATTGCCACTTTCTCTGATTACATAGGTGATTAGGGAGGAAGGAGTCTCAAGGAGTGCACCACCTGATAACAGATGGGCCAGCTCCCTTTGGCCTGACAGCTGGGCCTTTGGTGTTCCAGGTCTGCTCTCAGGAATCCTCCAACTGTTTTTCCTCCACCTCTAACCCCACCCCACTTCCATGAAACCTCTGTCTGTGATCTGTTCTCATCAGCCTGACAGTGAAAGTGCTGACCAAATGAGATTTAATTGCCTCCCAAGAACATTTGCACTGGAGGCTTTTTTCAAAGATAAGCTTTTAAGAGCCAAAGACTAAAGAATTACCATGAAACAATGGACAGAAGGTCTCTATTTGTGGGTCAGGCAGCCTTGCTCTGCAAATCCTCAAATAATACAGTGTATGTAGCCACCTAGTCTGCTTCAGGCTACTGTCTCCAGCCCTGTGTTTTGAAGGATTAGTTTGGACATAGCTGAAAGCTAAGCGTGGAGCAGCATCTCAGGCCAGTCCAATGATCCCTTCCACAAATGTTTCTTGAATTCCAAACATGTGCCCAATTCGAGCAAGTTCTGAGGATACATCAGTGAATGAAGCAAAGTCTCTGCCCTACTGGACTATTCATTTTAGGAGAGAGAGTGACAGTAATTAAGCAAGAAAATGTATATGTCAGAAGAAAAGTAAAACAGAGTAACAGGTGGGCTATGTATGGGGGAAGGGAAGAGCCTCACTGGAAAAAGACCTGATTGAAGAGAGAGAGTGAGCCTTCTCTAAGAGAGTTTCAGGCAGAAAGAACACGAAGTGCATGTTCCTGAGGTGGGATATGCTTGGCGTGACAGAGGAACAGCAGGTGGGGGTGAGAGAGCCAGATTGGAGGCCACTGTGAGATGTTGGTGTGTACTCTGAGGGAGATAGGAAAGCGTTGGAGAGGTGATGTGCCATTTCACCCTGATACCAAGACCTGAGTTGGGTAACTTTGACTTTGTGTCATTAGATAGAGTTGGATGGGAGTCACATAGCTTCATACTTGCTAAGTAGAAACCTTGATCCATGGTAGCGAAAGAGATGAGCAAAGAGAAACTGATGGGGCCTACAGAAAACAGGCGTGTAAAATCATTTACTCCCAGCATAGTCCCTGGATTCTGGGTTAACCTGTGTTGTGCGTCTGAGCGCTTCCTGCAGCGTGTGTATTCTTCCCTTCCCCTTTTCTCTCAGAAGTGCTATTCTGTTCAACATTTGAAGTAGGCTTTCCAGATTTAGAAGCAAAAAAAGGACACCCAGTTAAACTCAAATTTTAGATAAATAATAACTTTTAAGTATAAGTATGTCCCAAATGGTAGGTACCATTTTATATTTTATCTGGTAATCCTACTGAGCAGAACAGAAAGTTGTAATATTTCCTGTCTGAACCTCAATCGCTGTTCTTCTAGAATGAAAAAATGGATCTTTAAGATTTATAGTCATCTACTTACTCAGAGTTATCTAAGCCTAGAAATGTGCTTCTCAGAGATCCTGCAGAAATCCACGCTGTGCATGTGTCCCCAGATGGGGGTCAAAAAGACCTAAACATCACTTCTTCCTAAGGCAGCAGGGGTCTACTTTTTGATTGCTAACCACTGGCCCTTCTGTCTGCAAGCCTTGACAGGCAGAGAATGTCCAGTTTTCCCATTTGCTTGGCCAATGGCCTAGGTCAGTGGTCAGCAAACTCATTAGTCAACAGAGCCAAATATCAACAGTACAACGATTGAAATTTTTTTGAGAGCCAAATTTTTTAAACTTAAACTATATAGGTAGGTACATTGTTATTAACCTACCGATATAGTTTAAGTATTGTTGATATTTGGCGCCTCCCCCCGTGCTGCGTATCCGGCGGCCCGCCTGCGCCTCGTCTCCTGTTGCCCCACCAACCGACACCCCCCACTTCTTCTAACGCCACTTCTTCAAAATAGACTCGCCCAGGCCGAAAACCGACTTCTGAGCATGGGCCACGAAGTTTCAGTTGCACTGTACGTGCGCGCCCGCACGTGGTATTTTGTGGAAGAGCCACACTCAAGGACCCAAAGAGCCACATGTGGCTCACGAGCCGTGGTTTGCCGACCACTGACCTAGGTGACAGCATTCTGCTTAGCAATATAGGACAGACTTTCTTGACCTAGGATACTATGTAGTCCCCTCTCTGCAGCTCTCGCCTCTCTGGCACTCGGTCTGTGAATCCTAGCTGCCTTGGTCTCTCCAGATTTGTAGCTCCATTTCCTTCACTCAGGCTCCTCCTGGGCATCCCCTCCCCATGTCCCAGCCTGGGATGACCCCAGGCAGAAAGCTGGGGCAGTTTGAGGGCTCACAGTGCTCACAGTTTTAGGGCTTCCATGCCTGATGTCCAGTGTCTTGAAAACTGTCGTTTCATATACAGAATCTTCCTTTTCTGCTGTTGTTGTTTTAGGCGAGAGCGTAAATCTAGTTCTTTTATTCCATGGTGGCCAGAGGTGTACAAGAGACAGTATTTCAAGGATTTCTCATTCCTGGGGTTCTAGCTGGTCCCCCCCAAAACAGCTAAATTAAGACACACTTCTTGGAGGGAATCAAGAATTTATCTTGTAGACTAAGTAGGCCTGGATTGGAGGAGGATTGTTACCTGAGAGACTCCTGAAAGAACCAGGGTCCAGTTGTTTTGGGATTTAAATTATGTCCCTAGCTTAGAGCAGTCCAAAGCAAGTATAAGCCCCCCAAATGCAGAGGTCAAGTTAAAAGAGACTGCTTTCTTTCACTATTTGATTTTGAACATGGAAAGATTATGCATCCCCCTGAATAAACGCAATCTGGGGTTTTGTGTACAGTGATAAATTATAGCCAGAGGAATCTTTTGTAGCAAGAAACTCATATAATGCAGCCACCCGGGAAATAGACATCACAGCCCTGATTAAGTAGATATTTGGCCTGATCTGCTAGCTCATCAGACTTGGTGACATTATTGCTCCTCATGTATTTTTAAATAACTGAACATGATGCTTTGCTTATTTGGAACACTCAACAGGGCCTGGGCTCCCTATTTGGAATCATCTGAGATGAATTGAAATGAAGAGGCAGGTAGCCTCCATAGTGGAAATTAATTATTCACTACATGTCAAGATGTTGAAAATGATTTGTTACAAGTTTAGACAAACTTTTTATCACTAAAGTTCATCCCCATTATTCAAACACCAGACCAGCCATCCATAATGGATTCAAGAAGAAAGGCTTGTCAGGTGAAGAAAACCAACTACTGAGAAAGCAATGAGCAGTGTGTTCCTGGTTGCTTTATGTTCATCTCATTGTCAGAGAGACTCGGAATCCTATATAATAAAAGCCTAATATGCAAATTGTCCCCTAGGCTGGGAGTTCGACCAGGGGGTGGGGCCAGCCTGCCAATTGCCTTCAGTGCCGCCCCCTCCCCCCACCCGCCAGCCCAGCCAGATCGGCCCAGATCCGGGCAGGCCAGCCGGACCCCACCCGTGCACAAATTTGTGTACCAGGCCTCTAGTTGAGATATAAAATCTCTCAGATAAGTTTCTTCTCCACTGTAAATCCTTTCAGCTTCAGAGTGATAGTAGTGGTGCCCTCCTTTACCCGTACACAGCACAGCCATGGGTGGAGTAACCATCGCAATACCATTGCCACCCGCTGTCCAACACTGGCTCAGAAGCTGATCTGCTGGTGCTCCACTGCTCAGACACCTGTGCCTGGGTTTCCCTGGTTCTGAGTGTTTAAAGTCTGCTTCCCTAGTGCTTACGTGTCTTGTTGAGCCCCTGAGAAAAGTTATGAGATGACCCAGTTACATGTAAATAACATATTGTTCTTATCTCTACACAACATGTGGCCATCACCTTGGCATCTTTGGGGTATTGAGTGACACAGGCAAATGTGCTTCCTGCCTTTAAGAATTATTTCCCAGCTGGTGTGTCTCTGGGGTTGAGCATTGATCTATGAACCAGGAGGTCACTGTTCAATTCCCAGTCAGGCATATGCTCGGGTTAGTGGGCTCAATCCCCAGTGGGGGCATGTGCAGGAGGCAGCCGATCAATGATTCTCTCTCATCATTGATGTCTCTCTCTCTCTCTCTCCCTCTCCCTCCCTCCCTCCCTCCCTCCCTCATATATATATATATATATATATATATATATATATATATATATATGAATTTTGAAGACGGGCATTTTTAATTGCCAGGATCGAAGGTAATGAATCCATGTATATTCTATCAAAATGTACATAGTGAGAGGGATTAATGTGCCACATACGGACATAAGAAGGAATAAGATACAAGGTTGGGTTAGAAATGAGACATGCAGGGTGGTTAAGAAGCACCACTTGCTCCCTGGGCATGCTGTCTTCAAAATGATCTTTTTTAGTAAACTTACCACAGCCATAGCTTTACCTTAAGAGTTAATTTCCCTTATTGCCTACACACAAAAAGTCCTGAGCGGCTGTGTCTTTGGTAGGAAACCGTGTTTCTAAGCAGGTCTTTCCTTTTGGTTGTTCAGTGACAGTGTCTCATGCATGTACCATGCGGTGGCATCACCTCGCAATAAGCGTCAAGAAACAGGAAAACTGTCAGACACTTTGCAAATGTCTGGTCTGTCTTTCCTATCTTTTGGTTGTTTTCTGTAGTAATTAGCTCCATAAAGACATTTTAGAGCTCAATTACCCCCTACGAAAGAATTTGTCACAGTTGTCTGTCAAGAAATCTCATATTACTGTGAATGTAATAGCAAATTTAGGTTTCTCGTGTGTCAATTACACCTGTTGTTGCCATTCTCCAGGCTCCGTAGTGAACAGTTTCTAAGTTATGGGGAGTAGTTACTTAGGCATAGAGATTATAAATGACCACTGAAATGAAATAGACCCATTTCCCTTTTAGACACGGTTATGAATCAGTAGTTTCTGGTGAAGGAATGCAGCTTTTCCATTTAGTCACCCTTTGGCCTGAGACAGGGAAGGCCACGGGTTGTTCTGGGCACTGACTTGCTGGTGACCTCGTCCAAGTGCCAGAGGTATGTTCTCGAACTGGATCTGGACTTTGATACCATTCCTCCCAGGCGAGCAAGCCGACAGCGGAAACCCCGGCTCTCCTTATGGCCCTGGGAGAGGCAGCAGGTGGTGGTGTGTGAGTTTCCATCAAATAACTTGGTTGTCACCAGTAGGATCACATTGCAGCCACCCTAATGTCTGTGCTTGTTGGCAGAGGCCTCCCTGCCCTCTGGGGAAAGGAGAGGAAAGGCCCGTGGTTTCCCTTCAGGGCCGAGGGTTTGTCAGCAGGGCTCAGGAGGATGGGGCCGGGCCTTCTCCTGCACTACTGGGCATGCACGGGTTTGGTTAGAACTCTGACGCTGAGCGGTGTGGCTAAATCTAACTCCTCCACAGTTGCATCTTCAGAACTGTCCTCCAGTTTGCAGGTTTCACACCCTCCCACTTCGGCAGCTTCCAGTTTGCAAACAGATTTGCTTGTTAAGTGGAGAAAACCAAGTTTGTAGGCATCTGTGTCAGGGAAAGGGGAGGAAAGCCAGTCTCCCTGGAGGGAGGCAGCTCGGGTTGAGTCTTGATCAAGACAAAAAGATTCTGTTCATGAAAATAAGATTCCCTAGGCCAGTTTCTCCATCTTTGTATTGCTGTGCCCTTGTTGACGATAGGAATGGTCTGCCCATCTCTTAGCCTCAGAGGCCAGTGTACCATCTTGATAACTATGAACTTTAATTCAGAGACTATCTTTTAATAGATAAAATGACTGTCTTCTTTTGAAGAAAAAAAATGCTTGGATAACATTTCATGCTGCTGGTGGGGAAATAGGGGTGGTTATGCCCTGGAAGAAAAAGGTGATGCATTTCTCAGGAAACTTGGTAAAAACATATTTGTTTTCTCCCAAAACTCATCTCACTAATTCAGATGATCTCAAAAGATTTATGACTCAGGCAAAAGTTCATCATATTTTTGCAACCTTCTCAAAGGATGAACATTAGGAAGGGATGCTATCTATGGCAGGTATGGTTTCCAAACACATGGAAGAACTATGAAACCGAAGTAGAGGACTGCTAATTCCTTGGGGAAGAGCCATGCTGTCTGATAGATGGGGCAGTCTTCTTTTAAAAATAATCATTCCAGTGCAGTATGTTGAGTGCTGTAAGAGAGAAGTGTTCCGGTGCTTAGGAGCAGAGAGGGTAGCGGGACAGGGGCTGGCCACTGCAAGCCAGGAGGGAGGGAGGCTTCAGGGAGGAATTGGCATGTGAGCTAGACTTTAAAGGAGAAGTAGGAATAGAACAGGTGGAGAATATGGGAAGCGCTTATTGCAGGTGGCGAGAAAAACATAAAGGGAGATAGTAAGACATTGAAGAGCGGGACAAAGTGGATTCTAGCAAGAATTCATTGTGGGCAGAGGTGGGAGCAAGTGGACAAATATGATCCTGGAAAAACTGGGGAAACTGGTCTTTATCCTATAGAACATAGCCTATAGAACAAACTGGTCTATAATGAAGGTTTCTGAGCAGGAGGTGACATCTGCTTTGTATTTTTTAAGACAACTAGCCCTGGCAGCAGTATCATTGTGTTGCTGGGAAAGGCCATTGTCGAGAGACGTGAGAGCCTTCACTCCAGACACTGGGAATAGGCGTGAAGACATTCACAAAATATTAAGATGGTGTAGAAAACAGGAGTTGGAAGTTGAGGTGCTTTGAGGAATCAGGGCACTCTGCTAGCATGGTGAGGGCAGAGCCAGGGGTAGTGAGTTAGGGAGTAAATGGAGTAAGGAAGAGGCAGCCATGAGGATAGATGACTCTTCATTTCCAAAAGCTTGAGGGTGCAGGAGAAGGCAGGGAGGCGATTAGCCTCTGGTGGGAGAAAGGGGGTGGTGCACAGCCATCCTGCTATGTGTGCTTCATGCCAGGAAAGCTTAAGCTCCTGGTGGGCAGGAGGGGAGGATCCTAAGTAGAAAGAGAGAGAGGAGAGACATAAGAGCAAGGGGAAAATTAGCAGGGGAAGGTTTCCAAGGAGACATGGGCACACACTAGGAATCAAGAATTAGGTAAAGGAGAGAAGTCAAGTTTGAAAGAGCCACTGTGGTTCCAGAAACCTGCTTTATCTCTTTTGGTAACAGGGGCAGAACAGACTTGACATTCTTCCACTTGCAACAAGCATCTTAGAGGCGTCAGTCCTGCGTCTGCTGGCTGCGGGCTTTCCTGGAAGGGGCTGGGAATCCATTTCAAGTAGGAAAGTTAGTATTGGTTATTGGAGGTAGGCTCGCTGCCACAAAGCAATCAGTCGGATATTGGACTCTCCTGTGTTTAATCACAAACACAGCTTTTCCTCCCTCCCTTTCTTTAAAAATCGATGCGATTTCCTTTGGACTTTCGTTTGAAAAGTCGTAAGGAAATAAAGTATCTTTCTGGTGAAGGGCTCTGTCAAACTTAATGGAAATAGTACCTTTACCTGACAATATGGCCACATAGACTGCTCACACTTTCTGGGCTTTATAATTATTATTTAACTACAAACCTTGGGCATTAGACCTGATTGTTGCTAAGACTCCTTTTAATTCCAGGATTTTGTGGTGTATGGTTCCAAGTTGAATTGGTGCCTATTGACAAGATGTGAAACAGAAGGAAAGTGTGACACAGCGTGTGCTCATCAGGAGGGAGCTGGTGTCACTGGACTGCGTGTTCATACAGTCCCCAGTTGCTTCCCCGGGCATCTGCAGTACAAGGACGTTTTGCCTGCATAAGCAGCGTGTGCTTCGGCTCAGAATATATGCCAAGCACACTTGAGAACGTTCGTATTTTGCAGCTGAAGTACAACACAGCTGGTCTCCTAAATGATTTAACGTCTTCCTCTCCACCAGCAGAATTAAAAACTGAGACTGTTATGGTGCCTCTGAGGGAGCGGAGATGCAACCTATAATTATGAATTTATCAGACAATAGGTGACTTCCCACAGCAGCCCTTAATGTGTTACCCCAATCACACTTTCTCCTTTGGAGAACCCAGCCTCGTTCTCAAGAATTTGAGTTGCATGGAGGGTGGAATAGGGGAAACGGATATGTTACTCATCCAACAAGACTGAAAAAGAAAATTTGATTTTCTCCCTACCTGCAGCCAAGCAACCCAGAGACAGAAGAGTCAGAGTGTCAGGGGGAAGGTGATCAGATGGCCTGGGGCTCTCAACACCAGGGCCCTGTGTACATACCCCAGCAAAGCATAAGGCACTCTTGTGTGTTATGTTACTTGTGAGGGCATTTAAGTTTGGCTAATATTTTTATAATGGCCTATAAGAGCACGGCAAATCTGTTGGCTTTCTTGTAGGCCACCCTTTTCAGAGTTAAGGCACCTTCATATATCTTCTTATTTGTTCTTGCAACATCCTGACAAGGTGGAGTTTATCGTCCTCGTTTTGCACAAGAGAAAGTTAAAGTACAAAATAGTCACTTTCAGCAAAGCAGGTCAGGGACAGGTGGAGCACGAGAATAAGGTCTCAGATATGCAGCATGTTCTTGTTCCTTTCCTTTAGAAAGAAAAAGAAATGAAATTTTAAAAATCGAACCAATGTTTGAGTTGTTTGCCTAGTTCTTTGCCTACTGTATCAGAAAGGGATGTTTGCTTCTGATAGGGCCCAGGATGAAATATGCCCAGATAGAAACAATAAAAAAGCAAAAATATCCTGGCTCAGCACCCACCGTTGGTAAATGGAATCCCAGCAGGCCCATTGCCTGTATGTGGCAGATGGCAAGCTGCCTTTCTAAGAGTGGTTGAAAGCACCTGTGTTGTGCTAGACACTGAGGATTCACAGGGAAAGACAGACACTACCCCTGCTCTCACAGAGATCAGACTAGTGGGAAACAGAAGCAAGTAAACAGATGATTCAACTTATATGAAAGATGCTATAATGGCAGCAGTACAGGTGTCATGGGAACAAAAAAGAGGTGCTGCTAACCATTTATTGGGAGTGGTGCTTAGGGAGAATTGCCTTGAAAAGGTGACTGAGTGAGACCCGAATAGGTTAGCCAGGTCAAAAAGGGGAAAGTGTTTGGGGAGGTTGAGAAGAGGGCTTCACTTGTTTATTCTATCCAGAACACAGGTCTGGCGATAAGAAAAAGCCTAGTGAATTGGAGGAGACACCTAGGTCTGAATTTTAGAGTTGAGAGTGGTGCTGATGAGACTAGAGAAAGAAGCAGAGAGCAGATGTTATAGGACTTTGCAGGCTGTGTCAGGTATGTGGAAGGGCCTTGGGCATGGGAGTTTATCTAACCAGGGCTGCTTTTAGTTAGTCACTCTGGGGCTAATGATAGGTTGGAAGGAGATAAGGCTAAAGGCAAGTTGGAGTTTGTTCACACTCCACATTGAAAGTTCAGGCCTAGACTAGGAAAATGGCATTGAGAATGAAAGTAATCTGGATGACTTGGGGAAGATGTGATTGGGCTTGGTGATAACTGGATGTGGAGGAAAAAGGCAAAGGAGGAAGGCTTCAAGAATGATGCCAGGGCTTCTGATTCTGAAACCCAGGTAAAGGGTGAGGTAAGGAACAATGGAGGAGGAGGTGGTGGCTTTGAGGGATAATAGGAGACAATATGCTAAATTTTAGACACCTTTAACTTTAAATTATCTGTGAGAAATTCAAGAAGAGATGCCCAGAAGGCCATGGACATATGGCCCAGAGGACTGTTGTGAGAGATCTAGGCTAGAGATAAACATCTGAGTCTTCCGCAGAGGAATCAAAGCCTTTGGAAGGGCCCTAGCCAGAAAGCTCAGTTGGTTCGAGTGTTGTCCCCAGATACCAAGGTTGTGGGTTCAATCCTGGTCAGAGCACATACAAGAATCAACAAATGAATGTATAGGTAAGTGGAGCAACAAATCAATGTCTTGGTCTCTCTATTTCTCTGTCTCTTAAACTCAATAAATAAAAAGTAGTGGTTGCCAGGGGCTGGTATAAAGGGGACTGACTGCTAATGGGCCTGGCATTTCTTTTCGAGGTGATGAAAATGTTTTAAAACTAGATGGTAGTGAGAATTGCACACTTTTTGTGAACTCACTGAAGCCAATGACTTGTACATGTTAAAAGGATGACTTTTATGGAATGTGAATTATATGTCAAGAAAGTTGTCCTATAAAAAAGGAGCTTCAGTAAATCAAGCACTTTAATTACGGGAGGGGAAGGGTTAATGCCCGGTACAGGGAGGGGCACAAGGATATGTAAATTGGTGTTCACTTTCACCTACTTTTTCAATCCTTTAGTAATCTGGCTGGGCCCATTACATCTCTCAGAATTGCTAGTGTCTAGAAGTTTATGCTTGCAAGTCAATAAATTAAATTAAAAACAACAGACCAACATGAGAAGGATATCTCATTTCAAAACCACAAGACTGTGAAAAGTGTTTTCCTTGGTACAATAAGCACAAAACAGCCACAGTATAAAAGGACTCAGAAGCATCCCAGACTTTGAATTACCATCATTTTTTACATCACCCCTGAGTGAATAGTGTTATCTTTATTTTTTATTTAACCATGGAATAAACAGAACCTATTCTTGAAAAAATGGCAATTTAAAGTCTTTTGACTTAAAGTCAAGAGTGTTTTCTCTGATATTGCTTTTGTGGCTTGGCCTCAGCCCTCAATCTCCCAGGGACCCACACTGAGCTACTGTCTCCATGTTGCTTCAAGTCTCTAGAGCTCCCCAGGGAGTTAAAATGGATAAAATAAAATGGAAGCAACGCAAGGAGAATCCAGCCCAGCCTGTAGTGAGAACAGCCACGTGGCCTCAGATTTGGAAGAGCCAGGCTCATGAATTCATCTCAGTAATTAGCCAAGTTCAAGCTTCTGGCCCTTATGTTTGTAATGGTCAGTTCTTAGCAGTGCTATTTTGGGGGCCAGCTTTTCATGTATCTATATGCCTGAGTTAAACTGGGAATGCAGAGGCTCAGCAGTGATTAATAGTGCCAGGTTCCCACATGGGATTAAGTCAGGGAGCCAGAGTTGAAACCAAGGGCTTCAGCCCTCCTGTGCACCTCACCGTCTTTTCTTGCTGTGGCATCAGCTACATCGTGGGTCCGGCCTCAGTGTGAGAGATGGGTAGTATGTGAGTGAGGACTTACGAATTGGACTTGTTGAAGGACATATGGGAGCCTTCTCTGACCCTGGATTTCTGAGCCTTAGGACTAGGCCAAGCCATGGCCTGAAATGAGCACCTTAGGAGTCTCTGTGAGATTCTGATGAAATGTGGCATGACCTTTGACATTTAGGTAAACTTCTCAGGTTGGCCCCTGGGGACAATCACGAGAGTCCAGCTCGTTTCTTTTGGGGATGCCTTTGAAGACTAACACGGCACCTGCTGCAGTGTCAGGTGGCACCTCCAGGAGACAAGATCCAGGACACAGTCATTTTCAAGTGCTTGGTAGGAGCCAGGCTGCCACGTTGGAGCAATGGCTCAGGCTTCCCCTTGGCTTACTGATAACAAGAAGCTCTGAAGAAGCACAAGAATGAGATTTTTACATGCATGTTTAATTCTCTAAGGACCCAGCAATAAGATCTCCTTAGCAGGACCAGAGTAGCACAGGGGAGGTAGAAATTCAATAAGCAGATCTTTAGTGGTGGTTCCTGGCCAACCAGGCCAGGGGTTCTTAGGGGACTTTAACTCATAAATGGTCAAATGTTTACTTTAAAAGTGGTTATTAGGGATGTGGAATGAGTTTTCCAAGTGAAATGATGGTATAAATGGGAGTTTTAGATTAAAAAAAAAACTGAGCAGAGTGGAAATTAGATAAATGATGAAAAGGGGGACATCTAGGGAGCGTAACAACCAGGCAGTCTCTTGAAAGGCAGGAAGAAAGGAGGTGATTGGGAAGAGGTCTTGCTTAGTCTAGCCACTTCTCCAGCCATAAAGAATGTTGTACACCTGGGACTATGTCATTCCTGATGTTGGAATTCTCAAACCTAAAGAACTAAATGCTCACTTTCTATTATGTTCATGTAAGACTGGTTACGCTCTAAACATGCTAACCAAAATAGATGGGAGTTTGTCAGTCAGAGTGTCAATTTGCTCATTTTTAATTTAGAAAGATATCTTTCTGATGATGGGAAATCCTCCTCTTTGTATCAGCTTCATCTGTTAATTAGAATTTGATAGTAACCCAATTATCAGATGTATTTAGATTCCACATATGAGTGAGATCATGTGACACTTATCTTTCTCCGACTGGCTTGTTTCACTTAGCATAATACTCTCCAGGTCCCTTCATGCGATCTCAAAAGGTAATATATCCTTCTTTTTTACTGCTGCATAGTATTCCATGGTGTAAATGTACCACGGCTTTTATAACCACTCATCTACTGATGGGCACTTGGCTGTTTCCAGATCTTAGCTATTGTAAATTGTGCTGCTATGAACATAGGGATGCATATATTCTTTCTAACTGGTGTTTTGGGTTTCTTAGGATGTATACCTAGAAGTGGGATCACTGGATCAAATGGTAGTTCCATATTTACTTTTTTGAGGACACCCCATATTGTTTTCTATGGTGGCTGCACCAGTCTTCATTCCCACCAGCAATGTATTAGGGTTCCTTTTCCTTCATATCCTTGCCAGCACTTGTCATTTATTGATTTGTTGATGGTAGCATTCTGACAGGTGTGAGGGATAGAAGAAAACATAGGCAGGAAAATCTCAGACATCTCTGGTAGCAATATGTTTGCCAATACATCTCCTAGGGCAAGGGAAACTAAGGAGAAAATAAACAAATGGAACTACATCAAAATAAAAAGCTCTGCACAGCAAAAGAAGCCATCAACAAAATGAAAAGGGAACCTGCTGTATGGGAGAACATATTAGCCAATGATACATCTGATAAGGGTCAATATCCAAAATATATAAGGAAACAAATATCCAATTAAAAAATGGGCAAAGGACCTAAATAGACACTTCTTCAAAGTAAACATACAGATGGCCAAGAGACATGAAAAAATGCTCAAAGTCACTAATAATCAGAGAGATTCAAATTAAAACGACAGTGAGGTATCATTTTAACTATTTTAAAGTGTACAATTTAGTGACATAAGTACTTTCACAATATTGTGTAATGGTTAGCACTATCAATTTCCAAAACTTGCTATGCCCCCAACCATTAGAGACTCAAACTATTATGCAATAACTCCCCATCCCCTACCCCCATGTCTTGATAACTTCTAATCTTCTTTCTGTGTCTATGAATCTGCCTACTCTAGGTAGCTCATGTAAGTACAATCAGACAATATTTGTCCTTTTGAGTCTGATTTATTTTTTTCAAGTTTCATCATGTGGTAGCATGTATCAGAATTTCATTTCTTTTTATAACTGAATACTATTCCATTGTATGTATAAAACACATTTTATGTTTATGCAGTAATCTGTTGATAGATGCTTGGGTTGTTTCTCTCTTTTGGCTGTTGTGAATAATGCTGCAGTGAACATTGGCCTACGCATATCTGTTTAACTCTCTGTTTTCAGTTCCCTTGCATATGTACCTAGAAGTGGGGTTTCTGGGACATATGATAATCCTATGTTTAACTTTTTGAGTAACCACCAAAACGTTTTCCACAGTGGCTGAACCACTTTACACTCCCACTGACAGTGTAGGAGAGTTCTAATTTGCTCACATCCTGGCCAACACTTCTTTTTCTGTTGCAGTTTTCTTTTACTATTATAGCCATCCTACTGGATGTGAGTACAGTTTCATTGTGGTTGTGTGCCCGCTAGTTTGGGATATACAAAGATGTTTTCTAGTGAGTAATACCAAGCTTTGAAGACATTTTTGTTCATGAGGCTTCTTAAGATAAGTGTTCCTGTTTTTGCCATAGAAAATGATGCTTGATTGTAGACTGTGTGTCTAAGTTAAGGCTTGTAATTGGAGCATTCTTTCAAATTTTTTAGAGAATCATTTGTTTTGAAATCCCTTCTAAATCATTCAGGATCAATGCTGTTGATCCTGGCTGTTGCAATATGTCAAGCTATACAAGCACCACTTTCCTTGCCCTGGTTCAGACCCTCCTTGTCTCTGGGCTGGAGATCCTATTTGTGGTCCCCTCTCCTTTTACTTGTATGAGCACAAGCATCAGAATGAGACCCTGCTCTGAGTCCTAGCTCTGCCACTACTGCTGTGATAAGTTGGACAAGTCATTTAATCTCACTAAACTCTGTGTCCTTGCCTACAGAATGGGAAAACCATAGTGTCTACTTGATTGCCCTGTTATAAGGACACTGCATGATGAGCTCTTGGTACTTTGCTTGGCACATAAGTATGTCAGTGATTGTTAATTTGGGGCCTGTTAGGCGGCCTGCAGTTACCTTTCTAAAATCATGATAATAGAACTCCTTTGCTTGAACTACTTGGTATTTCTATTTTCTCCAAACAAAGTTCAAACTGCTTAGCAGTTCATAAAAGGCCCTTTGAGAGCCTGGGTTGCGAGCCTTTTCTGCTGCCTCACTCCTTCGCCTCAGCCCTCTGAGCCACTGGCTGCTATAGACCAGCACATTCATGTGACCAGAGCCCAGTGCCTGCTCTTCCCTCAGCCTGACTGAACTGCATTTAAATAATGTATCTTGATTCTCAAGCCTATCGAAAGACTTCTCTGTGATGCCCCACCTCGAATCCTGGGTGGGTCATGGCTCACTTATCTCTGTTACAGTGATTGTCCAGGGGTGCTTTTGCTTTGGACAGCCTTCTCTGATTGATCTCATTTATCATCCCTATTTATATCATGCATATTGTAGGGGTTGGATCAAGATATAAATATGGTAATTACTTTACCAAGTCATTTACAGAAACCAGCCTTTCTCCCTCCTCATGTTCTCTAGCTTGATTGCTCAGACTTGTAAGTAGAGTTTCTGTGTCTTTAAACTTACCTGTATTTTCATGTGGTCATATAATCATCAGGACAGATGCCTTAAAGGTGAACCGTAGACAAATATTATTTGCTGCTGTTACTCTTGACCTTGTTTTATTTATTCAACGACTTTATTGAACACCCAGTTTGTGTAAGTCACTTAATAGTTTCCCTAAGGAGACATAGAATTGTATAAGATGTTCCTGTTAATGAGCCTTCTCAAGATAAATCTTCTTGCTCACATCATGACTCTGAGGAATGTAAAGTCTAGGAGAAATTGTAGTCCCTACAATTTTTGTTGAGAGGTACTTGGAAATTCTGACTCCTCATGGCATTATTGTATTTCCAAAATAGTTCATCCTTCTTGGTGGGCAGATGGGGCCACTTGTAGTCTTGACTCGGCTCTTCATTTTCTTGTGAAATCTGAAACTAGAAAGACAAGAAAAATCCTGCTGTTTGCAAGTCAAGAGGGAGCTCACAATAGGTAGCAATTCAGAAATAAACACTCAACAAAATCATTCTGTTTTGTCTACAATCTCCAATGAGTTCTCTAATGCTGAGTGTGTAGTCTGAAGTTCTTCTAATAGGTTGAGACTCATAATTTTGTCACTTTTTAAAATATATATATATTTTATTGATTTTTTACAGAGAGGAAGGGAGTGAGATAGAGAGTTAGAAACATCAATGAGAGAGAAACATCGATCAGCTGCCTCCTGCACACCTCCCATGGGGGATGTGCCTGCAACCAAGGTACATGCCCTTGACCAGAATCGAATCTGGGACCTTTCAGTCCACAGGCCGACGCTCCATCCACTGAGCCAAACTGGTTATGGCAATTTTGTCACTTTTTATATTTAAAAAAATGTGTGAACATGTTCCTTCATTTTTTACAACCTCCTTCCTGACTCTTTGGTCTTATAATAAAAGCTACAAATTCAGTAGCATTTTTCTGAAAAGACATTAATAAAAGGGGGGAAAAGTTCTAACAAAAAAGCAGAAGCTAAGCATTCTCTTCAAAGCTAGCATAAAACTTAGTTCTGCACTTCTTGATATTTAGGGTAAAAGAGAATAATAAAGTCAATGTCGAGAACTGAATTAGCACTTGGAAATACTATGATTTCAAAACTTTGAAATTGCTTAGTTGAAAATTTTCTTTGTTTTTACGAAAATGTGGCGATTGTGGGCATCTACTGCCATCCTTGATGGGCTTCAGCTTTGCTTTTAGATTTGAGATGAGGTTTAATCCAGCCTTGGAAGTGAGGATGGGCCTTTGTTCCTCAGTTTGAAAGGCTACAGGCATTCATTATTCCATGTTTTTTTAAATCTAGTTATTAAAAATTGTTGCCCCTGGAAGTGGCACCTTGTCATCCATTTAGTAGTAAGAGTGTAATATTTTTGTACTAAAGGCAGTTTAGTAGTTACAAAAACTACACCAGAGTTACATGGTTTGTTAAATGCTTTTACATACCTCTAATTCAGTCAACCCTTTCAATAACCCACTAATGCAAGCATGTCAAACTCCCAGCCCGCATGCCTCATTTATTTGACTCGTGTTAGCCGTGTTTGTGTGAACTAATATAAATTCAAAGTAAACATCATTACATAAAAGGGTACGGTCTTTTTTTTTTTTAGTTTTATTCATTTCAAACGGGCCGGATCCAGCCCGCAGGCCGTAGTTTGCCCACGGCTGCTCTAATTGTACTTAACCCTTTCAATAACCCACTAATGCAAGCATGTCAAACTCGCGGCCCGCATGCCTCATTTATTTGACTCGTGTTAGCCTTTGAGTTTGACATGTTTGCTCTAATGTTTTATTATCACCCACATTTCACAAGGATAAAACAGACTCATAGTGGTGAAGTAAATCAACAGCTGATTGAAGGCAGAACTATGGTTGGAAAGCAGGTCCTGGGATTTTCAAGGCTAATTATTTTTTTCCATTCCACCATGCTGAACAATCATTTGCTGGGTTCTGTAGTTACTGGCTAGATAGTGCTTCTGATGGATGGATGCAAGGTCTGGAGGAGAATGTGCAGCAAAGCACAGAATGAGTGTGCAAGTATATGAGTATGCAAGTCAGTGGGTGTTCATTATAAAAATACAGTAGAGCCGCCCTAACTGGTTTGGCTCAGTGGATAGAGCGTTGGCCTGCGGACTCAAGGGTCCCAGGTTCGATTCCGGTCAAGGGCATGTACCTTGGTTGCGGGCACATCCCCAGTAGGGAGTGTGCAGGAGGCAGCTGATCGATGTTTCTCTCTCATTGATGTTTCTAACTCTGTATCCCTCTCCCTTCCTCTCTGTAAAAAATCAATAAAATATATTTTTAAAAAAATACAGTAGAGTCAAAATCTAATGTTCTATTCTTCCTTGAATTTAGCCCCTGTCTCATTTTACAGAGCTGATGTCATAAGATATCTTTAATTAAGAATCAAAAAGGATTTAAAATATGATGATTGGCAATTAGTAATAGAGAACTCTGCTCATAGCTACAATTGGTGTGTTTATGAGTGTTCTCTTTAGTTGATATTTAACATTAGTATTTTTGAAAAATATATTCTGGGATGATGACAAAAAACCCTGAATTTTATTTTCTGAAACTGGGTATTGTATGCTAGTGTATCACTAAAAGTTTACTCATGGCTCTCTCTAAACTGAATATTTATGCATCTGCAAGGCACCCCTCACTTCTCTAAGCAGGACCAGTCACGGTCAAAGCCATCACAGTGAAAGCCAGAAGGGGAAAGGGAGGGGGCCTAGATTCACTAACATAAAACTGGAGTCTGATGTTAAGTAAGAGTCAGAGCTGCATAGCCCTTCACCTGTGCCTGCCAGGAAGTCTTATTCTGGATAGGACCTCTCATTCAAAGAAAAGAGCAAAGGGCAGGTCTCCAGTAGACTGGAAATGCTGCCTTAATGAAGCCTTTTGAAATCCATTCTTCCAGTCAAAGAGACCTCACCTTTTCTAACTTGTCCATCCCAACCACCAGGTATAAGAAGCTGCCACATATTGCCCATTATCTTTGTAGAGTAAGTTCCTTGTGGGAAAGGTTCAGGTCTTTGTCCTTGGCTTGCAGTAGTAGAAGGCCACCCTGATATTCCTGAACAATCTGGAATTTTTAGGTAAAATCTGTTGTTTATCATACAGGTAGAACTATGGTACATTTCCTTCTTTCTCTATATCAGTGGTTCTCAACCTTGGCTGCACATTAGAATCACTTGGGAATCTTTTTAAATCCTGATTTCTGGGCCTCATCCTCCAGAAATTCTGTTTCTTTGTTATGGGGTGTGTATCATCATGTATAAAACGTAATGATTAAATATATGTACATTTTGCAAAGTGGTCACCACAATAAATCTAATTAACATCCATTACCACAGATAACTATAAAATTTTTATTCTTGTGATCAGAAATTTTAAGATCTACATTCTTAGCAACTTTCAAATATCCAATACAATTTTATTAACTGTAGTCACCATTCTGCATCATTACATCCCCATGACATTTATTTTAAAACTGGAAGTTTGTATCCTTTGACCAGCTTCTCCTGTTTTGCCCACCACCCACCCCAACTCCAGCAACCAGGATGTTTTCTACATAAGAGTTTGTGTTTTTATTTACTGTACTAAAGGCCCGATGCATGAAGATTCGTGCAAGAATGGGCCTTTCTTCCCTGGCTACTGGCACCACCTTCGTTCTGGCTAGAACTGCCTTTCCACCTTTGCTACGGCCGAGAGCCACCTTTCCGCCTTTCCATGCTGCCCAGAGGCCTGGAGCGGCTGGGGTGGTGCAGAATGCCTGCATCATCACCATGGCAATGACTCAAGCATCCCACCCCGCCCCCAGCCTCTCAGCACCTGCATATGCAAATTAACCCACCATCTTTGTTGGGTTGATTTGCATACTCACTCCTGATTGGCTAGTGGGTGTCACGATGGTATGGTCAGTTTGCATCTTTCTCTTTTATTAGTGTAGATTATTTTTTAATTCTACTTATAAGTGAAATCATATGGTATTTCTTTTTTTGACATTGCTTTTAGCATAATACCCTCATGTTATTGCAAATGGCAAAATTTCATTTTTTTATGGCTGAATATTCTATTGTGTGTAGCTATGTTTCTGTGTGTATCACATTTGTTTTAGCCATTCATTTATTGATAGCCACTTAGACTATTTCCATGTCTTGGCTAGTGTAAATAATGTAGCAATGAACATAAAGTTCAGATATCTTTTAGAGTTAGCATTTCCATTTTCTTTGGGTAAATTGCCAGAAATGGAATTGCTGAATCATATTGTAGTTTTATTTTTAATTTTTTAAAGTAACCTCTATGTTTACCATAGTCACTGCAACAATTTATAATCCCACCACCAGTACACAAGGATTCCCTTTTCACATCTTCGCCAACACTTATTTCTTTTTGGTAATGGCCATTTTAACAGGATAAAGTGGTATCTCCTTTGCAAATGAGTTATTTATATATTTTGGATATTAACAATTTGTCAGCTATGTTTGCAAATATTCTCTCATTGAGTAGGTCGCCTTTTTATTTTGTTTAATGTTACCTTTGCTGTGCAGAAGCTTTTTAGTATAATGTAATTTCACTTATTTATTTTTGTTTTTCTTGCCTTTGCTTTTGATGTCAAATCCAAAAAATTATCAGCAAAACCATTCAAGGAACTTGTTGCCTATGTTTTCTTCTAGGAATTTTATGGTTTCAGTTCTTGTGTTCAAGTCTTTAATCCATTTTGAGTTAATGATTGTGTAAGATGTAAGATAGTGGTCCAGTTTCATTCTTTTGCATGTGAATGTTCAATTTTTTCAACATTTATCCTTTCCCCATTGTATATTCTTGGCATCTTTGTCAGAAATTAATTGGCCAAATATGTATAGGTTTATTTATGGGCTCTCTATTCTATCCCATTGATATTTGTTTTTGGTATTTTTTTAAAATATATTTTATTGATTTTTTTACAGAGAAGAAGGAAGAGGGACAGAGAGAGCCAGGATGCCTCCAGCTTTTTTTTTCTTTCTCAGAATTGCTTAGGCTATTTGAAGTCTTTTATGGTTCCATGAAAGTTTAAGGGTTATTTGTTCTATTTCTGTGAAAAATATTGTTGGTGTCATGTAGGGATTACATGAACCTGAATATTGCTTTGAGTAGTATGGATATTTTAACAATATTAATTTTTCTTAACGAGTATGGAGTATCTTTCCATTTACTTGTGTCATGTTCAATTTCATCAATCAGTATCTTACAGTGTTTAGAGTACAGGTCTTTTACCTCTATAGTGAAATTTATTCCTACATTAAAAGAAATTGTCATGGGAATATAAAGTACAGGATAGAAAATATGGTCAATAATATTGTAACAACTATGCATGGAATCAGATGCATACTAGACTCACTGAGGTGATCAGTTCACATGTTATATAAATGTCTAATCACTATGCTGTACACTTAAATATAATATAATATTATGTCAACTATAATTGAAAAATAAAAAGTTTTTTAAATTAAAAAAATAAAAGTGTCTAAAAAATGTTTATTTGGACACTTTTATTAAAGTTTAGGAATGTTATTCTTTTTGATGCAGCTTTAAATAGGATTATTTTCTTAATTTATTTTTTGATAGTTTATTAGTGTATAGAAATACAATTGATTTTGTATATTGACTTTGTATTCTGAAACTTAACTGAAGTTTTTGTTATAATAATATTTTGGAGTCTTCAGAATTTTTTATATATAAGATAATATCATCTGCAAAGATAGTTTTACTAGCTCCTTTATGACTTATATGTGTTTTCTTTCCTTCTTTTATTATATTTTTTGCCTAATTATTATGGCTAGGACTTCTAATACCATCTATAATAATAAAAGAATAATATGTTAAGTAGACCAGACATCCTTCCGGATGTCCTTCTGTTCTTCCGTATGAAGCTGGGGCTGCGAGGGAAGCCCGGGTCCTGGGTGCCAGAGGGAAGCTAGTGCTGGCAGCTGGGGGAAGGAAGACCTATTCTTGCATGAATTTCATGCATCGGGCCTCTAGTGTTGAACAAAAATGGTGAGAGTGGGCATCCTTGTCTTGTTCCTGATCATGGAGAAAAAGCTTTCAACTTTTCACCATTGTGTGAGGTTTTCTGTGGGATTGTCATTAGGCTGAGGTACATGAACTCTATACCCACTTTATTGAGTGTTTTTATCACAAATGAATGTTTAATTTTTTCAAGTGCTTTTCCTGCTCTATTGAGATAATCATGTTTTTTATCTTTCATTTTGTTAATGTGGTATATCATATTGATTGAACTGTGGATATTGAACCATCCTTGCATTCCTAGAATAAATCCCACTTGATCATGGTGTATAATCCTTTAATATATTGTTGGATTTGGTTTGCTAATTTTTTTGAGGATTTTTACATCACTATTCATCATGGATAATTGGCCTATTCGGTGTGTTTTTTTCTTGTAGTGTCCTTGTCTAGTTTTGGTATTAGGGTAATGTGGCCTTGTAAAATGAGTTTGAAAGTATTCCCTCATGTTCAATAATTTGGAAGACTTTGAGAAGCAGTGGTATAATTCTTCCATCTGGTGCTGGGCTAAAGTTCCAGTGAAGCCTGAGATAATGCAACCCCATACCTGAATGTGATTTTCATATCTGGTGACTTCTGTTCCTTTAAGCTATTGACATTCCTTACTGTTGAAACTGGGGAATTTAAAAAAAAAATATGTTGTTATTGATTTCAGAGGGAGCAAGGGAGAGGGAGAGAGAGATAGAAACATCAGCCGGCTGCCTCCTCCACATCCCCTAATGGGGATTAAGCCTATAACCCAGGCATGTGCCCTGACCAGGAATCAAACCAGTGACCTCCTGTTGTATAGGGTGACACTCAATCAACTGAGCCACACAGGCCAGGCTGAAACCTGAGAATTTTAAGAGCAGCACCTCCACAAGAACCTTGTCGTCTAGCCATCAATATGGCTGGTGGTTCTGACATCTTGGGGGTAAAAAACAGTACTTTGTATTGAGGGATGGGACACTGCAGGAGTTTGTTTCTCCTTTTCTCACACTGACACTTTGTGTTCTCTAATACTCCCTTAGGATAGTTGTTGAAACAGATGACGCAGGAGTCCTAGGAGGCTAATCTTTCAATGTGTTTTAAAGTGTTTTTAAGAGTTTTGCTACCACAGACCCCAGAGAAGTTATAATTTCATTTCTGCTCTGTTATTCTGGGCTGATGTGGAAATTTGTGAGGAAGCAAGGAAACTTTTTTTTTTCAGCCCAATGAGTATCCTACATTAGTGAAGTGTAGGAGTCACTGAGGATTGGCATGTAGCTCCAAGAGATTTAATTTTTGTCTTATAAACTACCTTTCTTGCAGCAATGAAGTTATCCTCTTCTGAGAAAAGTTTTAAAATATCAGATAATAATTTGCAAGTATATAGTGCTGCAGGAGTCCTCTCTTTCATCCTCTTGGCTTCCGGGAGGCTGACCCTGATGATCAGATCTGAGCTTTTAATGGTTCTCTACTTCACTGGTTAAAATGTGCTGAGCCTTGTTTGTTTTCATTGTGCTTTTAATGAAGCTCTTTGAAGAGAAGAAAAACTCCTCAGAACTCTGAATGCTTCCCCAACAGCCCCTTCATCCTCTCTCAAAACACTATTTTAAGGGACATGTTCATACGTTTTGCTTAAATAGATGTATTGAGAACTTCTTGAACATGTATAGAAAAATCATAAAGATCCATTGAGTAATTTAGGAAGCAGCTTAAAGTGACAGCGTAGCTCTAACAGCAGGCTTTTGGAAAGGCGGAGCTCTGTTAAATATTGCATGGCATAAACAAGATTTGGAGATAAGATGCAATCAGAAGAAGGACAGTTGTACATATTAAACTTTTAGCATAAACATAATGGTAACCACAAAACAAAAATCTAGAACTGTACAGATAGCATTAAAAATATTTTTTAAAAAAGATTTCTTTTCAAAAGTTGGGTCATTATTAGTGTTTCTTTGGCAAAGAAAAATAGTACCAATGGGATAAAGATGTTTCTTTGTTTTTTTATGATACCTTTAGCCAGAGGTTTTCCAGAGCACACGAGGCCTTCGAGCTGGGTTTTCCTGGGGTTGGTCTGAAATGAAAGGGGCATGTGTGCAAGTGGATGAGTGAGATTTCCAGCCAACATCAGGGGAAACTGGGGAAGAGACGTGTATATTGTTTGTTTTGCAAGATGTGATTGCTAGTAAGCTGATCGACTGCTGGCAGCCTCCAAAGAGACTCTATAGCAGCGGTTCTCAACCTGTGGGTCGCGACCCCTTTGGCGGTCGAACGACCCTTTCACAGGGGTCGCCTAAGACCATCCTGCATATCAGATATTTACATTACTATTCATAACAGTAGAAACATTACAGTTATGAAGTAGCAACGAAAATAATTTTATGGTTGGGTCACAACATGAGAAACTGTATTTAAAGGGCCAGAAGGTTGAAAATCACTGCTCTATAGTAAATTGCTTTCTTATCTCTCTGTTTTTATAAAGCCGCCTTCCCTATCCCTGCCCAGGAAAATGACTAAACTCAGGGATCCAAAAAAGAGTGGGTCCAAGTACAGTGTCCTAAATCAAAATATTGAGAATATTAAGAATAAGTGAGAATGTGGAACTATAAATGGGCACAGCCATGTTAGAAGGTGACTTGGAAGTTTCTATTCAACCCAGTGTTTCTACTTCAGTATATCCAGCAGGAGGTAAGCATAAGAGTGTCCACTGACAACTAGCAGAGGTATTTCCATACCATAGGAAACTAACTATGAAGCAGTTAAAGGGAATGGGCTAGATCTGTCCAAGCTCTTACACAGAAGATCATTGAGTAGGGGGAAAACGTTGGCATATATGTGTGTTTTATGAGATACCATATCGCAGGGGTCCTCAAACTACGGCCCGCGGACTACATGCAAATACAAATATTGTATTTGTTCCCGTTTTGTTTTTTACTTCAAAATAAGATATGTGCAGTGTGCATAGGAATTTGTTCATAGTTTTTTTAAAAACTATAATCGGGCCCTCCAATGGTCTGAGGGACAGTGAACTGGCCCCCTGTTTAAAAAGTTTGAGGACCCCTGCCATATCGTTTCTATTGCTGCATTTATGTGCAGTCACACACAGATATGAGTGTATGTGTCTGTAGGTGTGCCTAGAAAGAGACAAGTCTAATTTTTACCTCTGAAAAGAAAGGGAGGAGATGAGAATGGAGGGAAATCATAGAGGATTTAACTTTTTCTGAAATGCCAAGATGACAAATAAATGTGTGTTCATAATAACTGATTTAATTTAAGCTTAACAAAAAGAAGAGCATTGCCCTTTTTGGGACTGGGTAGTTTGTGGGGCTTGGGGGTGGGGGTTGCATCATCAAGTGATCTGCTAACATATTTCAGATAACAACTTGACTTATTGGAGACAGGGATTATTTCTACTGCTAAGTCAATGGATTACCCTCACTCATGGTGCTTTCTCAGGACTTATTTTGGATTTGGCTACTTGTAAAATACTAATGCATAACAGCTGATTCTTGTTTAACCTTTAGGTGCCTCACAAATACTACTTATGCACTTCCAAACAAGAATAAGTTCATGTTTTCTCATGGCTGAGTGAGCTTTTTAGAGAAAGCCAAGATGAGTGTCATGAATAGGAACTTGTGAGGATCATAAAAAGCATAGGTGCCAACGTGAAAAGATGATGAGCACAGCAGGAAAAAAGCCAAGTGTCTGCTTTAAGTTGAAAGGGAGAGCAGCTTGATATCTAGGGAGCACAAAGGACATTATAGGACTACATAAACATCGTTTTGAAAACAGCACATCGACAATTAACCTGCCAGCCTTAATCCTGTAGCTGGATCATTTGTTTGAGAAAAAAAAATGCTATTCTAACACTTTTCCTTCCCTCTGGGCTGTGAAACTTCTTGTCAGTTCAGATTTCTGCTCCTGAGCTTTGCAACAATGATGCATTTATGTCAGGTTCTCAGATAACCGTGGAACTCGTCTTGAGATAGAGTCAGCCATCTTACCCATCAATTTTTAACTATGGGAACCACTTGCATTCTACCAGATGTGAATACATCTAGTCCCAATAATTCCAATTGAATGAATTGGTTTTATCAATGTCTGGCTTATATGAAGTGAGGATAGAAAAATCAATAGACTCCAACTCTTTGGCCTAAATTAATCTAGTCGTATAGTCTAGAAATAATGCCCATCATGTTTGCTGCCTCAAATTAGAGTATTGATCAACCCTTTAACCTGGGCTGTCCATTGCCTGAAACCTATATTGACTTTTTCCTTCATTAGTCTTTGACTCAAGCAAACACACTGGAGGAAGATAAAATGGGCTTCTAAATTATTGCTGTCTGCAGCAGAGACATATATATGATGTTGGATATAGTCAGGTATGTGCCTTCTGTTAGTGTGTGTGAGCATAAAGCTGCTACCTGGGCTGGATCCAGGTCCCTACACTGCTCAGCTCTCTGTCTCTCCATTCTTTCATAAGAGCATCCTTTTGTGATATTTTTACACTAGAGGCCTGCTGCATGAAAATTTTTGCACTTGGGGAGGGGTTCCCTCAGCCTGGCCTGTGCCCTCTCACAGTCTGGGAGCCCTCAGGGGATGTCCTACTATCAGCTTATGCCTGCTCCCATGGGGAGCAGGCCTCAGCCACAGTCTGGCCTCCCTCTGCGGGAGGCGACCAGGTGGGCCATTCAGGGGAAGGTGCCGCCCCCATCACCCCGCCACTGCTACCGGCTTCCCTCTGAAGGAGGTGACCAGGCAGCCAATCAGGAGACGGTGCCGGCAGGCACGGCCCCACCCCCATCACCCCTCCGCTGCCACTGGTCACTGCCACCTCCCCCCACCCATCGCCATCCCTTCCCTCTGCCCACTGGCACGCGCCTTGTCTGGCCTGGCGCTGCCTGCTCTCTGGCCCTGCCCCCCGCCGACTGGTCATTCTGCTGTTCGGTTGATTTGCATATTATGCTTTTATTATATAGGATTAGTATCAGCAGTTAGGGATGTCCCCAAAAACTCTTTATTCCATTATTATACCATTTGTATACCTTTTAGATGTACATAAATCTATTTTGCTCATTCATTATTCCATTTAATAAGTACATACCAAGTACTAAAAACTTGTCAGGTACTCTGGGCTGGACATAAAAGATGAAAAAGAAGTAATGATACTCTCAAAGAGACTACAGGACACCACAGAAGATTAATGTGTAAAAAATGCAGTGATAGAGGTATGAACAAAGGGTAAGAAAAGGTAAAAATGAGAAGTAGCCATTTAAATATTGATCCTATAGTAATGAGTTTCACATGATTACTCTTATAGTATTTTAAAAATAAAATGAGAAAGCACCTAACCTTAGTAGTTAGTACATTTCAGACTTTCAGTTATGGCGATTTCCTCTTCCCCCTCTCAAGCTTTGAGAGGCCTTGTCCAGACCTTTGGATAAGTTGATACATTTCATTTACGTTTCTTTTCAAATCTTACCTTACAAATTTGCAAACTTTTGAATTTTAGTGTGACCTGTTGGACACAACTTCAGCCCTTTGATCACTATACTTAATCTTTTTGAATCTTTACCAGATCGGTTACATTTTCTTCCAGTGCAACGATTTGAATTGTACCAATTTGAACTGCACATACTAGTAAGGTACCAAGTGCAGAAGGATCCCTGTTCTCCAAAATCATAGGATAATATTTTGTATCTTTTCTGATGGCAGTTGACAACTGGTTGGCCACTTTTTTAGATAATAGCACAGGAGGTCACTGTCATTAAAAATAGTTTGTGAGATCATCAAATCGTCCTTTCTTACTTATGCCAGAGAGAAAGCTCATCAGGCAAACGGTAAAGTATGGATTATATTTTCAGTAAATATTGTCTGGTGCCTGCTTGCCCTTGGTGAAATACACCAGTTGTTTGATTATTTGTTGATTGCTTGCCAGTTACAGCATTAGATGTTTGCTTTGTAGATTACCTCCAATATCTTGGTGGTTGTAGTACTTACAGTTTTTATTAGCTGCAAGAGCTTTGTGCCATCTGCACACTTAAAGATTTAAAAGTAGCCCAGCCGGTGTGACTCAGTGGTTGAGCATTGACCTAGGAACCAGGAAGTCACTGTTCGATTCCTGATCAGGGCACATGCCTGGGTTGCAGACTCGATCCCCAGTAGGGGTCATGCAGGAGGCAGCCAATCAATGATTCTCTCTCATCATTGATGTTTCTATCTCTCTTTCTCTCCCTTCCTCTCTGAAATGAATTTAAAAACATAAAGATTTCAAAGTATACTTACTCCCTCTAGAACAGCGCTTCTCAACCTATGGGTTGCAACCCCTTTGGGGGTCGAATGACCCTTTCACAGGGGTCGCCTAAGACCATCGGAAAACACATATATAATTACATATTGTTTTTGTGATTAATCACTATGCTTTAATTATGTTCAATTTGTAACAATGAAATTGGGGGTCACCACAACATGAGGAACTGTATTAAAGGGTCTCGGCATTAGGAAGGTTGAGAACCACTGCTCTAGAAGATTTTAGAACTCTGTTGGATCTATTTATTCTTTATCATATTTTCATGTCTCTAAATCTATTCTCTATAATACAGAACAACATTGACCAATTGTACAGCAACATTTTTGAAAATAGAGTTTTGTGTGAAATGGTGGCAATTTTATGAATTATTTTATGCAGATAAAACATATACTATCCATATGTAAGGTAAAAAGAATAAAGATTTAAAAAACCTCATATACTTACCATTCGGCTAAAGAAGCAAAATATTATCAATACCTGTATGTCTCTCCCTAATTGAATCTCTCCTTCCTCAGAGGTAACCTCTGCCCAAAACTTTGTATCTGTTATTCTCTTGCTTCTATTTAGGGTTTAGATATTTATCTAAATACTAATAAATAATATCAAGTATTGAGTGAACCAACTTAAAGTGCCAGCCACAGTGGCCTGTTTCTGAGCTATATTTTGTCATTGGCCTGTATATTTATATCTGTCCCAACACCACATTATCTTACTATAACTTTAAAAGTGTGTTGTTGTGTATTTGGGCAAGTGTCCCTTCCTTATTCCCTACTATTCTTCTTTCAAGTGTCTTTGCTATTCTTGCTCCCTTTATCTTCCATATAATTTTTAGAATCAATTTGTCAAGTTAAACACAAACACTGTGTATTTTTGTTGCATTGTACTGACTTTTTAGAGTAATTTCAGGATAATTAACATCTTAAATATATTTTTTTACCTTTGATCATGGTGTATTTATTCAGGTCTTCTTTAATTTCAATAAAGGTTGTGATTTTCTCCTGAAATTGATAGATTTTAAAAGATAATAACTAAATGAAAGAATGGAATCAATAGCACATTACCATTTATGTCAGGTAAATATAATGCACATAAAACTGTAATCTACACCTTCTGAGAATTCATAAAAAGGATAAACATCAAACATTAGAATGTTTTTTATGGGTTTTGTGAAATTGAAGTGGAAAGGAAAGGGGATGTACCAGTATTGATTTAGGGGCCAACAGGTAAAAATTTCTGTTAGCTTAAAGTTCACTATGTTAAAAAAGTAAATAAGTCCTGTAATTGTTTGATATTATATTTTCCTTGTTTATGCATTATTGCTGTTGTTGTTATTTAAATCTGGTCATTTTTTTAAACTTTGTTTTGTGATCCTTTACTGCTGTTTGGATGTTGATCTTAGAACCAGAAGCCTTGCAGATTCTTAATATATCTATTTGTTTTTGAACTCATTTGGGATTTCTATGCAAGAAATTATATAGACTGTAAATAATGACAAGTTTTTTCTTTTGCCACATTGCACAGGGCAATTTTGAGTAGTATTAATGATAGTGGATATACTTGACTTGTTTTACTCTTTAAGAAGATTTCTTCCAATGTTTTTGATAATTTTTTATTAATTTTTTAAAGAGAGAAGAAGGGAGAGGGAAATAGAAACATCTATGGGAAACATGAAATGGCTGCCTCCTGCATGCCCCTTACTGGGGATCAAGCCCATAATCCGGGCATGTGCCCTGATTGGGAAGCAAACCCGTCACCACTTGCACTTGGTTCATGGGTCAATGCTCAATCACTGAAACAGACCAACCAGGCCTTCCAATGTTTTATCATTGAATATGACTTAAGCAAGTTCCCTTTACTTCCTAGTTTGCTAGGGTGTGTGTGTGTGTGTGTGTGTGTGTGTGTGTGTGTATTCCAGTGCTTTTCTTACATCTATAGTCATCATCATATAATTGTTCTATTTTATTCCATTAATGTGATTGGTGCAACATCAGAAAGTATATTTATGTACGCAATCTTAAAATCCCTGGAATATGCTCAATTACATCATGACATAAAATCTTTTTCTTACTTTATGAGATTGAGCTTGCCATTATTTTGTCATTTTTTAAATTTATACTTATTAATGAGAGTAGTTTTTCGTTTTCTCCTGTTCTCCTTAAGTGCTTTTAATCACATAAAATGGTTTGGGGAACATTCCCTATTTATAATCTTTATTCAGAATGTTTTAACATTAGATCAACTACAACTATAAAATCCTTGTGTGATCATGGACAGTTACTCAATCTCATTAAGTCTCCACCTTATAAATAAAGCGGGGATGATAATAGTGCTAGTGCCATGGGGTTATTGGGAGGATTAATTGAAATAATCTACGTGAAGCATTTAGCTCATTGGCTGACATATAGGAAGCAAGCACACACACACAATGATAGATATGATTATATTATCATTCATTAGCCCCTTCTCATCCATAAACTTATGTACTTGCTCTTTCCTTATTGGAAACAGGTTGTCTTTTGTGTGTTTTAATTACACGAGTAAGGCTATTTGAAACCACTAAATGCACTGGGATTAATTTTCTTACCCACAGTTACAATAACCATGCATCAGAGGATGCATGGGAGCTTGCTCCTTGGCTTCAAACTCTCTGGGTCTGGTTTGATGTCAGAGCTACTAGCAATAGGGAGCTCAAAACAAAGTCCCTGTAAATTCTCAAGTTATAATGCTTCTTTTTAACAAATTGAGTCCAACCTCATGCAAGGTGTTATGGGAAATACAAATAAATATGAGCCTCAGTGTGTGGAGCGCTGCCTTGAGTCCGTTTGTCCAGGAAGCACATAGGTGAACATGTGAGGCTTACGCTTCGCTGAGGCAGTCCTCCGAGCCTTGGCCCCACATGTGTTTAAGGATAGACTAGCTCAGTGGTTTTACGTAGTCCAAGGGCAGTTTAGTCCAAGGGGACATTTGGCAATGTTGAGGGATGCTTTTGATTGTTACAGTGGGGCTATTAGTAGTGCTATGGCTTCTGGTGGGTAGAAGCAAGGGATGCTGTTGAACATTGTACAATGCACCAGGCAGCCCTGATAACAAAGAATTATCTGATCCAAATGTCAATAGTGCTACTTTTAAAACCTGTACGTATCAAAGTGACTCTCCCATATACCATCTCTACGTATCTTTTGGGCTTCTTCTTAGAAATTCTAAAATTCCAGGGTCCACCCCTAGAGAATCTTTCTACTTGGTAGAGCCCTAAAACCTGGATTTTAAAACATGCAGATGAGTCTGGAGTAGGTGGTTCTGGGATTTCACCTTAACAAATACTGAAATAGACATAGTGAGAGCATTTTAATAAATGCAGCTGCCAAGTACGTAGAGGGCAAAAGGGAAAGAATGACAGGCAGGTCAGCAGCAAGAGCACTTAGAGCTCTGCACTGAGGAGCAGGCAGAGTCATTGGCTTGTTCTTATCGTAACAATGATTTCTCAAGTCACTAGGCCTGTGTAGCAGTGGTTTCTTACCTCGGTGACATGCACAGCACAGCTGAACGGCTTCTGTCATCATCAAGCACTTTGTGCTCAGCCAGACACATCTTCAGGGTCACTTCAGTGAGGATCTGCCATCACTCTAGGCAGGCGCAAAGAAGGCTGAGTGCTATGGACAAAATGTATGGGACGGTTCACAGAAATTCACTTATTAAAATCCTGGTTGAATTTAAAGTGAAGAATACCTAGTGGAAATTTCATGTCATGTTTTATTCTCTATTTGACAAATTGTCATGGCTTTCTGACCACCCATTTCAGTCATAGCATTAACTAATGTCACTTTGACTAAAAACCCATTTGTAGAGATCATCTGTGCATAAAAGGTGCTTTTTAGCCACTACTTGGCACTTACAGTTTTCCAGGAATTGTTCCAAGTACTTTCAATATAGTAGATGACTTAAATATCACAGTTATCTGATGAGTAGGTACTATTACTATCCACATTTTCTAAGTGAGGAAACTGAGGCAGAGGGGATAAGTAATGTTCCTTTGTCACGCAGCTAGTACAAGTAGGGACTCAAACCCAGACATTCTCATTCCTAAACCCTTGCTCCCAGCCACTTGACCAAACCAGGTTTCCCAAATATTTTCTGTGATCATAGAATTAAATTTACAAAGTGCTCATGCCCTATAAGCTTATTGTTTCAAAGACCTCTTCTTTTAACTGAATGCTCTGCTTTATACATTTGGGTTTTTAGTTCTACTTTATTTCTGAAAATGTCCATTATTAAAGATGAAATACCTGTCCTAGATCCTTAAATGGTCACCACACTGGATTCCACAGAGACTGAACCATTTTTTTCCTTAAGACTAGGAGAGAGAAGAGCAATTATTTATACAGAAAAAAAGCATACTTTTTGGACATATTGTTCAGTAAATTAGTTCTCAGTTATTGATTTCTGGAAGAAACTTCTAAGTTTTATTTTCTCTTACCACTCAGCTGGGTCATAGGATATTGACTGTAGGATTAAACCAGGAGAGCTCAAAGCTAGAGACTTGGGTTAGTGTCCGTGGTGAGTGACTTCTGAGTGTGTCCCTACTAAATAGAAAATTTTTGATTTCTCAACTTGGTATCATCTGTTAACTACATACTAGAATGTATTTGAGGGTTGTCAACAAGCATACAGTAATCAATATAATAAATTACCTTTATTTTTTCCACCTAAGAAAAAAGGTGGTTGTGAAAATAATATTCAGCCAAGCAGTTGGCATGTCCATTGTGAATTAGTTACATTGTTTTATGTCATTTCCTATTTATGTTCTCTGGGAACCAAGTTGGCAGTTTCATACAACTTATCTTTGAGCATTTGTGTTCATTTTTTGGTTTATTTTGCTTAATATTAGGTAACTTAAATTTTTAATATATTTAATGCCATCTGACTTTGATTCTAAAATTTTTTTAAAGTTTCAAAGAATTACAGTTGAGGATTTCAATGGGAAATGGTTTTCTGTGATGCTTTTGGAAGAATAAAATAGGGGAATGAGTTTGCAAAGAAATGAAATTCAACAATGGTGATGCTGATAACAAAGACAATTAGAACCATCGGTTATAACTATGTGACTGTGTCAACAACTTGCTTGGAAATGCCACATTTTTTTTAATTTCCTTTCATCAAGCCACATAAGTTTCAGACAAAAATTTCAATAATAGCAATACTTCATTTACCTGGAGGTCACTTACTCAGTATCTGTGAACATTTAAAATATAACTGCTAATCTAATAATAAGCAAAGACCTCTGAACAGACAGAATAGATGTCACAAAGCCAAAACACCGAATGGATGTATTCATCCATAGAGAAGGGCCATACTTAAAGTATATTTGTTCTTAAATTAGTAATGTGGATTATTTTAGTAATGTGGATTCTAAGACCACAGCACATTAGACGGTGGGAGACAGGAGGGAATTACAAACTGCATAAACAAAAGCAAAACATTTCTAGTTGACGCCTAGAAAATGAACCAAACCCTGGAAGTCAGAAAAATTCACAGGGCAGAGTTCTGGGGCTGTTCAGATAGGCTACCAGACACATTAAGAACACAACATAAATAATTAACTTGATTACTTGGGCCTAAGTTATTAACAGTGGACTAAATTATGTTAAACATGGCTGTTTAATAAAGCAAAAGTTTATAATCCACTTAAAAAGAGATTAGCCCATATTCTGAGAAATTAGCAAACAGCCTCTAACAATGAGACAATATCATATCAGAAGTGTTGTTTACTTAGGATGGTAAGGAAGGTTTCGATGTTGTTCAGAGTAGTACTTGTCAGGTGGTCAAGTCCTTTATTGTTTTACAAGTCCCAGGGACCCCAGAGTCCGGAAATGATGGAGCAGACACAAAATGAACATGCCTATGTTGCTCATCCACTCAGGGATTCACTGGATGCGCGGCAGCCACTGTGCACAGCAGTAGGATGCTCTTTATTGCATTTGCCTTATTATTCCCTCTTGTTTTCGGCCTTCATCCTGCTCCTGCTACCTTTGGTGATTTCAGCCTATGTGTTGACAATTCTTCTGGGGTTCCATGTAAGACAGCCTGAAAACCGCTTCTGTTGGGAGGAGGCAGCTGGAGCAGAAGATTGTTATCTCACACCCCGTAGGTTATATTGGAGCAGTAATTGTAAGGTGTCCCGTGTGCCTGAAATGAATTTGAGGGCTTTGTGCACAGCATTTTTTGAAATTAAAATTTTAGCCAAAAACACCAAGTTGTTTCCACAATAATAAAATTTTGGTGGGATTTTGTTCTGCGTCATGGGCTGCTAATGGTGTCTGTGCTCAAAGCTGGGACCAGGAGGCTCTCACAGACTGCGTAGACAGGTAAGTGACATCGTTATTTGGCTCCACGTGTTAGAACAGGGAGTTTTCTTAGCAGCAGCTCCTCAAATGAAGCTGATTTGCATTTTAATTTGCTTTGGGGAAAATAGGAAGTTTAAAAGTATTATTTTGCTAATTTCAATTTTAGAGCAAGAAACAAAAAAGGCCTCATTGTGCTGGGTTCAGTGTGAAGGGCCACGCCCCTCCGCCAAGGTCAGGTCTGCTCAGTGGCCGCCAGCACAGCACAAGCACAGCGTGGAGGCAGAGGGGCAGGGAAGACAGGACCTGCCTGCCCTTGCAGAGCTAACACTCTAGAGGAGGAGAGACACCAGAAAGCACATGAATAAATACAGGCTGTGCTGTGGCAGGTGCCCTGACATATATACTAACAGCATGTGAGGGAGGGCGAGGCGAAGAGCTGTCTCAGCAACTACATTTGAGCAGTGAATGAGCCGCTGCACCCAGAGCTCACAGAAGAGCATCGCAGGCAGAGGGAAGAGTAGGTTCCCAGGCCCTGGGAGGGGGAGGGCTCGTCCCATGGAAGAAACTGTGATGCGGTCCATCCCAGTGACTTGGAGGGAGAGTGATGGCAGCTGAGGAAGTGATGAAGGCAGTGGATGGCTCATGCCAGGCCTTGTGGAACCCAATAAGGTCTTTGGATTTACCCAAAGCAGAGGAATGGGTTGTTGTGAAAAGATTCCATTTGTGTACCAAGATAACCAGCCAGGCTAGAGAGAAGAGGGAGGCTGGAGAGATGAGCTAAGAAACTGTGACAGTGGTCAGAGCAGAGGTGGGTACAGCGTGTGTCTGACAGTCAGCAGAGAGGGTGCCATGGGATGGAAAGATCGGATATGTTTTAAAGGTGACAGTGATGGGAACAGATGAGAGGTTGGATGTTGGAAGGGGATAAGGGAGCGGGTGGAATCAAGAGTAAATCTTAGGTTTGAGGTTTGAACAACTGAGTGCATGATGGTATTTGTAGTATTGAGGAAGACAGGAGAGGAAATTAAAAGATCTGTTTGGAGTATATTCACGTTGAAATGCCTTATAGCCATCTAAGTACAGAAATACATCTTATTTTTCCTGATTGAGGTCCCCTGTAAGGAATGTGGCAGACACATGGAGAACCCGCCTCTCAGTTTTCAGTCTCAAATAGTGAATGTCAATTTCTGTCCTTCCTCATCTCATTTTGCCCCCAAAATAAACATACGCATACATGCATAAATGTGAAAGCCCTTTTGAGTCTCAGATAAGAAATTCAAGGGAAGATGTAATGAGTATTGTTTTGATGAAAGTTGAAACAAAGTTATTGTGTACTGTGATATTTTGTACATCTTATAGAGGATAATTGAGGTAATTTTTGTAATGTCATAAAGAACAGAGGTAAGTGTTTAAAGTTAGATAATGAAGATGAGCCTTAAGATTTGGAAGGCTCTAGGTCACTGAGGGACCTAATCAGATGTTATTGACTTGCTTCCCTTAAACCTTTACATGTCCTCCCAGGAGTAGCTTCAGTGTCATTCTCCAGAGTACAGTCCTGAGAACAGTGGAGGCAATTTCTTTACTACGCCGCTATAAAAAAGAAGGAACTTTTACCATTTGCAACAGCATGGATGGAACTGGAGAGCATTATGCTAAGCGAAATAAGCGAGTTGGAGAAAGATAAATATCACATGATCTCACTCATATGTGGGATATAATGAACAACATAAACTGATAAAAACAAATCCAGAGACAAATGGCAGGGGAGATGGAGGGGCTAGAGAGCAACCAAAGGACTTGTATGCATGCATATTAGCATAACCAATGGACACAGACACTGGGGCGGTGGAGGCTTGCTCAGGGTGGGAATGGCTGGGGGGGGGGGGGAGAGACAATCAGGGGGAAAAGGAGACATGTAAAACTTTAGAGAATAAATAAATAAATAAATATTCCTACCCCTGCCCAGCCGGTGTGGCTCAGTGGTTGAGCATCAACCCATGAACCAAGAGATTCACCGCATCAATTCCTGGTCAGTGCACACAGCTGGGTTGCGGGCTCGATCCCCAATAGGGAGTGTGCAGAAGGCAGCTAATTGATGTATCTCTCTTTCCTTCTTCCTTCCTCTTTCTCTAAAATCAATACAAACATATTTATTAACAAAATTTTTTAAAAAAAGAATATTCCCACCCCTAATATGTATTTTCCACATGAGAGAATTCTAGGATGGAAACTAAGAATCCATAGAAAATGCTTTTAATTATCACTGGCCTCACTAACTCCTGTTTTCCTGATTCTCTTGCTCAAATTAGTGTTCCCATGGGGACCAGGCATAAGAGATTGGGGAAAATTATTTCCTTTTAAAATGGAAGACATAGGAAAGCTGCACTTCTCCCTCCCAGGTGTGGAAGCTTTGGAATAAACACCATTTCCTTATATGGGTGAAAATCAGTATAAAAATAGACTTAATATATAAAGTACCACAGACCGAGTGACTTAAAGAAAGAAATTTATTTTCTCACAGTTCCGGAGGCCAGAAGTCTGAGATCACGGTGTCAGCAAGGTTGGTTTCTTCTGAGGCCTCTCTCCTTGGCTTATGGATGGCTGTCTCATCCTGTGTCTTCACCGGCCTTCCCCTCTATGCTGATCTGTGTCCTAATCTCTTTTTCTTATAGAGAGATCAGCCCTATTGGATTGGGGGCCAGCCTAATGAGCACATTTAATCACCTCTTTAAAAGCTTTATCTCCAGCCCTAGCTGGTTTGGCTCAGTGGATAGAGTGTAGGCTTTCAGACTGAAGGGTCCCAGGCCTGATTCCAGTCTAGGGCACATGCACGGGTTGTGGGCTTGATTCCCAGTAGGGGGCGTGCAGGAGGAAGCCAATTAATGATTCTCATTATTGATGTTTTTATCTCTCTCTTCCTCTCTCTTCTGCTCTGAAATCAATAAAAATATATTTGGGGGGAAAATAGCCTTATCTCCAAATACAGTCACATCTTGAAGTACTGGTGGTTAGGACAGCAGTTGAATTTGTGGGGATCAAGCTCATAACCGTATTTCAATGTTATTTAAAACCCCTCCTCTCATAAAACTCAAACTTTCTTTTAGTACTTCAGTACTGTTAACCATTGTTGATTCCCCATATCTGTCCTTCCTCTCCACCCCGACCCTGACTTCTTGCCTGTATTAGTGAAGGTGTCTTCTAACTGACCCCCATGTCTCCAGTCTTGCCCTCCCTCCAGTCCATCTCCCATACAACATTCAGAGTGATCTAAAATACAAATCTCAATGTGACTGTCCTATTTGACATCCTTCAGTGTTTTCCCATTTTCTAAGAGATGAAGTCTAAACTCCTTAGGATGGTCTTTGATATTCTACCCTCCCCCCTTACTTTCCTTATTCTGCCCAGATTTGCCCCCTCAGTGTCATCATGAACCGCTGATGCTGCTCAGAGGTGTGGAGCTCTGCATGTGCCTTTTGTCTGCCAGGAACACTCTCCCTTTTCTTACACACTTTGGAGAAGGCAAGTTCTATAAAAACTTCTCAACTTTGCTCAACCAACTCTTGCACTGACTTCAACAAATGCAGTTGATTATGGACCCTTTTATGCAACCATATTGTACTTCTCACCCTGCACCACAACTCTTTAGTTGCATTTCTAACTTTGATTAGAATGAGAGAAATTAGGTCAAGAACTGTGTTTAACTTTGAATTCTAGTGTTTACCCTGCAATAATAAATGCTTAATAAATGAGAATAAATAAGGTGCTAATATTAGAGAATTGGAGACAGCTTACATTTCACATAGTGTCATAAAGGTAATCCATTTATCATAGTTTAGAACTTGGTTTAATTACATTAAATTCCCATACTCTCCTTAGCCTCCCATGGAGAACCCCCTGAGTTCAATCAGCAAGTGCCATTAGGGTGAGTAGATGGTAATGATAATAACTGGGTACAAAATGACCCTTTTCTTCAGTACAACTGGAATGGTATATCCTGCAAATAGTATGTCAGATGCACAGTCTTTGCCTGAAAGAACTTCCCTCTCCATCCCATGCCTGCTTACAAAGTGGTCTCCTCTGAGATGTATTGGGCTCTTAGACTCATTAAGAGGTCAAGGTTATATTTTACTGTGCTCTCTGGTCAGTGCAAGCCATCTACTTGTGTTCCCTGTGGGTTGGATGTGAGAATGCTTAGGCTTATTCATGGATAAGATATTCTTCTAATGCTGCATTGTCCAATATGGTAGCTACTGGCCATATGTTGCTATATAAATTTAAATTAATTAAAATTAAAAATATAGTTTCTCACTTATGCTAATCACATTTCAAGTACTCAGTAGCCACATGTGGCCAGTAGTTACCACATTAAATAGCAGAGTATAGAACATTTTAATCATCACAGAGAGTGCTGTTATTCCACATAGTTCTAAAGCTTAGGTCATAACTTTTAGTGGTCATTTACTTCAGTAGATGATAATTGTAATAAGTATCATTTTGTATGCACTCACCATGTATTAGAATCTAGTAAACCTCAAATTGAGCAGGTAGAAATGGAGGCTCAGTGAATTAAGTATTTTACCCCAAATCCCCAAATTAGAAAGTAGCAGAGCTAGGATAATAATAGAATGTTATTTTTAAGATTACTAATTTAATAGATATAAATGGTACTGCACAACTTGCATGTCTTTGACAGTGAAGTTAAATAGTACAAAACTAGACCTGTGAAGAGTTTGTGTCTCTGACTTAAGCTGGTTTCAGGTTCCACCTTGTCTTTGTTCCCAGTGCCTTGTGGAGGCCGAGTCTTGCATTGAGAGTCTCCCAGACCATGATTGGCTCCTCCCAGGGAAAGCAGAAGTCTGCTCAGCTGCTAACCACAAGAGACTGTGGAGGCATTTCCCATTCTGACATCACATTTAGGTCCAAATCATGTTTACTAGGGAACTAAGAGTAGGATATGACTAAACAGAAAACACTTTACTCTGAGGCTACCCAATCTAACACTGAAAAGATGCACTGGTTGAACAAGAGAGAACCCTGAAAGACTGAAGGAGGCCAATCTTTGTGCATGTTTCTATGTGACATAAAACACCCTGACCAGAGGAGACTGGGAGACTTACTAGAAAAATGAATAAATATTTCTAAAGAAGGGAATAAAGAAAAAGCTTTGAAAGTGAGATTTGAAGGTGGCTGAACATTAAATGAAATAAGGAAATGTACATAAAATATCAATCATGGGCAGGAGTTTCTATAGATAGTGACAAAATAATGAAGGAACCTTTTGCTGATGGAGCAAAGGTGAGATTTATTCAGAAATCAATTGTTTCTGTAGTCTTACCCTTTCAATGTAATTGGGCTCCTGAAGAAAATCAGAGAGTAAGGGAACCGAGGACACAGGAATATGATTGTAGGCCTCATTAGGTGACAGATGATGACAGGTGATAGTACTTTTCATGCAGTCAGCTCCTGAGGACAAATGACTTTGTCTTGGTGGCCCCTTCTGATTGATTGGAAGTGGCTGTCTGGAGTGTAGAGAGAGAATGTGGTGATGGATTATTCACACCTTCCAGAGGTTCAGAAAGGGAAATAATTGTAACTTAAGGGTCTGAGAAGAATGTCGTGGGGAGTTTCAATGCTCAGAATATTTGATATAAAGGTAAGGTGTTACCTATTATTATACAACAAATTACCCCCAAACTTAGGGGCATAAACAACAAACATTTATGCTCTCCCAATTTCTGTGGTTCAGAAATCTGAATGTGGCTTTGCTGGATCCTCTGATTCCAGGTCTCTCACAAGCTAAATCAAGGTATTACCAGGGTCCATAGTCATCTTGGTGTTCATCTCAGTTTGACTGGGGGAGGATCCGCTTATAAGCAGACTCACCTGGCTATTAACAGCCTCTGATTCTTGCTGACTATTGACCGAGTTAGCGATTTCTGACCACATGGACCTCTCCATGCGGCATCTGTCATTCACCAGAGAGAGCAAGAGAGGACCTGCGACATGGAAGCCACCGTGTCTTTGTAACCCAATCTTGGGAATGATATCACACCATTTTTCCTGTTTTCTTTTCATTCAAAGGAAGTCACTAGGTCCAGCCAAACTCAAGCCTCAGGGAATACGTGAGGGTGTGAACCCCAGGAGGTGGGAATCACTGGAGGTCATCGGAGAGGCTGTTTATGAGACAGGATATTGAATACATTAAAGGAATACATTTGTTTTCTCAGTAATATAATTCAAAATGTAGCAGTATGATGTGTAGTCCCATTTTTATGAATATAAAAATAATACAAAAGCCATAATAAAAGTAGAAGAATTCTGATAGTTTTCTAAAGTTTAAACAGATTGTTTTTTGAGATAACATCAAGAGCATGGATGTTTGGGTTTTTAATAAAACTTATTTTCTCTTTTATTTTTCAATTATAGTTTACACTCCGTATTATTCTGTATTAGTCTCAGATGTACAGCAAAGCAGCCAGAAAATCATGTAGCCACCTAGCCACATACATAGTTATCACAATGTTATTGACTATATTTCCATATAGTCAATAATCTACGTATCTGTGACTATTCTATAACTACTAATTTGTACTGTTTAACTTCTTCACCTTTTTTACCCAGCCACCAAACCCCCTCCCCTCTGACAACTGTCAGTCTGTTCTCTGTATCTATGAGTCTGTTTCTATTTTATTTATTTTTTATTCCTTAGATTCCACATATAAGTGACATCATATGGTATTTGTCTTTCTCTGTCTCACTTATTTCACTTAGCTTCATACCCTCTAGATCCATTCATGCTGTTACAAAAGATAAAATTTCATTCTTTTTTATGGCAGAGTAGTATTCCACAGCTTATTAATCCATTCATCTATTGATGGGTGCTTGGGTTGCTTCCATATCTTGGCTGTAATGAACACTGTAATGAACAGAGGGGTGCATATATTCTTTCAAATTAGTGTTTTGAGTTTCTTCAGATATATTACAGAAGTGGATTGCTGAGTTATAAGGCAATTTCATTTTTAATTTTTTGAGGAACCTTCACATTGTTTTCCATAGTGGTTACACCAATCTGCATACCCAGCAACAGTATACTAGGGTTCTCTTTTATCCATATCCTCACCAGCCCTTGTTGTTTGTTGGGAAAATTGGACAGATAAATGCAAAAAGAAACTAGACCCTTTCTTACACCATATACAAGAATAAACTAAAAATTGATTAAAGATTTAAATGTAAGACTCAAAACCATAAAACTCCTAAAGAAAATATAGGCAGTAAAATCCCGAACATTTTTCTTAACAATATTTTTTTTCTGTTATATCTCCTCAAGCAAGGAAAACAAAAGAAAAAATAAACTAATGGGACTACATCAAACTAAAAAGAGTTTGCACAGCAAAGAAACCATCAACAACAACAATAACAAAAAAGATAATCTACTGAATGGGAGAAGATATTTGCCAATGATACATCTGATAAGGGGTTAATATCCAAAATGTATAAAGAACTCAAGACAACTTAACATCAGAAAAATAAACAAATAGACACTTCTCCAAGGAGAGCATACAGATGTCCAATAGACATATGAAAAGATGTTCAACATCACTTGTCATCAAAGAGATGCATAGTAAAACCACAGTGAGATGTACCTCACACCTGTCTGAATGGCTATCATCAAGAGCAGGGACATTTTGACAACGTGTGAGGGAGTAGGTCAGCAACTTAGGAACATGGATCTCTTTGCTCCAAAGACTGGGTGCCCATGCTGGCATAAAACAAAGGTATTGAGCCAGAAGGAAGCATAAAGACACTAACATTTTTGGAGGAGGGGGGCAAAGGTCAATTGGGGAGTGCAATAGGTTCTGGATTAGGTGGAGAAATAACCAAAAGGAAATCCAACCTATTTTGAATGTGTACTTATGGGCAGTCCTACCATTCCCTACTAGTGAGGAAAGTATCCCCAAGATTTCTCTCACCTCAGTCCACTCATCCTTACTGTGACTGAAGCATTGAGACCTAGAGAGAAATGAGGCAGCAGGGAACGAGTTCTGTTGACACCTTAGCAGGAATATTACCAATGGAAGAATGCCAGGGCATCGCTCACCCTACATGGCCTCTCCCAAGCAGGGGTTTGTGGGCTCAGGCTGACCAAGAATCTGAGATTCTATGGTGCCCTTCTGCACAAAGAAGACATCCAGCTATATAATTAGATCTTGAGTCTGTTGGCTAAGAGTCTGTTGGTGAGTTTATAACACATAATCGATTCCTAAGGCTTGGAGGCAAAGAGGAGAGGGACTGGATGCCACCAAGCCCCGCCATGTGTGCATGAAGCAAAGGCCCACCAAACCCTGTTCTCATCTCAAGCTGCCCTGTCAAATATTTCCCCAAAGCAGTTTACAGCGTCCGGAGTGCATGGAGGAAACTACTTGGATGGTATTGAGCCAGAAGTGGCCTTGCTTATTACTGGACAGAGTGTAGCAAGGCCTGGTCTCTTAGTTCATTTGTTTGAATACAGTGGCAGTTTATGGGCTAATATGTAGCCTTGATTCAGACGGCAGAGCCCAGAGGCACTCAGTCCTGGTCAGACCCAGTTCACACATAGATGTCAGAAAAGAAAAGCCTTCCAGAATCCATGTTCTGAACCACAGGACTGAACCACAGGATTGTATGTCCATACATTTCCTTTTCCGGTAGCTTCTCACTACTCCAAGGTAAGCTGCATATATTGTGATTATCCAGCTCACAAATTCAAGCGCCTATGCCCATCCCCTTTGAGACTTGCAGTGATCTCTGAACGAAGCAGAATAAAGATGCCCTGCAGCCCTTACTGGAGACTTGTTGAGGTGGCTGAGGCAACCTGAAGCTGGCGGAGGAGAAGCAGAGATGAGCTGACTTTTCTCTTGATTCATTCCAGCAGACCTAGATTCTTATTTCAACTCTACCACTGTGTGGATCGGGGTGGATGATGTATACTGTGAACCCTATTAGTTTTCTTACATGTAAAATGCATGTGAGGTTATTGTTAGTATTTCATGAAGTTCTGTTTATATAGTGCCTCTCACAGAACTGGTTTATACAGGCATTCAGTAAATGATGGCTTCTTTCATCTTTTCCCCAGCAGTTAGCAATCTCTGGCAGTCATTGCCTCAAACCTGCACCCTATTCTGTTCCTCTTCATCCCTTCCTACCCCCATACACCTTTCAGATAGTAACAGTTCCATTTGCCTAGTAGAGGTTCAAATATAGAAATTGAATGGAAGCACACCACTGGCTGAGTAGCTCTGTTAGAAGTTGTCAGGATTGTCAAAAAAGAGGAGTCCAAACTGAAACAGAAAACAAAACTTGGAAAAATAGACTGCACATCAGATGATGAGGCAGACAAACAGGTTACATTAACTCCAAGATTATTATTGCATCTGTGACTTGGCTGAGGAGAAGGGAGCCCAGAAGATTTAGAGGCCAGAGATCAAGTCTAGTCAGGAGCTAGGGGTTACAGGGCAAGGACAGTAGGACCCCAGGCAGACCGGGAGACTAAAAAATAAAGTTAACGGCTAAGAACTTGACTGATTTGTATTTATTATGCTTGTCCTGTGTTTCACAGTTTATAAAATGCATCTCCACGCAAGGTTACGTACCTCTCACAATAGTCTTTGACTCGGGCATTATTAACTTCACATTGTAAGTAAGCCTCATTGCAGTAAGGACTTACCCAAAGCCAGGCAGCTAGCAAGTAATCTAATCAGCTCTCAAGCCGGGGACTTTGGAATTTCATTTTGGTTCTTTTTCTATTAAATCATGATCACAGACTTAATCAAACTGTCTAGGTCAATGGACGTCTGGTTGGAGGACAGAAAAGGGCGTTTGTACTCCAGCAATCAGCGAGAACGGGAGCGTGGGGTGAAACCTTATGGGCCAGGGCATGTTTATTTGCATCTTCCCCAGAATTAGGACTGACTTCAAAGAATGAAAATGATCTCGCCTTTATTTGGAGTGAATGGACAAGCGTGGTTATGGGGTACGGATGGGGCACAAAGAAAGTGGAACAGTTGTTTCTGGTTGTTTTTTGAGTCAGTCTTGGTGGGTGTCAATACCCAGGGTGTTGGCAGTTCATTGTAGGGCAGAAAGAAGACTTTTTTTCCTTTAACTTCCCAAAGCAGGACTGATAGGGTAGGTTTAGGTCAGTAATCTATTTAGGGGATTGCATATTGTTTAGGTTTCAAGTGGCATCTCAGTTGTAAGAAAAGCAACCAAAACAAAACAAAACAAAAAACACTAGGGGGGTGAGGGCTTGTGCTTGGGGGAGGGGATGGTGGGGAGAGGTCAATGGGGGGAAAAAGGAAACTCATGTAATACTTTAAACAATAAATAATTAAAAAAATAAAACACTAGCCCAATTTCTTCTTCTAACTCGTGGTTGTAACTTTGGAGCCATCAGTGATGTCTGTAAAGATCAGAGTAGTCTGTTATAAGGAAACATAGACCCTTGAAAGCTGTGTATTCATAAAGGGCTTCAATAAAATCATAGTAATATGAACAAAATACTATTATCAATTGAGTGCTTGTTAGGTGCAAGTACTGTTTCAGAGGTTTTATATTTACCAATTCATTTAATCTCAAACAATGCACAAAGACATTATTATTTACATTTCACAACTAAAAAAAAAGTTGAGGCAAGAAGTAAATACAGTTTGCCCAAGGCCACATGACTCAATTCAGAGATAAGCTTCCAACCCAGCCAGTCTGACGTCAGAGCCTGGTCCTCTTCTCTGCTCTGCTGTAATGGATTTCATATGAAAAACTGAAGTAGCAAGATCAGTCAATGCACAAGACAGATTTTAAAAAACTTCTTAATGCTTGAACCATGATTACATAAACACCTGCAGCAAAATGCATTAGTGCCAATGGAGGCTTTCTCCCTCTGGATGTGTAACTTATCATATGAACTCTCCAGAGTCACAGAGCCCAGGGCACTCTGCTCTGTCTTCTTTCCTCTCTTCAGAGACTCCAATGAGGTTTGCTGCTATTGAAACTAGAATTTCCTTCCTGGGGTCAAAGACTTGAATGGTAGGTTATAGCTTCAAAGGGGAATATAGTGAAGCCACAAGTTCTATCTCAAAGCTCTAAATATACTAAGACCTTTATTAAAACATCCACTTGTCAACTTAAATTGAAGAAAGTTGAGAAGGTTAAGTGCCATCTTAAAAGCAAGATTTGTAGGAAAAAAACAACAACAAAGCCTTAACTACTATTTAGATGGCTGTTAGGCATTCAGTATCCATTTATCTGTGATCTTGGCCCAGATGCAGCTGATTCTGCAAGTTTTTTCCAGTTTTGTTAGTGGTTACCTTTAGCTGTTTGGGGGCCTTTTATAGCTTCCTTCTCTAGAGCAATCTCTCCATAAAACATATGACATCTCAAGTGGTAGACAGCATCTGCTCCCGTGATGGCCTGAATGAGAAAGTCCTATATGTTCATTGCTTGTCCATAAAAAGGCAGAAATCTCAAGTAGAGCATATGACAATTTTCTAGGTTTAACTGGTCTAGTATAAACAATGACAATTTAGCCTCCCTAAAAATGTGCATCTGTATGCAGATGTTGACTGTCTTTATATCACAGACCCTGTTATTTTTGGAAAATGAGCAGGTGGTGTTGCACTGTCCTTGTGTTTCTGCAATAGTCACACGGATTTGAGCTCATGAATTTTTACCTAAAGGAAAAGAAATGAGGATGTTATTGCTAAAGGAAGCATTAGCTTCATAGCTGAGAGGCAAACATATGCTTAACTTGCGCATAAAGGAGCACACAAATGATTAACCCTTTGACTCAGCTGGAAAGGAACGAGTCTGACGTGGCCTCTCCTTTCCATTGTCTTCTTTCTGAGGGTCTCTAGGTAAACAAGTGACTCATTTTGAATGAGTTATTGCTGGGTTCTTGTCAGAATGAGGCTTGGAGGATAGAATTGCCCCTGAAAATTGGCAATAAGTCAGAATCTGAACAGGCATCATGGGAATTTGACTTAAGGCCAGGGGACATCACCTCATCTGGTCCTTCGGTTCTTTCTGAGGTTGGGGTTCACTCAACAAAGTGAAGATACTGGAGAATTGAAAAACAGGGCTTCTGACAGCAAGGAGTTTCCAGCAAAGAGAAGACTGGAGGCGAAGAAACCAGAGTTAGACTGCCGAGCACTCTCAGTCAAAGTACTGGCATGCCCTAGAGATATTGTGGGCTCGGTTCCAGATTACCACAATAAAGTGAGTATCGCAGTAAAGCAAGTTGTAATCTTGCTGTTGGAGGGTACTGCCTTCAGTTTGTAAAGACTGCAACGTCTGTGATGCACAAGAAAGCACAGTGAAGGAGCACGAGGTATGCCTGTAACTGGCCAGACTAGGCAGCTGAGACACTCGTTTGTAAGACTTGGTTTAAATCAGCCTGTTACTCCATAGCATGTAACCTTGGCCTTTTCTTTCCACCTACTTTGCCATCCAATGACCTGGTCTAAATACTAAAAGGTAGAAATTAAACTGTGACTATATCAGTGTAACATGCTGAGTGTAATCTTAAGACCCTGGGCCAACTAAGCTCCATCATCCATTCACTGGGAATTTACTGGGCACCTCCTCTGTGCAAGGCCTTGTTCTAGGCACACAGATGAATCAGATATATTCCCTGTCTTCAGTGATCTAACAGCCAACAGAGGGAGGCAGACAAAGCTGCAGAGAGCACTACAGAAGTGTGTGATGGGCCTTTCCAGATTAGGTGAAGTGCATGGTGGCTTAGAAAATGAGGAGTGTGACAGAGACAGGCAATCTAGACTAAAACAGTGTTTGCAAATGCTTAGAGGTAAAAGAAAAGCATGTCACTTCAGCTAGTAGCTCCAGCGGGCTGAAGGTTAGGATTGGAGTTGGGGCGGGGGGGTGGGGGGGTGGAGGGATAAGGATGGAGAGGTAGGAACTGAGGCTGTGGAGGTGAGGGCAGGAGCCAGATGAGGAG